>NC_137455.1:350629766-351069766 GCF_964235325.1 Thermobia domestica
ATGCAACTTGTAAGTTGTAAGACCCCATTTTCCTTCACCCTGTCCCCAGTAAATGCTCTTATCTTGTAAAATGCGTACTTTGCGACTTCACTACTGTGTTCAAAACTCAAGAAAAAACCCCGAATACTAAAAATAAAGTGTCTATCTCAAGAAATGTTTACTTCAAACTTTCTGCAAAATTTGTTCAATTTTGAACTTTTAAGGTTCATAATTCAAACATTCTTGCCGTCGAGAATTGCTCCAAGTACCTAATTGTTTGATATGTAAAAGGTTGTCGACTGAGCATAATATCGAAATAAAGTCCGAGTTACACTCCGTGATCTTTCCTATTGAGAATCTCTTTTTGTCCTTGAAGTAGATTAAAAAGAAAATAAAAAATGACGTATTTCTGCTTGCAATACTATTTACTTATATTCCTACTATATAATGTATTTTATGTGCCTTAATTGTTCATTCTCGACTACATGACACGTTGTAACGACGACTCATGATTTTGGACACTTCGCCTTCCACTTGCAAATTTCAACTCGTAGTTAAGTTGTATATTAGTGGTTCCAGGTTATTTTGGGTTAGGACTGAGTAATTTTAGTATAGTGTGCTAGATCAATATTGTTCCGATATATATCCAACATTACAGCAAGAATTGGACACGGATGAAAGAATAATTCAAGAAATTTTTGCTATTTCTCGTCAATTATGAGAGCAAAGTGTCTTGTAAATACTTTAAATATGAATTAATGGCAGTAGTGTTTGATTTGAAATGAAAATGAAATGAAATCTTTCAGTTTAACGTACCACGATTATGAATGATTGGAGAAAGGAGACGATGATTAAGGCAAGTGAACGATGATGGAAAAATTGGTGGAATGAGAATGTGGGAGGAAAAGGGAGTAACCCGAGAAAACCCATGGACACGATGTTGTCCACCATATAAACTTACTTGGTCGGGGATCGAACCCCACGTACCAGAGGTAAGCGCTCTACCACTGAGTCACCGTGCCCAAGTGTTTCATTTGAGAGTGTCAGATAGATTATGCTTTAGATATGGACAGTCAGTTTATAAAATGCTCAACATTCTTAATTCTTAAATTCTGTTAGCTATAAATTTAGCCTTTTGAAGGAAATTAGCTATTTCTTTCTTTCTGGTGTATGTTGTCCCATTGGTCAGTTCAGATAGATTTCCACGCTTCTGATTGGCTGTTTGAACGAGCCAATGGGAAAGCAGATAGGGAGATGAATTGTGTATATATACTTGAGTAGTTTTTTTGTATCACTCAGTGTGAGATCAAATGACCTGCAAGTTAATACTCCGGAAACCTAACGGTGCCAACTGAAGGAGTTGCTTTTAGAGAAGAGAGCCAGTAGCCAGTCTTTTCAGATAGGCTGCTGAGAGAAAATTTACGAAATAAAATTACTCAGAATACAACATTGACCTACACACACTGCTTTCTATAAGGAATAGTCATTGTTTTTCTGTCGGCTGGACCCCCTATCGCGGACCAAGATTCGCACTGGCCGTATAGGTTGAACAGGCTTTGCCGACAGTCGGCTGACAGGAACTCAGTACTATTCTTTCTAGTTCGCATAGAGACAAACCACACAAATAGTAGAGCAAATAAGGTCCTTTTTAGGCCCACAATACCTATATAGATATTCGGCCCTTTTTAGAGCCACAATCTGAAACAAAGAATAACAGTCCGAGATGCCGAAGCAGAAGCGATCAGCTAAAAAGAAGGAGGGACAGCAGAACCCCATCGCAGAGGAGATAACAAACCAAGAGAAGCCACAGTGCCCACAACCAGATGAAACCGTAGTAGTGGAACCAGGGAAGGAACAGAGTAACCTTCTACCCGTGGTGATGTACTCCGTTGGACACAGACTTCAGACGTCAGAGGATATCATCGAGGAGATAAAGAAGAAGATGGATGCTTCCGGGATGGAAGTAACTCAAATAAGAAAGAGGAGGTTTATGATAAACTTCCCTACTCATGTTGTTCGAGAACTATTCCTACGAATCTTCAAGCATGAAGATTTCGGTGTCCACTGCGTGATTGACAATGGGGAGGAGCTGACGCACTCTGATGAAGAACAAGAAAGTGGCCCTTTTCAGAGCCACGGAAAAACACTCACACAGGAGGAAACCTCACAGGTGAAAAGCCAACCACCACACAAAGAGAAAGACAAAACACAGGTGAAAAACCAACAAGAGGATCAACAACGACAGAAGAAGGAAGATTTCTATGCTAGCCCGGCTTTTAAAGAGAAACTTGAAGCCTTCAACAGAAAGTTTCCCCCAAAAGCAACACGGGTACAAAACTCCACTCCTACCGAGAGCAGAAGCAGCGTAAGCGGCCCTTCTCAGAGCCACAATGAAGAAGATGAAGAAACTGAGAGCTTCATAGAAGTCAAATCCCGAAGAAGAAAGACTACACAGCCAGAAACGCAGGAGAACCGGCCCTTTCCAGGCCCAGAAGAAAAAAGAAGCACAGGTCCACATCGCAAACAGAGGCAGAAAACCCAAACGTTTACTTATGTTGTGAAAGGAGTACCACCAGAAACAGACTTAGAATCTATCAAACAGGAATTACGCAAGCAGAGCATTGAGTTCTCAAATATCATAAGAATACAATCAGCAGATGGGCCACTCCCGCTGCTACGGGTCTTCACAACTAATCCAGAGCAGGTGCATTTTCTCATAATGCATGGAATACAGATCAAGGGAAAGCACCACAAAATAGAGGAATCCAAAGTACAAGCAAGACCAGACCCATGCTGGAACTGTTACCAGTATGGGCACCGTAGGCAGCAGTGCAACCAGGAAAGAGTTTGCTTTCGTTGTGGGAAAGCTCATAGGAATACCTGTAACAGGCCTATCTCAAACATGTTCTGCGCAACTTGTGCTACGGACGGACATCGGACCGGAAGTGGCAGCTGTCCCAAACGGCCACGTCATCCAGAGCCTTCACAGAAAACAAGAACGATCTTCACCAAGAAGCATCCCAAAGAAAACAAACAAGTGGATCATCAATATGTGACGCATGGACCACAAGAAAAACAGAAGACAAGACAAGAACCCAAAGAACCACAACAGCAGATACCAGTACCAGATCACATTAAACAATATGTTAATGAAGCCGTCAAAGAAGCCACTAATAAGATCATAGTGTGGGTGTCAAGCCTACTAACCAGTGCTACTAACCAAGAAACCAGCAGACAACTAACCAGAGATATCAAAATTGCCTCACTGAAAATCCTGAATGCACATCTACAGCCAATAGCCAGTTCAGATGGATACATGTACATCCCAGAGCCAGAATACATCGATCCAAAACAAAGGAGGGGGAGGAAGAAACCGACCATGACAAACCCAAGCCAAGCAGCAACGGGATGAAGGGGAAGAAGAAGAAGCCCAAATTGCATGCTAAAAAATAACATCATGTCCCACTAACCAAAATATCCCACCAAACTACAGACAATTAACAAGTTAAATTAAATCACACCCAGCTTTTAAAGTTGAATTATTACAGACAGTAAAATATGCTTTTACATGGTTTTTCCCACCCCTTCTTTTGTGTGGTTTACCATGTAAATATCTTGAGCATGTGCATGACCGATAAAGGGGGTTTCCCTGGACTCCATGTGTTTCCGGGGTTTTTCCTCCTACTACCCAAGCCAATGGTGAGGTGAAAAATTCTTCACGCGCTTTCCTATCTTCTTTTTTACCCTTCTTTCTTTCTCTAATACACACTGTCCGGTAAATGTCTTAGGATAAAAACCGCGGCGCGACACCACAGACGACATGCTGCTTTAGATCTCTAACTGCATGTAGGAGGTGCACGTAGATATAGGTTGGTGCATCACTCAAGGGGGCGAGCTTTCTTGCTAAGGGGCCCTCTTTATTCTCTAATTTATTTCCGTATTTCCGTATTTCCGTACGTCTAATGAGGATCTTGGCTAGAAGATCGAAACGTCACGTGTAAATGTGTTTTTATATTAAATAAGTGCAGTCTTGTTCAGCAGTGTGTTTATTTTTCTAATTTAGCTATATTTAGCTATTTCTGGAGGGCACTGTGGCTCAAATGGTAGAGTGCTTACCTATGGTGTGTGAAATTCCTGGTTCGATCCCCGACCAAGTTTATGGTGGATAAAATCGTGTCCTTGGATTTACTCGGGATACTCCCGTTTCCTCCTACATTTTAATTCACTAATTGTTCCATCATCATTTACTTGCTTTAGTCACCCAACTCCCTTAACCTAAAGCTCATAATCATGGGACTTAAACTGTTTTGAAGCTATTTCTGTAAGCCATTTACAGCTGACAGCTGTTACATTCTGACAGCTCCTGTTGGCATCACTTTGTGCAAAGAGAGAGGAGGTAATTGGTATATATAAGTCTAGCATCGTCTGATAATAGTAGACAATAATCATATATAGTTTGTTGGTAATTCTATTTCAGTTAACAAACTGAAAATTTATCAAATATCGTAAAATTCAGGACCTTAAATTAAGAAAATTTATACCTTTCATTATTGTGGCATTCTCGTTCTAGTGTATATGTGTATGTAAGTATTATACGCAGTTTTTCACGTCAATATATTCATACCCACTTCATTCTCATGTCAATATGGAGTACATAATACATCTTAAGTGAGGTAATTTCGAATCTTCAATTAATCTTCAAAGCAATTCAGAACACCGTATCAAAGAAGTGATTTGTCAAATAACACTAATGTAAATAACAGTATGTTTACTTTATGTACTAATGTTCTTTAGGTTAGAGATGTTAAATAAATTGCTAATCAATGGTAAAGCTTTCTAGATAATTATGTTCTTAACGTAAACAGCTTTAACAAATTTCATTTCTTACACTGTATTCTCATATCTTACAGCGAAGAGCTGAAAACAACATTAGAAGAGATTTAAACTATACAAGAGGTAGGTTACAGATACTAACTGGAAAATCTTCCAATATATTCTCGGTACTATAGTGGTTAGTATCCCCACCTGTCATTGAAAGACCTGGGTTCGTTCTTCGCCGGGGAGTCGTGTGATGCTATGTAACCATTTAAATGACTTGGAGGTTTTTCTAAAACGTCTGCCACTACACATCAAGTTACACCGAATTTGGTTAGTAGTAAGCGCATATGCGATTGAAACAATTGAAGAAAAATTGAAACAGAAAATCTAATATTCAAATAAATAATAATATATAGAATTACTAAAATATAACAAGTTTTATTGATCAACGATTATAAAAACAAAAAAAATCTCAGTAAATGATAACACATGATTAAGATATCAAAATGCCTAATGCAAATACAACTATTCTTGAGACGAGACACAATTTCTTGAACATATTAAGAAATCTCATACATCTCCAATTGATCAATTATTCCTGTCCTAGACAATGGACAGTTAATGATATGGTTTTAACTTACGTCAATATCATGATGGAAATCCCAGAAGATCCACACTTAGAGAATACGTGTAAACAATGGATGCTCATTATGTAAAGAATTCTTCTGTAAACTCTACACAGTTGAGTCTCAAAATGAAGAATGTTACAGTAAAGTTGCTAAAAACATGTTACAGTTCTAACACAAAAGCCTATATGTAGCACAGAGTAGATCGAAGTAAACTTATACTATCAACTTCGCCAAACTTCTTAACCATGCCTGGAGCTATTGTAAGGCGGTCTTATATGTTATATACATAGTATACCCTATATCCATAATTAAACTGTTAGTTAAATTTATCTTACCTATTTGTATATTGACATAAAAACCTTAGGACGTTAACAATTCTTTGGAAACTTGTAGATTCTTCAAGGCAAAGAGTTTTGTCACCTGTATAAGATTTTTATAACATTTTGAATAAAATGTCACATTTTTTCATTCATTGAAATAAACACCACACAGTAACGAGCTAAGTAATAGTTATGAATAGTTCTTACAACATTCGGTGATTTCATAGCCATGATAGGAAAAGGGCTGAATGCCTACAGCTGAGACAACGGTGTAGCCATCAAGCTGTTCTGCGATCCTCATAACTTTCTCACGGAACCAAGCTTTTTACATGCTGAAACTAAAACCTTCTTTCAAAATATGAAAGCATTAATAAGTTATATACGTACATATTATTATTAATATTATAAATACAATGTCATTAGAAAAGACAGAAACCTGTCGCTATTAAACAAATCTAAGGAAGGCGGTTCTTCGATTTAATAAATAAAAAAAAGAAAGAAATACTAGTAATCATTGATGAATGTCTCTGACAATAGGTTAGACATAATAATAATAAAAATTAATCCCATACAATAAATCACTTTTAATATGTTTACATTATTTTCCTCCTATACTACCGTTATAGAATTTTATAAATTCTACCACTGGCTAAGTTCTTACTTATTAAAAGCAAACAAAAATTTCATAATATTAGGTTATTTTAATATAGGAAGAATCGACTGCGAATTAGGGAACGAAGTAGGGAATAAACCTATAACGATTATTATGGTAGGGAAAAGCAGAGGTCTTAGAATTCATCAATGTCCTTCAGTTAAAACAAATGAATAAGTCATAAGGTACTAGAAATCAGGACAGAGAACTGGATGTTTTGCTCACTAATATTGATAATAGCACAACTTTAATGTTCCTGCAGTAACAAAAGTTGATCACTTTCGTAAACAATTTTCATATACATGAAATGTAATAGGACGCAGTAATGACTTTAAGAAGATTCCAGATCAGACTCTTAATTAGAGTTTTTTAAAGCTGACTTTTCTAAGCTGTATCACGGATAAAGGTTATAGACGAAATTAAGGATCATGCCAAAAATGCGACTAAATTACAGAAAACTTGTATGGTAAAAAATATATGAGGTTTTAGACCGCTAATATTTCTAAGAAATTGTATAATAACAACGCAAAATATAAAGATCCGTGGATAAATAGAGAACTAGAATCATTAATTTTTAAAAAATGTAAAAGCCAGACAGTCAAATAGCAATATATGGTATCAGAGGAATCAAGAAGAATTTTTAAAAAGAAATGTGTTGTGCCTAGGAGGTTTGACTTAACCAACTTTGGAAGATAGTTTTCATAAAAATAATTTATATTTTAGAAGACCATTTTAAACATCGTATAACAAACAAACCAAAACAGAAAAAAATATAATAACATATCAGTGACAAAGTCAACTGAATCTTGTAAAGATATTGCAGAATCTTTTAAAAGTGTTTCTTCTTATGTTTAATTCCTTTAACTTAGGAGTTCCTTCGTGGCTAAACGGTTAGCGCACGCGCCTTTCGCATGGAAAAACCGGGTTCGATTCCCAGCGGAACGGGCTTATGTGGTTCGGTCCACGTCTCATATAGCCTCGCTGATGAACGGGACGTTAAACTTAAAATCAACTCAATTCAACTCTTTCAGCTTAGGTTCCACTCAATATTAAAAACGTGAGCTTATGAAATTGAGAAAATTTAGTAGCAACTAGAGTAGGTCAATTTGTATTCCAAGTATCACTGAAACTTCCGTAACCCTAACAATTAGAAAAATTAAATGGAGCACTAATTCTGGACATGATAGTGTTCTGTATTATATAATTAAAGCTTGTAGTACTTTTAAAGCCACAAATTTATCGAATATATATTAAATATTTTATTAAGAACTGGAGTATTCCTTTCGAAATTAAAACAAGTGTATGTTGAACCGATATACAAATCAGGTTATCGCGAAAACATTAAAAACTGCAGGCCTATAAGTTTTGTTAATGTGTACTCTGAAATTTGTGTTGTGTAATTTATGAGTTCATTATACACGAACATTTATACTTTCATGATATTTTCTAAATGTGAAATAATATTTTAACCGAAGTACAAGGTTACTTTTTAAAGATACAATTGTAACCAATCATACTCATTTTACTGACTTCACGTACGTTGCATTACAAAGTAATTTACATATAGATACTATATGCATAGATATATCAAAGGCTTTTGTCTCCTTTGATCATAAATTGTTTCTTAATAAACTATCAAATATTGAACTTTCGCTAACGTGCATTAACTGGGTTGAAAGTTGTTTTTCAAATAGAGCTTTTAATGTAAAAATTGACAATGTATCTTCTAGTCAAGGTCAAGTAGGAAAGTGAATACCTATCAAGGGTCTTCCAGAGAGGTAATCTTTTTTCTTTCTATTTATAAATAATAATTTATCCGAAAATAATAAATATTCAAAAATATTACTGTACACAGATGATGTCAAACGTTTTAGAATAGATAACAAGATGTAAATAAATAAACAGTTAGTGCATAAATAATTTATTAGAAATCAGCTGTGATAAAAATAAATTTTTGACATTTATGAACACAACGCAATATTTTGTCAACACTGGAGTAATAGCAAATAAGGTAAAACAAATCGAAGGTCTAGATATTGTACTGTATATGGCAGACAAATGAAATTTGTCAATTATATAAATTATACAGTAAAGGAGTCAGAAAAATTATAGGTTTCATATTCAATGAATGACCTAATTTTATAAATGGTAATTCAAGTGTTTATCTATATAAGTCACTCGTTAGATCTAAACTACAGTTTGGTTCAATCTTATTGAACACTATCTTTAATACGCAAATAAACAAAATTGAATCTGTCCAGAAATGTTTTGTTAGGCTAATTTGTTGTAAAATAAAAGAAAAAATTATCTCTATTCTCATAATTATGAATTTTTAGCTAAATTATCGCCGATTCCAAACTCTGTTTGATAGAAACAAATTAACTGATAAATAATTTGTTCAAATTGTTCTAGACAATAAGTCTTGTATCAAATATTGTTTATGTAGGTACAAGAATTCTAAATTATAGAATAGAGAACCAATCGATATTGGTCTCATATATTTTAATGTTTAAATGCGACTGGACCTGGTACGACTGTAGCCCTGCCGTTTTCCTGCTTACTGCAGGACCACAGTTTCTTCATCTCTACCATTATACTTCTATTCGTCTTTAAACTAATAGTGTAGAAATATATATATATATTGTTTTTTATTTATAATAGGAAATGGTATAGGATTAACTCCTTGAGAGGTAGGGTATTATCTATGAAGAGATAGTTTGAGATACTCATTAATTTTATTAATTGTTATGCTTATAATTATGGCTAGAGAGGGTGTGTTAAGTAGCTCGTTTTATAATACAAGTTTTATTAGTTTAGTTTTAGTATTACTTGTATTACTTTAAGATTTTCTTCTTCCAGATTGTTTATATATATATATATATATATATATATATATATATATATATATATATATATATATATATATATATATATTTAGGGTTCGCTGATTCCATTATTTTTAATTTTAGGATGAGGGTATCAGCCTGAACGAGTACAGGCAGACATATATCTATTGTTTTATACTTTATTTGCGTCATTACCGCTTTTGATTAGTATTTTTTATTTAGAATACATTAAAGGTAGTTTATTGATGATTAATATGAGAAGTGTAATAGATTTAAGGATTACATATTATATATGATATTTTGCTTTAGTTGTTGCTTTTTTAATTAAAGTGCCTATGTTTTTAGTTCATCTTTGATTACCTAGGGCGCATGTTGAGTGGCTCGATAATTCTAGCAGGTGTCTTACTGAAATTAGGGGGTTATGGTCTATTGCATATTATATATTTTATGGAGAATGTATCTGTGAATATAAATTTGATTTGATTTGGTATTAGAGTTGTAGGTATTTGATCAGTTAGATTAGTATGCTTATGACAGGTTGATGTAAAGTCTTTAATTGCTTATTCTTCTGTTGCACATATAGGCTTAGTATTGATAGGGCTAATATATATATATATATATATATATATATATATATATATATATATATATATATATATATATATATATATATATATGTGTGTGTGTGTGTGTGTGTGTGTGTGTGTGTGTGTTTTAAATCTAATATATGTCACTTAACTTTTTCTTGATTTCAGGAAGTTTCTCATTATTGATCATGAATGCAAATAGAACGAGAATCATATTGATTGTCCATGCAATATTTTCCCTTCGTTCTGTTCAAATGCAAGATATCTACGAACCATCGAGGTACCTACTGATCGTAAATAAACACGAAAATAGTTTCTCACCAATGATTGAATGTGTAACAAATTATTTTACCGATAAATTAATGAACCCTGTATATTTGTCAGTAATTACAGACAAAAAATCTCCAGAGATAGTTAATCAAGTATTGTCACAACTCCAGCGTCAAAATATTCCAGTTACGGTTGAAAATTATAATATTACATCGAAAATGAAGCAAAAGAGAATATCATATCATACACAATTCCCAGGAAAAGTTCCCACTTACCTTTGGCTGATAACTGAAGAAAGTTCTTTCGAACACATTTTGAAAGCAGCAAAGCAATCCCCTGAGTGGAATCCTAGTGCTCATATCTTTATTGTCAAACTATCGGAGATACGTACCACTAAGAGAAATATTATAAGTGTGTTCAAACACTGTTGGCAATCAAGAGCTTTGAATGTTATTCTTATTCACCCCTTTTCGAGTGTAGACCAAGTTACTTCTAACTCAAAACCGCCCCCTACTACGCCAACTATCCACAGAATTACATCATATAACCCATTTATTAATGCGGATACACTTAATTTACACGTATATGATTTATCATGTAGTGAACATACGTGTTGTGAACAGCGTATATTGTTTCCTGATAAAACACGAAACTTGAACGGATATCCGTTCAGAACTGCTATGGCGTATTATGTTCCCCTCAACAGTATTGTAGCACATGCTCCCGGACGATATTCCTTTTATGGACCAGAAGGAATAATGTTTGAAGAATTTATTAGAAGTATGAATGCATCTGTTCACTTTACACACATAATGTTGTATGACAATATAACTAATCCTAGATTTAATGGAGTGGTTGCCGATATTATGAATGGTTACGTTGATATATGTTTTGCTACGATCGTTCCTTTCCCAGATAGAGACACTGTCGTTGATTTTAGTGTATTTACAAGTTTTACGCCATTGTGTTTTGTTGTTCCTAAATCACTGAGAATTCCCCAATGGATGAACATGCTCTTAATATATAAATGGAACACGTTGTTATTAATCCAAGTCACATTTATAAGTTTGCAAATTGTTTGGAGAATTATGATCACAATATTTCCCCGAAGTTCTGGATATTCGATTGGAAAACAGTGTCTTGATTGTATTGCTATTTATCTACAAATGTCTGTCAATAAACCATTAACATTGTCCTTACGATTCGTGTTTACATTAATGGTGTATTTCAGTTTGATCGTTAACACTCTTTATGTAGGTTCTCTAGTGAAGTTTCTCACTGTTCCAAAGTATTTTGCTGAATTGAACTCAATTGAAGATTTAGTTAGTTCCCGGTTGAAAATAACAGGTTTTCGTACGCTTAAAGTAATCATACAAAATTCAATAACCCCCGATATGAATAAACTTTTGAGCAGATTTGAGGATATGATGGAAATAAAGAATTCGTTGAACCTTGTTGCCTATAAGCGAGACAGAGCTGTGTTTGATATTAAACAAATACTTGAATATCAGATAATTCATTTCTATGATCATCCCGAAACTTTGTTTCATTTTATTCAAGAGCCAGTTCTTGTTTACTTCAGAGCGTTTCCTCTTCTTAGAGGTTCTCCGTATACACATCATTTAAATAAAATAATCACCAGAATGTTTGAGTCAGGTATAAGAGACAAAATATTCAGAGATGTAATGTATGACGAAGAGGTTTCCAAAAGCATGTCAAAAGAAAACATGGACCATGTGGCAGTTGGACTTCGACATATTCTACCCATTTTTATCATGTTTTGTGTAGGGCACAGTTTAGGAATTCTATCTTTCCTTCTGGAAATTTCTGGAAGAAAATTCCTACAATGGTAAATATATTGTTCCCCCGCAGGTGTGCAAGTAGCTCGTGAAAGTGGTTCTTGGGAGACGATAATTAAAGCAAGTGAATGATCATGTAGGAATTGGTGGAATGGGAATGTGGGTGAAAACGGGACTGCCTTTATTTTAACGATTGTCTTTAATTTAACATGTTGTCCACCACAAAGTTTCTTGACTGGGGATCATACCAAGGACCCCACATTCCAGAGGTAAGCGCCAGAGATGAACCACCGTTCCCCATTGATGCAGCACGAGAACCACGGCACTTAATGAAGTAAAACTTAAAATGAAATATACCGCCAATAAGCTCTTCATTAAGATACGTATATTTCAGTGTCATTACCAAGACAAGACATAGTAAATGAAATGCAGCCTTAAAAGCATAATTAACTCTTAAATTTTAAGATTTCATTTAACTAAAATATTTTCCAAAGTTACATCGAATTGAATAAATAATGTGCTTGTGGGTAAATTTATATGCGTAGTTTTTGAAATAAATGAAACTTTTATGGCGCTAAAAAGTGCGTATGTTGCCAATCGTTGCCAATAATCACTGAAAGTTTTTATTTAACAGGCATTGTTTTTATTTTACAATATTTATCTTATAGTACATAAGTAAGAAATTGTTACTTATGTACTGTAAATTACACTAATAACTGACAGATTGTATCTACTGTTGTTTCTCTTTTGTTGAGTGATACACATACTCGTTACGCAAATACTACTTGTAAATAAGTAAATAAATAAACTAATTAATATGGTTTTCACCTTAAGACTAACAATGTTTGAAGAATTGTAATGATATTTGTAATACAAAGTACAAAGAAAATTAGCTCGTATTCTGTGGAAATACTCTCAGAATAAATGTGAATATTCTTTTGTGTATCACTTAGAAATAAATCAATAAAACAGTTATATGTCTTTAATTTAACATCTACTGTATACTGTAAAACAAAGTCCGATGTAAAGATACACTAGAATTTTGAAACTAAAAAATAATCTCTGAATGGTAATATTAGTGCTAACACTAATCTAACACAAAAGTACGTTTGCATGAAAACACCAATTTTGAGAATGGTAAATACCCAATTCCAAGTTTGGTACTAGCATTAGTGAAGGTGGAGGACACAAGTTGTGTTACAGAGTTGTTCGCGATAGCAGCCTTTTCTGAAAGGCAAAACAAATACTTTTCTTAAATACTGGATAACTTAAACACACTCACACATATACACATGAGAGATCAGAAAGTGAGGATCACCCTAATTTCTCAGAAACTACATGAACAGACTCTATCTACTCTGTTCTTTGCTACTTTCTAGCAATAATAACATTAAACACTGGGATTAACGACGCCATTTTGTTAGTCAATAAAGACATTACTGATAATAATTGTTTTTTTTTTCAGCAGTGTGTTACAAATTTTATGTTTGTTTTCATTAAATTATGTCTAGTACCTTTATTGCTCCGAATTTTCAGATATAGTTTTCGATACTGCATTTAATTTATTTTCTATTGGCTGGTGAAATCGATAGAATTAGGGCAAGCTTCACGACTTGTTGCGATCACTATAGAAACGAAACGCAGCATTAACGACAAAAGGAGACAATGTGCTGATAAAACATCTCCCCAAAGACATAAGTACCACAACGCGGCTGTTGTTGTAGAACTTAATATTTATTTTATTTAGTTAGTAATTGCAATATAAATATAAATAATATGTAATAATAATATGCAAATAATATGTAAAATCACACACGCTTCTTGTCTACAAATTTCCAGACAGTCGCTTTTACTTCCCATCTTCCAAAGTTTAATGCCGGGAAATAATAATTAAACGCAATCTGAAAATAACAGAGAGAAATAGCAACAACTCCAAGCGAGTAAACAAGAATAAATTGTAAATCATGATTAATTTAGTTAATTAGTGCTCATGATAATAATGATAAAAACATAGTTTATGTTGTCATTTTTGTAACAGATTATGATGAATAGTAAGTAAATAAGTTAGTCTAATTTTCGAAACCTATTTCCTTAAACGAGGTGTTATAAATAGCTTCGCTGTTTTGTTGACGCTAATCTCATATCAAATTGTCATTTCTGTAACGCGTATTTAAAGTACTGTACAACATACCGTTAGATTCATTATTTTCCTAAATATATAAAATTAGCCTCAAATCTCTATTACGCACTTGTAGAATGTCAAAACGGCGGAAATTTTATTTATTATCCCTGATAGTGCAAAATTCAAAGGAGTTTAATTAAAATTAAAATTTACTGTCAATATCTGCCCATGGAATGTGTCTATGAACTATTGAAACATTAATTGTATCTATGGACCGATCTGGGACATTTCTTTAAGGACACCTCGTTTAAGAAAAGAACTGGATGAGTTGGAAGGAGGTGATAATCGAGAACGATCGGAAATAATGATGAGAAACACCTTTCACGCTCTTTCTGTCAATACGTGTGAATTTAATATGAAAAGTAATAGTGAGCAACTCCTTTTACGTTGTCTCTATCAATATGAGTGAAATAAATATGAAAAATAATGATGAGAAACACCTTTTACGCTGTCGTCTAGTCTTTAATGTGATTTCCAATAGGTGATTTTCATGTTCTTCAAAAGAGGGTTTATCCAATACGCTTGCACCTTATCGCTGAACAGTCGAGCCACAGAGTGTATTTTTGTGGGAAAAGCTCACACGAGAATAGTAGCAGCAATACACGCAGAATAAAGCTGATAAGCTTTAAGCTTTTTAGCTTTAAGAAAATTTTCAGAAAAATGTGTATACTCACTTTCAGTATAAGTAAAGATGAAACTTTTTCGTTAATGCGATATGTGCGAAACGTTAAAAAAAATGCGTAGCCTATATATTTCAGGAAACCTCATACTTTTCGTTTCAGAGCCAGAAATCGCGTTTACATAGGAGCTCCAAAGCAAAAAGGGCTAAGTCCATCCTTGGACGATGTGCTTTTCGTTTCCAATTTTCTATAAATCGCCATCGCTGAAGCGATCTGTGCTAAACATTCGGTTCAAAAATCATTATGATATTGCGTAATATGGCCGTGAAATACAGCATTTGATGCAGAAAGCGCTATGTCCATCGTGTTGTCCGAAGCAGAACGCGCTATTTGACAATGCAGAAAAGTGTAGTCACATAATCTCGCAAGTTGTTTCGTGTGTTATCAGTTATGAATGAGTCTACTGAGGTTAGGAACGTTGTTGACATCACTTGGCGTCTTTACGGTGATAATTTGACGCTTCTACAAAGTCCATTCGATACTTTTCCAATGGATAGTCAACATAAGAATACACATGTTGTCCATGCCTTAATCATGTGGTTGCTGTGAAGATCTCTCAAAAATATTACTACCGACCGATTGTTTGGAGTGTTAGGAAAGTCTTTTCGAAACCATTCCGAAATTTTAACCCTGATATTTACATTGCAATGTACTGCGAAATTGGGACTGTGAAAGTTCTAGGAGTGGACTGACATTTGAGGAATGTAAAAGCGTTAGGCAATTCTCTACAAAAATTATAGGTATCAGTAACATGAAATGTATGTTCCTGAAGAAAGCTTTGCACAAAGGACGTCCCGGGGTTGTTTTGTAAATAGAATCAACGTACAATTTTGACGACCCTTCTAAAACAGTATGTGTTACCACTGAAACGTCGGGTAAAGGTTGTCAGCGTACCAGATGCCCCAGCACTACCCCTGGAAAGTCGAATCATCGATGCAAAGGAAGCTGACATTGCAAATCTTCTGAAGAAACGATTCGGAGATCACTGGAGACGTGAATCTGTGCTTCAGTTGGCGCAATGGATGCACAGCCAGCACGTAGTACTGAAAACGAAAGTGTATCCGAATGCGATTGCTTGAAAGAGGAAGTGGATATCATATGAAACACAACACGAAATTGAGAGTATATTACTGCAGAGCATATTAATGTGTATGTGTATACTTATGTTTGTTTTATGGCGTGTAACCCTTTAATATTTGCATACAGAAAGAGAGAATTATACTTCTCAATGCCTTATACACTGTTGTGTGAACATTTATAAATAAAATGTGCTCAAATGTATTTTTGTATTTCATTTGTGGAGTCTCAGATATATCATTTTCGGTGTGTTCCCATCAAAATGCAGTTTGTCCAAAATCTTCTTAATGATAACTCGGTTATTACTGAAAAAGTGATTTTTGTAATCATGTCATTCCAACTTGTAGTACTTTAATTAACATATAACATTAACAGTTTACTTAAGTCCGTGACAGTTTCGGAGCTACTAGATCTTCTGCTCTCCTGATTTTATATATATTTATATATATAGACTTAGTGCTTTTTGCTTTGGAGCTCTTCAATCGTGAATTCTTGCGAAATTCGGCATTACTTGCGATAAATGCGAATGAAAAACAACAACCGGAATTTTTGTTAATTATTGTTGTTAATTGTGTTTTGTGGTGAAAATATTCATGATCTGCTGGTTGCTTACGGTAAATTTAGAAGTAAGGTTATTGAAGCTCTCAACAGTGAGGGTAAGGAAGTTGACATTGTATCATTGTTAAACAGTTTAAAAGTTAACCACAAGTCTTTTGCTGTCAGCTCGTTACGTTCAATATGGTTGCCACTCTCGAGTGTTGACGCCGAGAGATTCTTTTCTAAGTATAATATGATTGTTACCAACAGGAGAACTAACTTAAAAGAAGAATTGGTAACGTCTTGCTGCATATCATCCTTTCACTAAGTGTGAGGTTGGAGGAAGTGTTTAAATTTTTGCATTAATGTCTATATTTCCATGAATACATTAGTTACAATGTGCACCTAATCTAAGTATATCCGCATTTTTGTATTAGATATACACCTTACTACCAAAAATATAGGGGAAAGTTGGGTAAAATTATCCCTGCAGGTAAAATGATCCCCTATCCTTACAGCGGAAACTGGTGGCACTGCCTGTCGTATCACATGGTTGCTACGTCACTCAAAATAAGCTGTCCTTGTCGATCAGCTTTCTTTAGGTGAGAAACGTTTTGTTAGTCTTCCAGATGAAAACATAATATGTTTATAAGGTAAGTGCTCGTTTTTGTTGTATTTATACCAACGCCTGAATTAGAATATAAATGAGACACTATTTGTTAAAAAATCAGTGCTTAACTCTATACATTTAGCAATGCAAGTGGAAGTCTTGTTCATGTTTGGCACACAAGAAAGTATTTAATGGAAGCCATATGAAAAGACAAAATGATCTCGGAATCATTTTACCTTAGGATTATCCCATTTCCTTATGCGTCATTTTGCCGTTTTTGTTTATTTGACTCAAGATAATCTAGATGAGCATGATAATGAAATCCTTGGGGATAGGCCCACTTTAAGTGATATTCAGCAAAACCCATCGAACCATTCTACGCCTGCTGTTCTGGAAGATGCTGTTCCAAAATTAAAGGAATATAAAATGAAGACAATGATTTTTAAAACCAAGAAGTTGCAAGCCGCAAAAATTAAGTATCAAGTATCATCTGCTTTTGACGACGAATCCATGACAGATTAATAGCTCGCGTCGTGTGGACTTTGTGGTGGACAAACACCGTGCTCGTGGGTTTTCTCGGGGTTCTCCTGTTTCCTCCCACTTTCTTCATTCCACCGTTTCATTCATTTCTCATCATCACCGTCTCCTTTAGCCATGAGATTCCACATATTCATTTTGGTATCCACTTTTTGGTTTTCATCGTTTTATACCGGCGTATTACAGAATGTTTCTGTTATTTTACTTTTGTATCACCCTGTATGTCTCGTAAAGTACGCGAATGCGAATCAAATGACTATTTCCACGTTATTCACCGACTCCCAAGTGGTACCTATAAGAAATTTCGTCCGACTCGGACTCTGATTACATGGTTGTCTTATGTTGCACTCTGTTTTGCATTACCCTCCATATTTCGTAAAGTAAGCAAAAGATAATCGAATGACGATTTCCATGTTATTAAGCGACCTGTAAGTAGTATCTATGGGAAATATCATCCAAGTTGGACTCGGATTAAATAGTTGTCTTATGTTGCATTCTGTTTTGCGTCATCCCTGTATATCTCGTAAATGACGCAAAAGCGAATCGAAATACTATTCCCACGACTTTCACCAACCTCTAATTAGTGTCTATACGAAATTTTGTCCAATTCGGACTCGTCAGCTTGGGACCATTCCCTTGTAAGCACAAGGGTATACAGAAATATTTGCAGATAACTGCACAAGAAATCAAGTTTAACAGTCCTTGTAGATAAATGTATACGAACACAACTAGATATCTGACTGTGTGAAGCAGTCACTTCTAACTTGCTGATGTACGACGTTGGTGCGAGATTTTACAATGAAAAAAATGACACAGAGGGAAACACATTGAGGAAAGAATAGGAAGCTATGGTGTAGGAGAATGAGGTTAAAAGATGTTAGCACCAGAGATGACATGGGTCAATGAAAACTTGACTCGTGATCTACTGACACACCACCCACCAAAACCTATCGTCATCAACTCTTTCCCATGATCCAGGCCCTCCTCTCCACTGATTAAAGAGTTTACACTTGTAATAAAACAAGGCTGTGAAATTATCACTAATCGGAGTTTAAATTTGTACAATTAATCGCTCAAACACCGCTCTGTTACAATACCAGTGGATCTGACCTTTACGATATAACATAGTAAAGTGTTTGTCATGGACCATATTACGATGAATTTCAATTTAATTATCATGTATAAGTATTTGCTTGTTGATTTACAGATATTTTTAGTGGAAAATAGGATGGAATTCGAAAGACTCAAATGAAGTAAAGTAGGCCAATGTAAAGGAAAAAGACTGTAAAATTCGACTGTGTCTCGAAATTCAAGTAGTAAGTCCTACTGCTATTATTATAATTAGAAATATCATTATCTAAAAATGCATGAAGTTCTTTTTCATTTAAATACAGTCTCCTCGGATAAGTAAATAAAAACAAATAAGAAAAGGAAGAAAAATGGAGGCCTTGAACGCAAAACCAGTAAAACCAAATTAGCAATGTTCAGAAGATTTTGTGTACAATACATTGAGCAGAGTTGGCCGTAGTGAGTCGGTGGCTCAGGCTGGGTCATGGTGGGTCGGTGTGTCGAATTGAGTCACAGTTGGTAATGGATCACAGTGAAACATGTCCTGTTGACCCACAACCCATTCTATCTCTGGTTACCTCCGTACAAGTTCCACGAGCAGTATGCATGAAAAACCATAAACTATGCTAAATATGTTTTTGTTTGCCTATCACGTGTATTTTATAAGTGTCCTGCCTGCTCATTTCCCTCTCCGTTTGGTATACTAATCAGAGGAGAAAAAAGCTGTGACGTCAGAGAGCATTCAGGTGAAAATAAGTGACACAGACAGTGACAGCTACATGAATCTCAAACTCAAATTTCCCCAAATTCTATAAATATCTCAAGTTAGAAAGATACTAATTACATGGAAGCTGCAAAAAGCGGTAGATTTTCAGTCGATCATAAAACAAAAAAGAATCCAAATGTAAGAGAGGAGTACAAGAATAAGATGGTTTACTGGCTTGTGTGCTACAAAATGAAGTTGATAACGAGCACAAAGGTAATCGGATCAAATTCAATGTTGACAATACGTGCTAAAGCATCTGCGGCATCATAAGGGAAAAAACTCACGAAAAACAAACTCGAGGTTATGTCTGAAGAAACGTAAACATTTGTTCAAGAAGAACGAAAGCTGCAAGATTGCATTATTTATTATAACCGAACACAAAAACATATATCGCAGTTTGAAATGGGAAGATACTTGCATTGCTAAGCGCTAAAAAGTCTATATTTATTCTCATATGACCCAATCGCTAACTATGTTCATTTAGTGTTATCGTTATTCTTTAGAAGTAATTTACTCTGATATTGCCCCGTATCAAGATTCTTGTATTGTGCTCTTTCTTTGGAATAGGAGATATTGAAAGTTGAAATATAAGGATTTGCGTAATCTATTAAACTTCATTTAACATGATTGTTATAAATTTATAAAAAGAGTGCTTATATTTTAATAGATATTGTGGTCTTTTGCCATAATCATTAGGATAAATGATAAAGATTAAAGTGAGGGGAAATTGCTCTTGATACCACAAAACAGTAAAGGAAAAGCTAGTGAGAAATAGCACACAGCACAGTAAAAGGCATATGCGTGTCAATTCTGATCCTTCAAACCTATTCACAATGAGGATTAGGATTTAGATTTCTGGGCAGTCAGCATCTAAGGTTATATAACCCGTTACGTATATGAGGGATGACGTCCCTTGGCGATCACACTATCCGAGGAGAGGGAAGAAAACAAAGATTGAGGGAGGAAGGAAGCGGCCTGCGACCTTATGTTAGGTACCACCCCGGCATTTGCCTTACATGAATGAAGAAAACCCAAGTAAACCTTACTCAGAATGACTGGTCTGAAAAAGATTTTACACTTTGCCGAACGAATGTTCCTACCGGAAATCGAACCCGAGACCGATCACACCAACGACTATGCTACGCGGGGCCACTTCATGTCTATTCATTGGCAACACAAAACATACAAGAAGGAAATGAAAGTGCTTCCAAATTTGAGTTTTGGTGCAAATGTACGAGTGTTTTCAATCATTTAAGTTGAAGAAATCTAAATTGTTCGGTGCTCAGTTTTCATCCATTGGATTGTTTAAGAGACAAGCAAAATACTTAGGGAGCACAAGAAAAAAGTTAAAGAGAGTTTTTCATCCACAAGCACGATGTTGCGAAAATAATTTATAAACAGTTTGTACTTGTTCCTGAAACTTTTGAATGCCGGGACCGGTGGCATGGTCTTATAATCCAACCCTCTTGTACTGAAAATTATCCTAAATCAGGGCCGCATCCACAGGTCCAAGGAAAATGAAATGAAATAATTTTTTTTTAGTTTTACGTCCCTCGGTTATTCCGGTTAGGCTAAAGGGGACGATGATGATGAGAAATGAATGAAATGGTGGAATGAAGAAAGTGGGAGCAAACGTGAGAACTCCGGGAAAACCCACAAGCACGGTGTTTGTCCACCATACAGTCCACATGGCGCGATCTGGAATCTAACTAGGGACCCCAACACCAGGTGAACGGGTAAACGGAGTCTGGACCCCCACGACGTCCTAACTTAAGAGTCTTCATCCCGGCGAAATTAAAATACAGTTAATTTAACAGTAATTATGTGATATCTTCAAATAGATAAAAGATAATTGAAATATGGAACAAGAGCGCCCTAGACAATATTATTTTGCGTGAGGTACCGTTATCGCAAGTCACCTAGTGGCTTTCCGTTTTCAGCTGTTTAGAAACGCGAAAATAAATGCCGATTTTCAAAATGGCTCGAAATCGAAAGCAGATAAGTGAGTCGTTGATAACGGTTTCTCAAGTAAAATAATATTGTCTAGGGCGCTCTTGTTCCACATTTCGATTATCTTTTATCTATTTGAAGATATCACATAATTACTGTAAAATTAGCGGTATTTTAATTTCGCCGGGATGAAGACTCTTAACATATATTTGTACATGTTCTCAACAAAACTATACTTGTTTGACAGGAAAATAATTGATGTGTGAAAATTTGATTTTATATTTCATCTGTACTATTTCTGTTATAAAAACAATTTAGTTCTATCATATTTTTTCTGAAATTGTAGGTGGAAATATTTTACAATTACTTTTCTTTTCGGGTGCAGAATAATATTCATTCAATACTACATAGAAGTAGTGACTTGTGCTATTGGACTACCACCCGACAGCTTGGATCCCTCACAACAAAAATTTCTGGGTGCGCGCCTGTCCTAAATGCATACTATTTGGTAGTACGAACGTTTGATTTCTTACTTTTTATGTCATGTGATATTATTATTCCATGACGCTAACACCTTTTTGTTTTTCAGTCAAAAAATTTTTAATAAAGGACGAATTTGGAGTTTTAAAAAAAATCAATCCTAACATCAGATAGTAAATATGCCTAATATCGGGTGGAAATTTAACATGGAATTTCAATAAAATTACATGTATTGGAAAACGACAATTTATCCTTACAAACTGTTATACTTACTATTATTACTATCGTTAGGTTATTTATTTTGAGGTACGGTTACGATTATCATAACCTTACTACATTCAAATATCACACTCATATCTCTAGTGGCTCCGCGTAGCCGGAAAGGATTGGGGAAGGAAGGAAGCGGCCCGGGACCTATAAGTTAGGTACCACCCCGGCATTTGCCTGGTGTGAATAAGAAAACCCAGGAAAACCTCAGTCAGGGTGGCTGACCTGAAAAAGCGCTTTACACTTTTTCGACCGAGTGCCCCTCCGTTCTAACCCACTAGACCAGCGTTTCCCAACCGGTGTGCCGCGTCACACTGGTGTGCCGCGAATGGGCCGCTGGTGTGCCGCGGTGAAATCGAGGTGGTTGTTTCGTAGTCGTGTATTGTCAAGATTTTATGCACTTAAAGAACAACTTCTATTCTTTCTATCAGAAGAAAGTGAAAAAGTCGATTTCCTTAGTGATGATTCTTGGTGCAATAAAGTTACTTTTCTTACCGACATATTTCGAACATTGAATACGTTGAACAAATGCATTCAGGGAAAAAAGGGGAAATATCCATCATCACAAATTTCATAGCGTTTTTTTTAGGTAGGGAAAAGAAGTAGGAAACCATATCCGCAACTTTATCCGCTATCCGCACAGAAACGAAATATATATCCTCTCATACCCGTTTTGATGCGGATATCCGCGCAGACCTCTACTCATTTCAGACACATTGTATTTGTTGTGTACCAATGTTGAGAAGTATTTTCCTACGCTTCAGTTTAATTCTTTTGACTGAGTGAGGGACTCCTTTGTGCCTTCTGTTCTACTGTCAGCAGAATTAAATGTACAGGAAAAAAGTGAATTGATCGATGTGAGGAATTACCAAGGTTTGAAGCTCTAGCACTCACAAGAAGACAAGGCATAATTTTGGATTTCTCTCCGGAGAGAATATCCAGCTATTTCTACAAAGTTCATATTCCCTTTTCTACATCCTACTTAAGTGAAGCAGGATTTTCTGCCATGAACACCATCAAGCGTAAGAACGGGTCACCGTAACACGACATGAGGATGTGTTTAACAACTATCAGTCCCCAATTGAAGAAGATTATGAAAGAACATCAAGCTCAAGTTGCACATTAATTTTGCTTCGTGCACCAACTTGTTTTACTTATTTTTGAAAAACTCTAACCTTCATATATTATTATTAAACAATTGCAACCTTCAATAGATATTATTGAAATAATGTTACATTACTTATATTATTGAACAATCCTAACCTTCATAAAATATTTAAAAATTGTAACGTAGATCAACGATGTTAATAAATGATAAGTTTCATACTGTGTTACTTTTCTGTACATTTTTAACGTTGAAAAAAGTATTTGTTATAATTGTTATGACCATGATTGCTTCTTTATTGTTGCAGAATATTTTGGAACTTGAAATATTAAAATATTCATTCCTTTCGGTAAAGCAAAGCAAACATGTATACAAATTACCTGCATTTGTGTTATTAAAGTACAAGAGATTAGTTTGTTCGCACGTTATTTAGTGATCCTTCTTAGTGAAAGGTTGGATACAGTTTTCGAAAAAGAAAGAGTATTTTTAAAAACCTGAATCCTATATTTCAGTGCAATTGTTCTCTATTTTCAAATTAGAATGAAAAATAGGCATAATGATTTACCACGGGGGGAAACCAGCGATCGAGCTTTCTTCTCTGTGAGAAGATCAGGAATCACAGAAAAAAATACCACGGTATTTTATATTTACGAATAAAATAATAATAATAATAATAATAATATATCTGTGAGTGTGCCGCGAGAATTCAAGTTACACCCATAGTGTGCCGCAAGTTGAAAAAGGTTGGGAAACGCTGCACTAGACTAAGAAGTCCTACACCATTAGGTTGATAGTTTTAGTTATTTACACTTGAAATATGGTAAGAAAATCAAGGGTGGATAACTTAACGAAATGTGCAATATTTACAATTTGTTATCTGTTACGGTTACTATTTTGTAACCCATTTCTGCACCTAGTTAATAACGTTATTAGTCAGTGTAACTTTTAAAATGGTACGCTCTGAATTACGTTACAATGAGTAACGTTATTCAATGGAACATTCTGCATTTCGGTACTGTAGTTACAGTTACCAAGGGATTAGCGTTACTCGAAATACCAACCTATGTCGTACCTGCTTGAGATTGTTAAGATAAAACTGGTTCCACTGAATACCAGTTCTCTCTCGAACCCAAAGTGTTTTGTTCCTTGATTTTAGCGATATGAAACGTATTGAAATTCTGCAGAACATTTTTGTGTAAGTAGACATATTTTTGTTATGATGAGTACCATTTCTATGTTTCTCTTTTCTTTATTGGTTACCTTTTGTACCTGTATTTCATTTTCTTCAATTCTGAGGGTCTTGGAGTTACACTTGAGTAACGTTTAAACATCCTTGGCGACAGGGAGTCTAAGGTTGGCTTTAAAAGAATCTCCATTATACTAACAAATAAATTCCACGTTTTTCAGTCTGTTTTCTTTTTCCTCATACTTAAGATTCAGTAAACACCTTAGGCCCCCAGGCACATGTCCTTTGAGAATAGCATTACTTTGATTGCTCTGTATTTAAAAGGAGGAAAAAGAGAAATGATCAAAGAGTGAAGTTTTTAATATAAGCTTATTGACAAGATTTTTACTTCTTTCGATGACACTGCCGATAGTTGAGTTGATTTGGAGTTTAACGTCCTTTTCGGCAGCGAGGCTTTATGAGACGGGACCTATTGATTAACATGGAATCGAAATCACATGTGCTCACACCGGGAATCGAACCCGGGTCTTCCAGGCCAAAGGCGCTAAGCGCTTAGACATGAAGGAGTTCACTGCTGGTAGTCACCATATATGTTTATTTTACAACAGTCTTGCACTGACCAATGTGATTGAAGCTCGAGCTCACTTCCCAACAAGGATCGAACCCGGAGCTACATACACCAAAGTTACACATACACTGGCCCCCAGGGAAGCAGGAAGGACATTTCATTTGCTTGCAAGCAATTTAGTTTATAAATCAAATACACATCAGACATCAGTGGCGTAGCGAGAAACTCGTCAATTGGGACCAACACACAAGATCTGGGAGAAAGGATCTTCTGAGGGGGTGCACCAATAACTACCAGTACATTTGAATTGAATTGGAATTTTTTAAATGCCTTTAGCCACCTGTGGTGTGAATGAGGAAATGCCCTGGAAATCCTAAGTATCTGTTCTCGGTGAATCCTTTTGTTGAACTTTTAGAAAATTGACTTAAACTCTCGATTTTGCAAAACATCCCTTTGATTTAAGTCCAAATCGAAACATGACAGAAGAAAATTTCGGAAAGTGTTGCTATTTTCACTCCTAGCTTCTCACTTTAAATGCTTATAAGTTAACTTGCGAGAAAGTGTCATAGTCGAAGGTTGTACTACTTGTAGAACTGATATTAAAAAGTAAATAAAAGAATTATCATGGAAACAAATTTTTATGTTGCATTCAGAAAACAAACATAGGGTTCTTGCGGTTCTGAAATTAATATATTGCAGGCATTCGTTGATATAGTAGCCTACATGTTGGTTCTCACCAGGTACATTCGCGAAGTGTCCCCTCGAGATTCGTGTAAAATTGATTTAAATACAAAGTTCTCTGCTGTCTAATGTGTATTGTACTAAATTTAGCTGCCCATGCCGGTAATTGGAATATTTATGGGTCTTCATATATCCGGAATTCTATCATACACTACCATAACGCTCGGACACAAAATTTCTTTTAGTTTCTTTAGATGTTACTCACTGGACATGAATATAGGCATATGCAAAACAAATTGGATCAAGTACTGCTTCTGAAACATGTTATCCACCTCGGCCGCCATCTTAGATCCGCCATATTAGATTTTACTTTCGTTTTTTCCAAATGGAAATAGGTGCAAGTGTTACATCGGACACGTGCAAGTGTTACGTTTACATTCACTGGTGTAATGTATTTTACCGTAGTTTGCACCATTTGCAAGGTATTAGATGTTCCTTCCCTCCAGGCACTTTGCGAATAGACATTGCAGATTAATATCGGTTACGCTTACGTTTTTGATGTTGAGAAATCAAAACAATTTCTAACTGGAAAACTCCTTACAACATAGGTGTCATAATCTTATTTCATTTCCATGAGTGATTGTTATTACTTCCATGTTATACTATAATAGGGAAGTTTTGTATTACTGTCAAAATGCCTAATGTAGATCCAGATACGGCCAGAGTTGGGTGAAGACCTACCATTTCCGTATTGACATCTGTGTGTCTGCATGTATATAAGTTCAGAGAATATTTCATCAACGATAACACATAAAAGATTGCATATACACACGGGACCCTGCACAACTTTCTATTTGGTTCAATATGAAGTGCTTGACATTTAATGGTACAACATCCGGTTGGCTTACGCCGGGAACTAGAAAGAAAAGTCCTAATATCAGGACTACAAATAGAACATACTATATGTAAGCGGAATCCACTTTCAACATCGCAACACTAATGGGGAGAGCTTGAGCCGGGTGATCCTCCCTGGCTACGCCACTGTCAGACATGACCTACAGCTTAAGGGGATGTCTTCCCATCATCAGAGACTTCAGAATCTTCATAACATGTAAAATTTAATCCATAAATATGTTAGAAAATACTGCATTTAGGAACATGTAATTTTGTATCCTCGTCGCCAAAAGTGCCTTTACATCGCTCTGACGGGTATGTGATCGCGCAGTACTGCAAGGAAGGGATGGTTGCATAAGAAATTGTGATTAATTTTGAAGAGTTTTTATTTTGACTAGGGAATTAACATAGGTGAAGGGAGAAAAGACACAGATTTGAAGCATCAGTGCACTGTTATTGAAGCATCAGTGCACGAAAAGATTCGTATTCTCAGTTTTTCTATTTATTGTTTTATATGTTAAGTTAAACACCACAATATGTATCACTGATATCGCAGATCGTATTATTTTTAAAATCGTGTTTGTAACCTATTGTCAAAACATTCATCTCCAGACATGATGTAGAGAGAAGAGAAAGAGATACGACATCTGTAATATATGTATATGTGATTCACTAAGTAACTGTAGAAATTAGTTAAAGGACACATAAGAGAGCGAAAAGCAGGTCTGGAAGTCTGAACTTTTTAAAAACGTCCTAGATAGGTGAAAATATAGTTAAAAATTGCGAAAGGTATCATGTAATTTACCTTTCCTTTCTAGTATACTTTTTCTTTCACATCCAAACATCTCTATTCAGAATTACGAGATAAAGGTGAGGAGAGAAACATTTCCATTTCAAGAATTATATCAGGAAAAAAATCTTTTGACTTAGACTAGTTTCGAACTCGCAACCCTTGAATCCATATCTCAGCGCTATACCGATTGAGCTAACAACTTCTGCAGGAAAAGCGTGATTTCTACAACTACCGGTTGCTGAATGGTGTGTATTAACCAAGTTGGCCGAGATAATTGCTTCATATAGCTATTGCAATAATAATAATAATAATAATAATAATAATAATAATAATAATAATAATAATAATAATAATAATAATAATAATAATAATAATAGTAATAATAATAATAAATAATAATAATAATAATAATAATAATAATAATAATAATAATAATAATAATAATAATAATAATATAAAGCAGAAGAACAGAATTTAAAAAGTCGCATATGTTAAAAGTTTGACGTGCAGAGTAAGTCCTAATATGAGATTTTATTAATTATATATAATCAATGTAAGCGTGGTTTATTCGTGCATGCTACTCAAACTGCGCAACTCACTACCGTAGTCCCATAAGGGTTGTACGCGCATGGTACCGTAGCCTTGCGTCCTCCAACCGTGAAGAATGTTTCGGTTTGAACCTATGCGTGTCCTAAGAGGAAGGAGGAGATTCAAAGAAAGAAAAGTGGTTTAGAAATTATGCAAACGTAGAATATCTCACGAGGTGAGGTGATATAGAGTTCAGAGTGTCTTTCAGCTAGTACTCTATACAAGACGTGCATCTACGACTTAACGTGAAACCCGAACCACACGACTCCTGACGAGAATCGAAACCCGTATCACCTCTAATTCTATTATGGGAGACACAGGAACATGTAAAAATAATCGAAAATGAACTATATTAATGTTAAATCCATAGCTTTTGAGTACCAAATTTCTCAAAATTAAATCCCCACGTTAAGCGGATTTGCATATGCAGGCTCCTAACTATGAAAACATTTACGATCACTCTAACCCCAATCATTTCACAGATTCAACCTGTTGTATATAAGTTATTAGGACGTAAAATTGAACATAATTTATACGAAAAAGACTTTTATGCATTGCAAGACCTGTAACTGCCAAATATTCACCACAAACTTATAGTCGTATCGACATAAACAAAAAGAAGTGTGGAGCAGGAAACTACTTTACCCAAAAGTCAAAAGAGACGCACTGAAGACATAGGAACGGGTCGAGCGGTTTGGGTCATTCTTCTTTCAATTACAAGTTTATGTGTTCAAACCGTGAAGTGTTTATTCGTTTTTTTTTTTCTTTTTTTAAAGTGTGTTCCTATTTTCATGAGAGAACTGAGAACATTTCTTTAAATAAATCTTTGGCAACTACTTTTCTCTCAAATTCCATTAGAAGGGAATATTATATGAATTGCAAATCTAAAATCCACAACTGAGGACAAAATATTATGTTCAATATTTCATTATTATCCTTTGATTTGTAATGAAAAACTAAGTATAAGCATTGACGATTTCAGAAGATTCTCCCCCGGTAATGGTCAATATATGAATGAGAGAAAACTGATAAAACATTATTAGTCCACTTTGAGCATGATCGAAGATAACTTATGGCCACGAAGAGGGAAATTTATGTCGACAGAGTCTCAAATTCTCGCACAAGTCATGCCCTGAAATCATCACTGTTAGAAAGGTTTCCTTAACAAATAGAATATTACATTTATTTCTCGTTCTACGTTTTGAAATGGAAAAATCCTAATTTTAAAATGAATTATAATACGATAAACATAACGATTTATGGAACTAATGAAGTAAATATTCTTGTGTAAGTTATCGATTTCTAATCAGATTAAAACTCGAATATTCGTTTGCATCGCACTTTAAAGTAAATCCTCTCTCTATATAATTCTTACTGGAAAGTATGTTTAACTCCAATTACTTAATCAATATTTTTAATAATATATTTTTATTGTAATACTTTTACTATTCAATGTTGTATACACTACATTTCCCAAAGTAAAACCTCGCAAATGTATAGTGGACTAGTGAATATTATCAAATAAATTATCATTTTGTTTACGTAAATACTGCATCGCCTCATTTGAAACTTCGTACTTTAAATAATAATAATAATAATAATAATAATAATAATAATAATAATAATAATAATAATAATAATAATAATAATAATAATAATAATAATAATAATAATAAAATCATAGCCATACCTTTATCAGAATTTCAGTCTTAGTCAATAAATGAATTCAACGTGGTCTCAATTCGAAGTTCTATTTAATCGAAACCGATAGGAATACAGAGAGAAACTTCGAGAACAAGTAAAAGAAAAATGTTGCTTTGGTGGGATTGGATGTAACTTTTACAGTGTCCGAGAATTATCCTGGCAGTGACGTAGACTTCGCTCTTGTTCAAATGCTATCCCACTGGTTAAAGCAGACGCTTCGTTCAATTTAACGTCCAATCCCAGGAAAGAGAAAATGCGCGAACAGAAATACCAACTTAAAAGCACGTTCCGTTCTCTACAACAGGAAAGCGAAAGGAAATGAACCGAAATGGGAGATTCGTTTTTGATAAATATACTTCTCATTTTTGTATAACGATAACTGGAGTTCGAGGAGACATAAATGCTACATTTTTTGCTATTATATTTATATAATTTTCATGAAGAACATGGTTATTTTATATTTGAATTTTATATTATAAGTATGTAGAAAATAATTTTAAATGATAGCCATTTATGTTTATTCTGTTCTAATAATACTCAGATTTCAACATGCTACAAACTTTCGTTCTATTGAAGATAGACACAAACATGCTGTGGACAAAATGAGAAGGGGGAGTCCAAAGTTTATTTTAAAGAAACTCCCATGTCTTTACCTATCACGGTTCTTGAGTTAGAGGATGATATATGAATGTGTTTCCTGGTCGCGGAAACAGAGCGTGGGGGTTAGTGAGTGTAGCTTCGAAAAGTATAACATTTACCAATAGGACATAAGAACAGCATTCCAGGAAAAACACACAAACAAATTAAAAAACAAAAGCGAAATGAAATGAACTGAAAAGCGCGTGTTTTCTTTGTGTAGGGCTGTACAGTCTATGCTGACTGGTGAAAGTTGTCAATCCTTTGTTTTATTCTCGTTCTCGAAATTTAGTGTATAAGAATGGGTGATAGTACCTTAAAGAAAGGCAAGCCGTTGCATTGTGATGCAGGAGACATTGTTTTTAATGTTTACAACTTTTCTTGCAGCAAACAATAATAAATCTGACAGTGTTCATGAAACCTCTCGAGCAACATGTGTCAGTGAGAGATCCGTGTGGCGAATTGTGAAAGAGAAGGAGTAAAGTCTGGACAACCCGTCGTAGCACCCTGTAAAGCAAGGCCAAATATACAGAAAAGACAAATAAATTTACATTCTTTCGATGAAGTAGTAGTTCGTAGAGCAATTCACAATCTCTATGCTGAAGATATTGTCGCCACATTAAATAAATTATTGTGCGAACTTAAGAAAAGCATTGACTTCAAAGGTTTTGAGTGGGCATTACAACAAATACTGCGCATGTTGGGATTTAGGTTTAAAAAAAATCTATTGGAAATAGAAAACTGCTTTTTAAAAGGAAAGATATTGTCGTTTGACGACATAAATATAGGATCTAATCTTATTTTTTCTTTCTTTGTCGTAACAATGCACATATATATGCTAGCATTATTCAAATACATTGTTATATAAATTCTCTGTAGTTCGCTACCAGCATTATTTTAAACTGTAGTTACGACGTAGCGTACCATCTAAGCACTATTTGTGAATAGCGTAAGTTGGTAGCCTTGCAACTGAGAGCGTTGACGTCACTGCGAAGATAGTTCTCGCCGACTGTAGGAGTTCTTTACAATTTACAAACAAATGCCTTAGACAGATTTTTTCTTTTCTTTAAGTTAACTTATTCACCGAACGTATCTGAGTAACTTGTCTCTATTTTCTACTCGGTTATATATGTTTTACAATCATTTCTGTTAATCTTGAACGACAGGAACACGAATACAAAAACATCTAACAGAATTAAAATTCCAAACTCCCCCACCGGGAATCGACCCCGGGACCCCATACACCTAACGCACACGTGCTAGCCACTAGACCAGCAGGGAAAGCAAGCGAAATGCATTTTGTAGTATCTGAAGTTTACACCTATTTCATCCTGCTGTAATAATGTTTACTGTAGGCTCTCTTACGTATTCGTCTGTAAATATTATATAAATTATCAGAATTATTCATGATCTTCCATGGAAATTCACTGGTGCATGCGCAGTAGAAACAGAAGAATGCAGTTTGCTGATATTAGTCAGAATGCAAATTTCTAACAGGCTATCAGAATTCCTTATTGGAAAGTAGTGGTTCCCAACCTGGGGACGCGCAGCTTCCTCCTGAGTAAGCATGAAGTGGGAGTAAGAAAGCGAAAGCTACTGGCAGAAATGAATTGTGAAATAAATTATTATTATTATTATTATTATTATTATTATTATTATTATTATTATTATTATTATTATTATTATTATTATTATTATTATTATTATTATTATTTTTCATACCACTAAATCAATTTCTTCACTGCTTTCTCGTCGCAGCCCAAAACCCAAGCGATCTGAATGAGAGTTTGTTCCACTTTTACTCGACTATAATTTCTCCTCGCAGACTAACAGATAGTTCTCTACAGCCTTTAGAGCTAGGCATTTTGACAACTTGTAGAAATTTGCATTGTGATTCGTATTAGCAATGACAGTAAAGTGGATCTTTCTGTTTCTTCTGTGCATAATCAGCATCATTATATCAGAAGTATTCCGCCATTACCAGCGGTCACTTACCGTAAATGAGAAGCTGCCATGCTCCACAATCTTCTGTTAACCTCTCCATCTTCACATACGATTTTTCTGTTTTGATATCGCCAATAGCCTAATTATGTTTCTATATAGTCTAATTCGTCCCCTGCATCTCCAGCACATCCCTCATGATACAGTTCCTTCCTAACCAATATTCCAATCAGTTTCTCTTCCTCTTCTTAATAATATTTTTCCCCTTCCATTTCCAACCCTCTCATTCGTTTTCCTCTCGACCCAGCTATTTCTCTCCATTCTTCTCCACGCACATATTTCGAAAGCCTCCAATTGTTTCTCATCATTTCTGCGTAATGTCAATGTTTCTGTCCTATAAATACAGTACACGAAGCATATTATGAGTCTTTTCTTTTCAACTCTAAGGCCCCACAAAATAGTATTTTCTTTATCCTAAAGGCTTATTTCACCATTTCTATCCTTGCTTTTATTTCACGTTCGCATGTCATATCACTAATAATACTATTCAGACATCAAAAACTAGTCACCTGTTTTTTTTCCCCGCTCCTACTTCTATATTTGACACCGATCGCTTCGTTTCTATCACTATGGATTTTGTCTTTCTAACATTTATTTCCATTCCATATTCTTCAGAAGCCTTTCTCAAGTTTTCTACATCTTATTAATTTTCTTTGTAGATTCTGCACCAACTATCATATCAACCCCAAACCGTATACACCTCATCATTCTATCTCCTACCGAAATTCCATCTTCATTATGAAAACTCATTTTTTGCTATCTCTTCTACATAGCTATTAAATAATGTCGGCGAAATATATAATATCTGTTGAACTCACCTTTCAATTACACTGCCTGTCTACTGTGCATGCGCCAGTGAATTTCCATGGAAGACCATGAATAATTCTGATAATTTATATAATATTTACGGACGAATACGTAAGAGAACCTATATGAATAACATATATCATTCCTCAAAGTAACGAATACGGTAAACATTATTACAGCAGGATGAAATAAGTGTAAACTTCAGATACTACAAAATGCATTTCACTAGCTTTCCCCGCTGGTCTAGTGGCTAGCACGTGTGCGTTAGGTGTATGGGGTCCCGGGTTCGATTCCCGGTGGGGGAGTTTGGAATTTTAATTCTCTTAGATGTTTTTGTATTCGTGTTCCTGTCGTTCAAGATTAACGGAAATGATTATAAAACATATATAACCGACCAGAAAATCGAGACAAGTTACTCAGATACATTCGGTGAATCAGTTAACTTAAAGAAAAGAAACAAAGTGCCTGAGGCATTTGTCTGTAAATTGAAAGGAACTCTTAAAGGTTAGTTGCAGTCCCACCAAGGTAACATTTTTCTTTTATCTTCTCTCGAAGTTTCTCTCTGTATTTTTAGCGGTTTCGATTAAATAGAACTTCGAATAGAGACCACGTTGAATTCAATTATTCACTAAGACTGAAATACTGATAAAGGTATGGTTATGATGTTATTATTATTATTATTATTATTATTATTATTATTATTATTATTATTATTATTATTATTATTATTATTATTATTATTAATATTTAAAGTACGAAGTTGCAAATGAGGCGATGAAGTATTTACGTAAACAAAATGATAATTTATTTGATAATATTCACTAGTCCACTATACATTTGCGAGGTTTTACTTTGGGAAATGTAGTGTATACAACATTGAATAGTAAAAGTATTACAATAAAAATATATTATTAAAAATATTGATTAAGTAATTGGAGTTAAACATACTTTCCAGTAAGAATTATATAGAGAGAGGATTTACTTTAAAGTGCGATGCAAACGAATATTCGAGTTTTAATCTGATTAGAAATCGATAACTTACACAAGAATATTTACTTCATTAGTTCCATAAATCGTTATGTTTATCGTATTATAATTCACTTTAAAATTAGGATTTTTCCATTTCAAAACGTAGAACGAGAAATAAATGTAATATTCTATTTGTTAAGGAAACCTTTCTAACAGTGATGATTTCAGGGCATGACTTGTGCGAGAATTTGAGACTCTGTCGACATAAATTTCCCTCTTCGTGGCCATAAGTTATCTTCGATCATGCTCAAAGTGGACTAATAATGTTTTATCAGTTTTCTCTCATCATATATTGACCATTACCGGGGGAGAATCTTCTGAAATCGTCAATGCTTATACTTAGTTTTTCATTACAAATCAAAGGATAATAATGAAATATTGAACATAATATTTTGTCCTCAGTTGTGGATTTTAGATTTGCAATTCATATAATATTCCCTTCTAATGGAATTTGAGAGAAAAGTAGTTGCCAAAGATTTATTTAAAGAAATGTTCTCAGTTCTCTCATGAAAATAGGAACACACTTTAAAAAAAGAAAAAAAAAACGAATAAACACTTCACGGTTTGAACACATAAACTTGTAATTGAAAGAAGAATGACCCAAACCGCTCGACCCGTTCCTATGTCTTCAGTGCGTCTCTTTTGACTTTTGGGTAAAGTAGTTTCCTGCTCCACACTTCTTTTTGTTTATGTCGATACGACTATAAGTTTGTGGTGAATATTTGGCAGTTACAGGTCTTGCAATGCATAAAAGTCTTTTTCGTATAAATTATGTTCAATTTTACGTCCTAATAACTTATATACAACAGGTTGAATCTGTGAAATGATTGGGGTTAGAGTGATCGTAAATGTTTTCATAGTTAGGAGCCTGCATATGCAAATCCGCTTAACGTGGGGATTTAATTTTGAGAAATTTGGTACTCAAAAGCTATGGATTTAACATTAATATAGTTCATTTTCGATTATTTTTACATGTTCCTGTGTCTCCCATAATAGAATTAGAGGTGATACGGGTTTCGATTCTCGTCAGGAGTCGTGTGGTTCGGGTTTCACGTTAAGTCGTAGATGCACGTCTTGTATAGAGTACTAGCTGAAAGACACTCTGAACTCTATATCACCTCACCTCGTGAGATATTCTACGTTTGCATAATTTCTAAACCACTTTTCTTTCTTTGAATCTCCTCCTTCCTCTTAGGACACGCATAGGTTCAAACCGAAACATTCTTCACGGTTGGAGGACGCAAGGCTACGGTACCATGCGCGTACAACCCTTATGGGACTACGGTAGTGAGTTGCGCAGTTTGAGTAGCATGCACGAATAAACCACGCTTACATTGATTATATATAATTAATAAAATCTCATATTAGGACTTACTCTGCACGTCAAACTTTTAACATATGCGACTTTTTAAATTCTGTTCTTCTGCTTTATATTATTATTATTATTATTATTATTATTATTATTATTATTATTTATTATTATTATTATTATTATTATTATTATTATTATTATTATTATTATTATTATTGCAATAGCTATATGAAGCAATTATCTCGGCCAACTTGGTTAATACACACCATTCAGCAACCGGTAGTTGTAGAAATCACGCTTTTCCTGCAGAAGTTGTTAGCTCAATCGGTATAGCGCTGAGCTATGGACTCAAGGATTGCGAGTTCGAAACTAGTCTAAGTCAAAAGATTTTTTTCCTGATATAATTCTTGAAATGGAAATGTTTCTCTCCTCACCTTTATCTCGTAATTCTGAATAGAGATGTTTGGATGTGAAAGAAAAAGTACACTAGAAAAGAAAGGTAAATTACATGATACCTTTCGCAACTTTTAACTATATTTTCACCTATCTAGGACGTTTTTAAAAAGTTCAGACATCTAGACCTGCTTTTCGCTCTCTTATGTGTCCTTTAACTAATTTCTACAGTTACTTAGTGAATCACATATACATATATTACAGATGTCGTATCTCTTTCTCTTCTCTCTACATCATGTCTGGAGATGAATGTTTTGACAATAGGTTACAAACACGATTTTAAAAATAATACGATCTGCGATATCAGTGATACATATTGTGGTGTTTAACTTAACATATAAAACAATAAATAGAAAAACTGAGAATACGAATCTTTTCGTGCACTGATGCTTCAATAACAGTGCACTGATGCTTCAAATCTGTGTCTTTTCTCCCTTCACCTATGTTAATTCCCTAGTCAAAATAAAAACTCTTCAAAATTAATCACAATTTCTTATGCAACCATCCCTTCCTTGCAGTACTGCGCGATCACATACCCGTCAGAGCGATGTAAAGGCACTTTTGGCGACGAGGATACAAAGATGGTAAATTCAGATGACTGTCACAATTTTGCACCTAATTACTTGGATTAATTGTAATGCATTCTTCCGTATTGAGTTACTGCAGGTAAAGAGTCAAAAGACCACTTGCAAACCTCATGAATTACTATGGATGACATTCTTTGAAGAACAAATGCTGAGGAGGGATGTATTATGACAATTTGAAACGTGAAACTCGTGTCTACCCCTCCAGTTTCATAATCATTTATGCCTTGAGCAGTCTCCCTTCCCACTCCCACCCCCCACTTCCTACTGATTTCCCACAACTTTACGACGCAACTACCTGAATGTGCTTTTTCGGCGTAAGTTGATATGATTCACGTGTCAACAAAATACTTCGCAGAACAAAGATAATGATCTTTGAAACCTCAGTATGGAATGTCTTTCCAATTGATTTTCTACATTTTTTGTTGCTTGAAACGGATGGATTCTCCTTCGAAGCAGTAGCTTTAATCTCTTCCACTCACAAATGTACAACCAAAAAAAGTCTAAATGTTTCTTATATATTTGCCTATTTCTTTTGTTTTCTGGAAGGATAGATTTCTTTTCATTTTATCATATTTATCACAAAAACACACATAGTATGAGGTTTCTGTGGTTAGAACGGATTAATTGTGTGCAGGGATGGGAAAAATCAAGTTTTCGTTGTAAGTTTTTTTTTTGAATAACCAGAGTTTGGTTTATCAAAACTCCATTATATATTTCGCGTGTGACAAAAAGTAAATAAATAAATAAAGTATTTCATGGATCATCACCATTTTTTTTAAAAAAATACAAAGGGTCAAGAATTAGGAAGTGAGTTTGTTATTAAAATAGTTTTCTCAAACCGAAAGTGGTTTAAATAAACCATTTCCGGTTTGATCATTGATCATCATAGATCGAAAAACGTAATACGTATTAAGATTCGGGTTTCTGTTTCGTAAGAGCATATTTAATCTATATTATTAACTCTCTACTAAAACCGGAAGTGGTTCATTCAACTATAATTTTTCGTTTCAATAAATATTGGTCTACATAGAGCAAGAGCGGTAAAAGATAGATGAAAGCAGTTTGCTCCAATCGAATAGCTCTGAAGTGTCTCAAAAGTGCAGTGGCGTAGTCAGGGGGGGCTCAAGCTCTCCCCATTAGTGTTGTAATGTTGAAAGTGGATTCTGCTTACATGAAGTATGTTCCATTTGTAATGTTAGAACTTTTCTTTTTAGTTTCCTTAGTAAGCATAAGGGGGCTTGTAGTTTTACTGCAGATGTAATTAAGTATATGTGTATGTAGTACTTTATTCCTCAATACCTACCAGCTAAATTTAAACCAAATTAGATGTACAAGTACCCAATCATCTAAGGAATAAAGATCACTACATGTGATGGCCGAGCTTGGTCGGCGACAGGCTCGGCTCGGCTTTCCTTGTATGTTCTATTTTATTTCTCCGTAACTACTGGCCAAATATTATCGAAATTTGGTGCGCAGATAGCTCATTGTCCAAAGAATAAACATCTATATACTTGGTGGCCGACTCGGTAACGGATAGGCTCGGTTCGGCTCTGTTTGTATGTGGTACTTTATTTCTCGGTAACTATTGGTCAGATTTAAATCAAATTTGGTTTCCAAGTATCGCTTAAGGAATAAAGATCATTATACATTATCTCTGGGCTCGGTCGCCGACAGTGTCGGCTCGACTTGCCTTGTACGTTGTATCTTCTTTTTCAGTAACTACTGGCCGAAATATTTTAAACAGGGACGCAAGTGGAATGCAGGACAAAAATGTCCTTCTCTCCCCTTGCCTTATGTTTTCTTACTTACTTGACAAAAGTTATATTATTTTGCTTGGTGAATTCTTATCCTTCCATCTTCAGAAAATCATGCTTTTGCAAAGCTCTGCTTTCTTTTAATCCCCAAACAGAAACATGATGGCAAAAAGTTTCGGAATGTGTTGCTATTTTCACTGCTCGCTTCTCATTTTAGATAGTGTATATTTACAACGAAGGGGGGCCCTGTATACATATATATATATATATATATATATATATATATATACAGAGAGAGAGAGAGAGAAACAGTGGTGGTTCCAGGATATGAACAAGGAAGGGGCTAAACCATAGCTTGCAGCTTTATCCAGTGTAAAGCAGAATTGAAGCCCATTTTAACCAGTGTATACCTGATCGTCAAGGGGGGACTATAGCTCCTATAGCCTTCCCTCGGATCCGCGCCTGTATACAAGGGCGCCGATTTCTATGTAAAATGGGGGGCCTCATTTAGATGGAGAAGGCATATATGAGGATTTTAAAACAAATTGCATTCAAATTATTTAAAATATTATATCTTCTTAAATACAATAAGGGGGCCCATATGTGCTTTGGGGGGTCCCGGGTCACCTTGGTCCCCCAGGATCGGCGCCCATGCCTGTATACATATATATGAAATGCTTGTGTGTGAGCGCCCCCTTGATGAGTTTCTCGCTAGGCAACTGCAAGAATACCTTTCATGTCCTATATTAATCTTCAATTGAAACCGGAAGTCATAGGAATGAACCACTTCCGGTTTCAATAGTCATATCCATAGAACAGGAATTGTAACAGTGAGAAGCAGTTCTCCGCATTCTATTCAGCGTTCTAAAAATAGCTGCCATCATCTGTCGTAGGCCTCTATTAAAACCGGAAGTGGTCGAAAATCAGAAACTTCCTGTTTTAACGTTGAGATTTATAGAATAAATCTATAATAGATAACAAGAAGCTGTTTTCTGCAATCAGTTAAGCGTCCCAAAAATATACATTTCGTCTGTATTTTAATCTCTCTACTAAAATCGGAAGTGGTAGAAATCTACTACCTTTTGGGTTTCAATATTAATTGTGAAAATAAAAATATTGCACTACAGAAACCTACTTTGTTTTATGAACTTTTTTTACTTTGTTGAATAGCCTTAACGTGTATTTTCTTTTAAAAAATGAAATAAGTCAAACTCAAGGTCATACGTAAACTAGTTTTACAAATGATTTACCAGTACAGCACAGATAATTTACCACTCTGCCCATTCAGTACTGTCTAAGCTTGACTAAGTCAAACGGAGTAGCGCGTCTGAACAAAGGATTATGAATTAGGGAAACTAATATATAACAGTGCCGTATACTGGTTTGATGGCTTGGGCTACCACTAACCTTTATGGCACCTGTACATTATTATTATTATTATTATTATTATTATTATTATTATTATTATTATTATTAATAATAATAATAATAATAATAATAAAGAGGAAGAAGAAAAAGAAATGAAATGAAATCTTTCAGTTTTACCTCCCACGGTTATGCCGGTTAGACTAAAGGAGACGATGATGATGAGTAATGAATGAAATGGTGGAATGAAGAAAGTGAGAGGAAACGGGAGAATCCGAGAAAACCCACGCACGCGGTGTTTGTCCACCACAAGGTTCACTTGGCGGGGGCTGGGATCGAACCCGGGACCCCAAGCACCAGAGGTGAGCGCTCTACCACTGAGCCACCGCGGCCCCCCTTCCTTTTCAGATCCACTACCCATACACTGAGAAAAATTCGTTCTCCGGACAGCGGTATATTGTACAAATATACGGAATCCACTTGCTAACTACAGAAATCAGTAGGAAACAAACGTTATCCGTATGCTACATAGGCCCTGCCCTTAGATGTTACATCATGCCGTTGCACGATGTGGGATATCTAATAGTTTTCCTTATATTTGGTCTATGAATTAATTCGTGCGGTTGGTACGCACACATTGAAGCTGTAGTACAAACACAAAATACATAAATACCTTAAGAAAAATATTGTCCATCGCTAGCCACCACTTTCGCCCATCTGTCAGGCAATGTACGGATTCCGTGGCGAAAGAAGTCCTCATCCTTGGAAGTGATCCAGTCAGAGACCCATGTTTCGATATCTTCTGAAGAAGTAAACCGCTATCCAATCAAATCGTTGTTCATGCAATCGAACAAGTAGTAGTCCGAAGGAGCAACGTCTGGTGAATACGGCGGGTGGGGTAAAACTTCCCATCCGACATTTTCTAAATAGGTTTTGACCGGTTTTGCGACATGTGGGCGAGCGTTATCATGTTGAACAATAAGTTTATCATGTCTGTTCTCCCATTCTGGTCGTGTTCTGGCCAGAGCTTGCTTCAAACGCTTTAATTGTCGTCGATAACGTTCTCCATTCATAGTTTCACCCGGTTGCAGCAGCTCATAGTACACCACACCTTTCATATCCCACCATATGCACAGCATAACCTTTGCACAGTGAATATCTCGTTTTGGTTGTGATGGACCTGGTTCACCTGGTTTCACCCAGGCCTTTTTTCGTTTAGGGTTCTCGTAATGGATCCACTTCTCATCACCCGTAATAATTCGATGCAGAAACCCCTTTCTGCTCTGTCGTTGAAGCAGCAATTCGCAAATGGTTTTTCGTCTTTCAACGTCTCTGTCTTTCAATTCATGTGGAACCCAATGTGACATCTTTTGAATCATTCCCATGGCTTTCAAGCGTTTGGAGACTGTTGTTTGATCAACGCCTAATGCTGCTGCAAGTTGTTCCTGCGTTTGACACGAATCCTGCTCGAGCAATGCTGTCAATTCTTCGTCTTGAAATTTTTTTGGCTGTCCAGCTCGCTCTTGGTCTGCCAAGCCGAAATCACCACTTCTAAACCGTGCAAACCACTTCTGACACGTTCGCTCAGCTAGAGCATGGTCACCATACACTTCCACCAAAATACGATGACTTTCAGTCGCACTTTTCTGCATGTTAAAGTAATGCAGCAGGACACCCCGCAAAAACACTTTATCAGGCACAAATTGCGCCATGTTCACTTAACTACAAACTGGTGTTGTTGACGCTTTAATCCACTGCCCTATACTACGAACGATACGCGATGACAGAGGTTTGCAACACATGTGTGGATACACGGAACTGTGGGACGCTCCGTTCGTTGCGCCATCTCTTGTCCACCCGCACGAATTAATTCCTAGACCAAATAATATACATATATGTATGTTACCTTCATCAGCTATATGTTATATACGTCCATTTGCATGTGAGATCCTGATAGCCTATATTGTTTCATACGGAAAGTACGTACAGATGGAATTGGAATACTTATGCAGAAAGTATTGTAAAATATGCGTTTTCAATTATACGTTTGCTGTACGTTAAGTCCAAAAACTATAGGATAATACAAATGTAACATACAATTTTACGTATCACTCATTTTCTCTCGCTGTAGTTGTAACGGAAATTATCGAGAAAAATATTTTTTAAGTTCAGGGGGAAGAGGGTTGAATTCACCGCTCATTCTTGAGTGATTTTAATTCCAAGCACTGGGGATTATGGAAAGATTGAAAAAAAAGAACATTATATTGTATCAAAACCGAATGAATTATAGAAAATTTACCATTGAACTCTAAAAGAAATGCACGGGGGCTAGGAGGGTAAACCCACTAATTTATTTCTTATTGCTTTGAACTCAGAGCAGAGGGAATAAAAATCGGGAAGCCTCAAATAAAAGTACGCCAAATTATCCCAAAATCGAATACTTTCTAACGAAAATTATCGTTGACCATACATATATTTTTTAAAATAATTATGGAGAAAGGTGAACTTAAACGTTTATTCTTGGCAGACGTTTATTTTTAACCTAAAGTTGAGGGATATACAAGATGTCATAAAGTAAATATAGTATACACCAACTTTTGTCATAAAAATATTTTACATAGTTTAAATTGAAATATTGTTTTCCATGTACATGTGTAAACTTGCAACATGGGATTGAATTTACTCCCCCTTCCCCCCGCAGTATACTTTATGAATTTTAACCCTAAACAATAGCATTATTGTTGCAAGTGAAAGGAAGACATAGCACGTAACCAGATTCCGCTAGTCTACCGTAGTCTTAACTTAGGAAGTTTTCCCATTGTCTCAAGATGCTGGGTAACACTTTAGCTCCTACTGAGAATTAAACCAGGAGCTACGTGAGGTCTACTGAGTTCAGATTCCCCGCCCTCACTAAACTTCGTAGGTCGACGAATGTTTGTGAACTCTCTTAACACAAGTATATTTGTTTCATATCGAAATGAATGATATGGCCTAAAAATTGTATTTTATATCTCTAGCACTATCATTTTTTCTGAGAAATAGGAGGCACTAATTGACAATTACTTAGGCTTTTCAAATGTTGAATAACACAGGTTAAATACTACAATATACGTACAAGACCCCCAAAAAATCTTTGGATCCATAAAAAAAAAAAAAAAAAAAATGGACGCGTGCCTGGTGTGCTCTAAACATTCATTTATTTATGTAACAATATTTCAAATACAGCCTCTAAGGCCAATTTACAACAGAATATTTTAACATCAATAGTGGAAAAAGGAAAGAAGAAAATCAGGCAGGATTTATGCTTAAAGATAACATCCCGACATTCACCTTGTGTTTCCGCGAAAAAACTGGTGTAACTAGTCAGGGTAGCAAGCCACAAACTTTGCACCTAGGATCTCCCTTTTGCGAAGGAAGAACGCTAACCACTAGCCTACGCTTGTTAGAAATAATAATAATAATAATAATAATAGTAATAATAATAATAATAATAATAATAATAATAATAATAATAATAATAATAATAATAATAATAATAATAATAATATATCTTTACTCAATATAGTGAACCAATTGGGGACCTGCCTGGATCAAGAATCAGCAAACTCCGCTACCCCGTGGCCATGCATCACGCAATTTTCTAGCTATTTTGTGGGCTGTATAGAACTGTAAAGTTTTGTTTTAGTAATAATATCAATAATAATATGATTTTCACAGGCTTGCGTCCCTATTCATGGAACAGGTCTCACATCAAATAATCCTACTCTTGTTGTGGACAGCGAAGAGCCCTATGAAAAGAAAGCAAGATGAAGAATGAAAGACATTGTCTATTTTTCCCTCCCCTTTGCTACTTTTGGCTCACTCTATGCTTCCCCCTGACCCTGCTGTCCCTTCCACGGTTCCACCTGCATTGTGACTGACTTACTCCTGTGATATTCACAGAAATCGATCAAGTTCTTTTTTCTCCCTACTGCTTTAGATTTGCAATAACAACATATGAAAGTGAAATTTCTTTCTGTTTCACCACCTGAAGAACGAAGTTCAATGTGACCCTCTGAAGAACAATACAATTGATACCATGCCCGAGGAACTCTCCAAAGATCTGATAAGATCTGTAACTGATGAAAACAATACCTTTACCAAACCTGTCTGATCAACTGTGTTACTCATGTGGCAAATAGTCTTTGTAACGAAATAGCTTCTGTTCCGCACATTTTCGTTCCATTAGATACCCGCATAGGAAAGAATCTCATTCTGGTGGTACAAAAGCTGGATTTTTTGCCCAGAAGAGTTATAAAGCATACCAGAAACAGATTTGTTCCTTCAATTAGTTACGGTAGAAAAACGTTACATGCTTGAATAACGTTACTGCCTCATAACGAAAATGTGTGTTATGTCTTGTACCCACCGAAATTAAATAACCAATAATTTTGTTACAGAGAGCTATTTTCGTTACGTTACAGTTACGTTAAGTTATCCACCCCTGAAGAAAATATGTAAAATCCGTTCATTAAATAATAATAATAATAAATTCCAAGATTGTGTTTTCTTTTTTCAATCTGTTCTCTCCATTTAGTTCATGTCTTTGGTCGGCAGATGGCACTAGCATGCAGTTTCTGGGTCTCTTCATATTGTAAACAGAGTCATCTAGTAGTGCAAGAAGTAAACTAAAATGTATATTGACTTGGATAGCAAATAATTTTGTTTGTTCTCTTGTGCAAAAAGAATAAAATGAACTTGTTGGTGCATCTGCATGTAAGAATCAAAATGTGTTATCGTTTTAAAATGGCGTATTTACAAAGGGCATACGTATATGATTAATTGCGAAAATAATGTAGATCTCGTGTCTGTAAGAGAATTATTTTGCGGAAATTGAAAGTATAGGAGTCAGTGGCGGCTAATGTTAGTGTCGCAGCGTTGCGTAATGACCAAAGTATTGCAAGAAAAAAATATTATTATCAATAGCAGTAAAGAACAGAAAAAAATACTTTTTAATACTTGCATATATACACTTTAAATAACTTTTTTTTTTTTACTTCTGTAACTGTCCGTTCCGTTAATCCGTTTTAAAAAGCGAAAAATAATCCGTCACAGAGTCTCTAATTTATATTGTGTTGCAGCGAGCATACAACGACCAGATTTCTTCAGCGCGGCAATTGGAGCAAATGTTAAGTCTCCTTTCCCCTATCTCAGAAGTTAAAGGGACTGGTCGTTGCAGTGCTTCTGCAACACAACACAGTTTCCAGTGAACGAGAAGGTTTTTCACGCTAAATAAGATTTCTAAATTTTCTTTCACTAGCAATTAACAAATGGAATTTGTTTTTATGCATTCATATTTTTAAATCACGGGACCATACTGGAGCAAACCAATATAATGACAATTAAAAAAAGTGATTGCAGAATTACAAAATAAGAAAGAAAATATCTAGTAGAGGAGAAAACAAATGAAAGTAGACCCAAATTTACTAGTTAATTCTTAGCTTATATTGATAATGAAGGTTTCTTCTACAGTAATTTGTGAATCAAATATTAATAAGTCATTATGTAGAATTCCCCCTCCCCCCTCTGTGGATAGTATTTTAGTATAAACATATTTCTTTTATAAAATAAGAATATTTTATACTCTTGATAATTTCCACATAAAACTGTATGATGGGGAACGCCACATTGAATTTGGTATTAGTTAGCAATGCTCAGGGGCGTAGCCACGAGGGAGGCACCGGGTCCGGACCCCCCCCCCAAAATTTCAAAACTTGACTAACATTTGTAGACTTTCTTAACGAACTATACTTGTTTAACAGAGAAACGATTGATGTAGGCTAAATATTTTATTTTACGCCTCATCATGTACGAATAAAAATAATCGTTCTATCATTTTTTCTAAAAATATAGATGACAGTAAGTAAGAATTACTTATCGTATTTTCGGGTGCAGTATAAGACAGGTTCCATATTATGTAGACGTATTGGACCTCCCTCAAATCCTTTGGACCCCTCCCAGTTAACATTTCTGGGTGTAGAACTGGTAGTGCTGTTTGTTTTGATGTTCTTTGATTTTGATTTTTGGCTTCTGTTACAAGCTGATCCTTCATCTGGCGGGTTTCGAGGTTTCCTCTCCAGAACATATCACATTGGTAAGCATTGTTTCGCCTCATGTGGAAGTATATTGTGTTCATCGTGCATTGCGTAACAACCAAGACGGATGATTTGGAATGTAGTTTTTTCTTTTACGCACATGTATGTGTGTTGATGTATGAATATGTGATATTCGGAATTCACATACCAGTACCTATTTTGTATCAGCTGTTTTGGTTTTTAATTATTAGGTTTAATTTTATTGTGTGTGCTTTAATTCTGTAAATAACATACAAATTCTGAATGAATTATATACCATGACTTCTGTAAATAACTTACAAAAACATTGACCAGCTTTCAACTGAGGAAAAATCTGCAATTAAAGCTTAGACGAAACAAGCAAAGGGCAATTCAGAAGAGTGTTCGAAAACAAAAATCCAATTTAAATTTACATGATATCTTATGGCAGTAGTGTTGTTTGCACCAGATACATTTCCTCAATTTATTTTAAATGTTCCTGGATAAACTGTGAATAAAGTGTGTTCAATGTACATTTTTTTTTTTTTTTTTTATAACACTAATCTCTGTTACGAACTCTCTTCAGTCAACGCTGAAGAGGAATTCGGATCACTGTCAGGGACTGAGTTTGCTAGAATGAATCGTTCGCAATAATCTAGAAAAAATATTTAGTGAATCTACAAAGCTTCTGAAATTAATATTAACTGTACCTATGGCGTCAGCAAAAGACGAAAAGTTTTTTTTTTTTTTCACATGATAAAGAGTTGACACTTTCAAGGAATTGAATGTCCCAAGAAAGGTTATCACCATTGGTTGTGCTCTCCATCGAAAAAGACCTGACAATAAGAATACCAGAATTCAACCAGCATGTATAGACAGATTTGCTCCAATTAAAGAGAGAAGAATGAACTTACTAATTAATTAAGGTGATTAATTGGATAAAATGTTCTGCATTTTTTATTTTTTTAAAAACAGAATTTTATTTAATTTAACATGTCACATAGCATTTGCATCTAAAGTTATGCTGATTAGTCAATGAGTCAACTTTATATCTTCTGTCTCTTATCATTCGTACTGCAACACCCGAAACCACAATCCACCGGCCGCCACTGATAGGAGTTAATTTCTGTTTGCTTTCATAGTGCAGTCAAATTAGCAAACAGTAAAGAACAAATTAGTGACAAGCTGAAAATTGGTACAGATGTTGAGAATGATGCTCTAAACAACATACTAATAGTCCCCTGAAATCCCAGGTGACCTTTGCCGCCATATTGGAAAATAGCGGCCGGAAGTGTCAAATGAACAATACCCAGATAAAAATAGCAATATCTTCGTTATGGTTGAACATAAAGAGATAAACTTAGTGTCGTTTTATAGAATATAGATAACACAATATTTTTTTAAAGAGAAACAACATTTCATAAAACGCATAGTTTTAGAAATATTTAGCTCTTAAGTTCTAAAATTCCGAAAACTACCGTCAAACTGATTTAAAATTTTATTGAACTTAGGATGATTTACCTAATAAGTTAAAATTTGACATAGATGGTAAAGCTTATTTAAATGAGCCCACAACTTTTTCGTTCGACATTGGAAAATGTACAAATGTCCGAAGTAATTGAAAGATAATATTTTGTTAAGTGAAATACAAAATCTGGACCGGGCTAAATATTTGAAAAACTGTAAATGCAGTCGATCCGAAGCAAATTGGGATCAATGGTGATGCAAGGGGAAACATTATGACGTGTTTAAGGTTGTTCTCCGCCATCTTGGAATCAACTTGTTTATTTTAAATGGTAACATGGTCGTGTGGCATTAAACAACATCCTTGTTCGATGAGAAACCCAATGGTAAGGTTATTTTTCCAAAACCTACAACTGTTTTGAAGTTGTGAATAGATTTAGGATATGTTATATGTGAAATGCTGTGAAATGTGCTGTGCAAAGTATCGAATTGAAGGATAAAAATAAAATAAAAAGCAAGCTTTGTAACATCTCACGTTACGTATTCTTTAATAACCAGGAAAAGAGAAAGCTAACATACATGAGACAATTACAATCACATGACATGTTCAGCATGCCCACCGTTCTATTCTATGCATATCTTTAACCTTGAGACACAATGCTTGTGCACTTTGCGAGGCATGGTTGGTGATATTTGTTTACAGACAGTAATGATTTTCCTTTTCAGGTAGCCAATGTCAATAATTTTACACTAGTAGACAATAGATTTAAATTGCTTCCAAAGATAGAAATCCAACAGAGTTAGGTCGGGGACCTTGCTGGCCACTCAACTGGTCCATGCCGACCTACCCAACAACTGGCAAAGTGTTCATTGAACCATCGATTACATTAAGAACCATAATGCCGCGGTGCCCCATCTTGTTGCCAATATTGATGAAATCACCCTTCCTCTTCCAACAAAAGTGGCATAAAGTGTTTTCACGCATATCTCCATATTGTACAGCTTCCAATGTCTCGTCAACGAAAACACGTCCAATAAGTTTTCGCCCCATATTCCACACCACACACAGAGAAAAATCCGTTATCCGGACAGCGGGGTATTGTACAAATATACGGTATACTCGTGCTTAGTATAGAAAACAGTACGGAGCATACGTTATCCGTATGCTACATAGGCACTGCCCTTAGATGTTACATCATGCCGTTGTAGGATGTCTGACATCTAGCAGTTTTCCGTATATAACATGCATATACTTATAGTCGAGTCAAAATACGGTTTGACCTGGGCAAAATTGCAACCTTTAGTTTTACACCTGTATTTTATTTAGGTACCTCACCTGATGAAAATATCCAAAATCCGACAAAATCGGACCACGGGAACACCCCCAAAAACGGTTTTCAAATTGGCGGACCATGGTTTTTCGAAAAAATCGTAGACCTTTACGTTGGCGGCTCTAGTAACCCTCTTAATTGACACAGAGACATAAATGATACCTCGTTGAAACGCTCATAGACCACAAATTCCAACGAAGTGACTTTTGTACCCGTCATGCCCAACCCGTAGAAGAAGAAAGTCGATTTTTTGTTTTTTTAATTGCTATTTCTTGGACCCTGGCAATACTGTACGTCCTCATACGCCGGCAGAAAAATTCCTACGCGTAGACTAGACATTGGTAACAATAATATTAAAAAATGAAGGACGTAGGTTCAACAGTAAGGGAGATAAAAATTCGGAACCGGGGACCAAGGAGGGTCACTATATTTTTTTTACTGTGGTCTAACTTCTGTTTCTTAAATCTAGCATCCTTCCTAATTGTCACAGAGACATGAAGCATACCGCGTTGGAAACCTTATGGAACCACCTTGCCAACGACGTATCGATTGTGCCCCCTGTGCCCAACCTGTAGAAAAAGAAGAGAAGAAACCTTCAAAAGATTGGGAAAATCTACACTTTTACCTTTCTTGTCTCTGGCAACCCTGATAATCGTTCTACGCAGAAAAAAAATCTTGTTTCTTTCTTTAAATCAAAGGTCGCTTTAATATAAGTACTATACATAAAACAAAAATAGTCTTAAGCAAAAGAATGGGAATAACGAAAGACTTTGGGAGGGAAATTACACATCTACATCGTCATTGCCTACGCTAACACTGTCCTCACCATATTCGTTTAAACAGTTAAAACATTCAGTTTCTTGGCATACACCACAAGCAATAGCAAATAGAAGATCATACCATAATAGAGTGTACAAGACAATGCGTTTTATAGAAACATAACACCTATATACAAAGCAAAAATATTCTAAAGCAAAAGAATGGGAAGACGAAAGACTTTGGGAGGCAAATTACACATCTACATCGTCATCGCCTACGCTAACACTGTCCTCACCATATTCATTTAAACAGTTGAAACATTCAGTTTCTTGGCACACACCACAAGCAATAGTATATGGAAGGGCATGATTTCTGCAAGTACAATACGTTCTTGCACACCCGGTAGCGTAGTTGCAATGAACAATGGTGAGCAAATTCCATACCGATCAAACACAATAGTTGATGTGCCATATTTACGAACCGTATACTCAGCAAATGATGCAGCGATATTGTCGTACGAACTGCCTTTACACCATGGTAGTCTATGTAACTGAGATCCTCCGTTTAAGACATACAGAATATTGTCTGGCTCCGTTTCCTCAAACTGTGTGGTCTGCTGCTTGCTGAACTCTAGTATCGCATGGGCCAGTGGAGCTTTGTCTGCCTTACGCATCATGCTGGGTGACTCAAATAAAGCTGGTGGGTAGGCCCATAATTCATGCGCTAAGGTCTCCTCTAAAGATGTGCTGTCTGCATTAGCGACAACTAACAGTCTTTGAAACAAAAGATTCGAATCGACGGATATATCGCTGCTGATTTTAACACTACTCGGGGATGCTAGAGTTTTGACTTTATCTGCACGTTTCCACTTCACAGTGAACAGGTCTTTGCCAGATAGTTTCTTCGCAAGCTCTTCTCCAACTGAAAATAAATTATGGACGTTGACCGAGGAATCCGCTGTGACGCTAGTGGCAATGTTTCTCAACGATTTGTCTCCGTCAAGTGGTGAAATGGGCTGCAGACCTGCAAGAATGCGGCGTGTGTCACTGATATCACGTGACATTCTTGACGTTTCGGCTTCTTTATGTTGTTCGCTAGTGACATATGCTGTATGAGTAAGAGTTTGCATCGTCAGATTGTACTCGGAGCACGCTGGCATTGAGAGCACCCACAAAGATCGTTGCATCTCCGACATTCCACTCCCATGGGTTAGACCTCCAGTGGATTTTAGCGATCTCATCAGAACCTGCTCTGTGACTAGATCAGAGGACAATCCAGCCCAATAACGGTTGCTTCTTCTAATAACTCCGAACCCATTTTGAAAGCTTTCGTGAACTGTTGGATTAACCGATGGCAGCGTTAGCATTGTTTGCAGGTACAAGCACGTCGACTTCAAATAATTGAAGTGTCCTGCTGCAGCGAATATGGGAATGCACTGTGCTATAGCATCAAGGTGATCCTCCCAGCTTCCTGTTCAGTCTGCTGCCACAAATTTCCTTGCTGTAGTCAACATGCGCTGGTATGCAAGCCACCACAACTGACTTGTTTTTGATGTGTTAATAAGTTCTGACTTTCGTGCTTCTATTTTTCTCGGGTTTCTTGAAGAAGAGGTGAAGAACTATCTCCAGTTACAGTAATCTCACCCAACATCAGACTCTGGTAGAGAGAGTAAGCAACGTTGATAGTTCTGTGTGTTCCGCTGTCGGTCTCCAGAAAAACATTCTTCACAATCAATGCACTTAATGCGAGGTCAACCATCATGTGCGCACGGAAGGCTCTTGCTACGGACTTGCCACTTAAAATATGTACAACCGAATTTTCTCCATAAACCTCATGCAAGATTTCACGTAAGCCTGAACCATCCATCAGGGAACCAATTGCTTTTAGAAGGTTCATCAGAGTATGAAATGAGCCCAACAGGAGAACCGTGTCCTTAATACTGGTGTTATGTGCTCTGTCATCCAGGATACGTGAAGCTTTCCAAAACAGTGGTTGTCTAAGGTGATGATTGGTGTGACTATATTTTCTCGCAAGATTATTTAGGTACACTAAAGTGGAATAGATGCATGACATATCAGATGGATGGAGGTCAATAATTGGTAAGCAAAGAACAGTGGATTTCCCTGAATGATGAAGAGATGGATCTGCGTGAATGGCCTGCATCATTCCTGACCAGTTTGGTGTGCGTGACGGAAAGTGCCAGGAAAGTTTCCAGGGAAGTATCCAGGGAGCTTTCGTTCGATGATGGTTATGTTACCAGTTCACAGTTGATCTTTTCAAGAATAGCCCTGGCTTCAGTGTATGCGTGAATGGGAACACTGGCAAGGGACTTCGCATCAGCATCAGAGACGGGCTTCCGAAGAATGGTTAGACTGGTAGTAGTGGATGGAGTAATGACCGCCAACATTTCCATACCATGGAATGTGCCTAAACCATTCAGCGTTTGGAGATTATGGTCTACATTATCCGCTACAAAGAGGAGAGTCTGGTCTGCTGGCATTTCGATCACACGATTACCAAATGTACATGCAGCACAGCCGCTGCACTTCCGCGTATGAGGAGCAAAATACCAGGTGATGCAGCGTGTCAATCAGGTGTTTCGATCGATAGTGGTGGTGCAGTTGCACAGCAACACCTAACTGCAGAGGAGCTAACATATCTCTTGTTCTGGCTGCTTACATCAAACACTGGCCAATCGATGCTATTTTGATTTCATTGTCCTTTCCGGCGAAAAGTGTGTCATAGAAGAGTTTAAGGCTAGGTACTGAAGGAATTCCTGAATGGTCAAGTCGCTGGGTGAAGGATATGTATCACTTCCAGTTTGTAGTTTGGATTTTATGTCGCTTTTGATCAGTCGAGTTACGGTTTCTATTATTCTATTTTTTCCGTTTCTTCATCATACTCTCGTGGTAAATCACGATATGCCCGTAGAATGTGATTGGCAGTTTCTCGAAGTATAATGAAGTCTTTTTTTCCACTGTCACTAGAAATTATAATTTTTTCACCGAAGTACTCCATTAGTTGACGCTTCATGTGCCGTCTGTCATATGCAATGTGATCTGTCCCTACAAGAAATGTGCCCATTTTGTAACAAGTTATCCCACATTTAGTTGCTCATCATCGTGCTCTTCCAAATAACTACAGATGCGCTGAAATGCTCGGATTCTCTCATCATTTGTAGGTCGACCAACCCGGAATTTTTTTTGACGCTGACTGATTATCGGTGCAATATTGTTGAGGAATTGCTTTACATGTTCGAAAGTTGATACTACATTATCTGTGATAGACACAATGTCCTGCATGAAGATCAGATGAGAAGTACTCAATTCGACCTCGGACAGTTTGTGACCCGGTATCGTTTCGTTTATTGCAACACTTTAAAATGCTGTGTGGTAATGCTTGTGTTTTCACTCGCACATTTTCTGATTTCAACACGTGACGGTCATCAAATAAGACAGGCGTTCCGCAAAACAGACAGTCACTGTTGCTGTTGAAGGACCCATCCGACGAGCGAGTAACTCGTTTTTGAATATGCGATGATTTCTTACACGTTTTCTTTTTAGGGCAATCGCAATATCTTTTTTTTTATCAATATAACGTTTGCGACAAGAGACATGAACCACCATATTTGTAGCGGCGAGAATGTTACTACCGCGAGCCTTACTGGCATTGTTCACTCCTTCACCTCCCTTTTCTTGAAGTGTGATGAGGTTATCGTCAGGATCTAGGCTTCTGCAGATGATACACAAACGTGTAAGGGAATCAGCCATGGTTCTTCAGTGCCTAGGTTCATTCAAGACTATGATATGTAGAAAAGCTTATGGAACCCCATTTCCAACGACGTATCGTTTGTGCACTCTATACCCAACGATTATCAGGGTTGCCAGAGCCCAAGAAAGGTAAAAGTGTAGATTTCCCCAATTTTTTAAAGGTTTCTTCTTCTTCTTTTTCTACAGGTTTGGCACAGGGGAACAAACAATACGTCGTTGGCAAGGTGGTTCCATAAGGTTTCCAACGCGGTATGCTTCATGTCTCTGTGACAATTAGGGAGGATGCTAGATCTAAGAAACAGAAGTTAGACCACAGTAAAAAATATACAGAGTGACCCTCCTTGGTCCGCGGATCCGAATTTTTATCTCCCTTACTGTTGAACCTACGTCCTTCATTTTTTAATATTATTGTTACCAATGTCTAGTCTACGCGTAGGAATTTTTCTGCCGGCGTATGAGGACGCACAGTGTTGCCAGGGTCCAAGAAATGTCAATTAAAAAGAACAAAAATCGACTTTCTTCTTCTTCTTCTTCTTCTACCCCAGATAGCACGAACACTTTCGGCAAATTTTTGCTTCGTTTAGTGGAGCAAACAATCTGAAAGTTTGCGAAGGCAAAATTTCTTAATATTTATTAAAAGCTTTCAATATGATCTGTAAATTTTCGCTGATTTGTAAAAATAAATTCACCACTGCAATTAATTTGCATCTTTTTTGAAAATATAGCGTTAAAAGTTTGCCGTCGCAAACAGTTTGCAACTCTGTAAAAAAAACTTGTTTCGAAAAACTTGCTGAAAGCAAATATGTGATGATATTACCGAGTGCGCGCGCATGGTACCCAGAATTCACTGCGCTACATCAACTGTAACAAAACAAGCGGGAAGTGAGAATCGAGAAAAACCAATACATCAGAGGACTCCAGAATAAATTCACTGGTCTCTTATCAGATGTTTTTATTGACCCAGGCAGCCTGACGTTACTTTGTGAATGTGTGTGAAAGTAAGTACAGGGATATGATCGTTGAGTAAGTTGATAAATTGCGATATCCTTTGTCTGCGTTTATCGTTCGTAAGTTTCTTATCTTTGGCAAGTAGCTAAAGATGTTTAATGCTTGCCACTAAGAAAAGGCGGATCCACATTATAAAAATTTTGATGTTTCATAAAGTTAGGTTTCACTTTATAAATTTGCAGCAAACATTACCTGATACATTTGCAGCAAACATGATCTTTGCGATCGTGAAAACACTTTCTGCAATGTTGCTGCAAACCTTTTAATATTTTCAACGAATTCATCAGCTCATTTTCGGAAATTTTGTCAAAGAAAATTTGCACAAAATATTTGCAACAAAGTCCTGGCAAACTTTCTTGCTGTGCAGTCGCAAACATTTCGTTTGTATTGGCAGATGTTTTCGTTTTCTGAGGCAACTTTGCTGCAAACTCAGCCAGCGTCAACTTCGTTATTTCCATTGAACTTTCGGCAAATTTTCTCATTTGAAAACGCAAGTTTTTTGCAAACTTTTTAGTTTGCCTTTGCAAATTTTTAAACATTTTAAAAATTTTTTCTGTGCTATCTGGGACGGGTTGGGCATGATGGGTACAAAAGTCACTTCGTTGGAATTTGTGGTCTATGAGCGTTTCAACGAGGTATCATTTATGTCTCTGTGTCAATTAAGAGGGTTATTAGAGCCGCCAACGTAAAGGTCTACGATTTTTTCGAAAAACCATGGTCCGCCATTTTGAAACCGTTTTTGGGGGTGTTCCCGTGGTCCGATTTTGTCGGATTTTGAATATGTTATTCAGTAGTAATTCCTGAATCGAAAACTGTTTAAAAAGCTTGTGTTGCAATTTTGCCCAGGTTGAGGGTAAAATTGCTCTAGATTTCCTGGACTATTATATTACCTTCGTCAGCTGTATGTTATATACGTCCATTTGTATGTGAGATCCTGACCGCCTACATTGTTTCATACGGAAAGTACGTATAGATGGAACACTTATACAGAAAGTATTATAAAACATGCGTTTTAAGTTATACGTTTGCTGTACGTTGTCCAAAAACTACAGGAATTACGCATGTAACCTATCTTTTTAAGTACGCCACCTACATTTTTTTCTCAGTGCACGATTACCTTACCTGCATATTGCATCTTTGATGAATCTATCCAATTAAGATTTGTATTATCCCAGTACCGGACATTTTAGTGTTAATCTCACCTGTTACATAGAAATTTGCCTCATCACTAGAAACAATGTTATGAGTAAACACTCGGTTACGAGCTATCTGGGCTAACGCCTACTCACAAAACTCCATTGGTCTATCTAAATCATCCTCTGGCCATTTTTGTTTCAACTTTAATTTTTAGGGGTGCCACTTTTTCCTTTTTAACATTCTTTGAACACTTTTGACACTAACATTATGTTCACTTGATAGATGTTGCACACTCTCCATAGGACTTTTCACCAATACACCCAACACAGATGCTGATGTCTCTGGATCAGTTGCATTTCGTGGTCGTCCTGATCGAGGTAAATCATCAATATTTCCCTTTGCCATAAATTTGCGGATTAGTTTTCGAACAGCACTGTCTGTCACCGGATCGCGATTAGGATGTCGCTCTTTAAAGACGGATGTTATTGTTGAGCTCCGTTCTCCAGCCAGCATCCTGTCCTACCTACAAGAAAAAAACAAAGATAAAGAGTCAGTCGGTTCCCGTCTATACAATGTTCCACACATAACAAAATTTAAGTCTAAATGATAACATATTCTAGCCTAAACCCATTCACAACTTCAAAACCGTTGCAGATTTTGAAAAAAAAAAAAAAATCTTTACCGTAGGATTTCTCGGTATTGGGCAAAATGTTCGGTACAGGGTTAATACAAATCTTAATTAGATAGATGCTTCAAAACAGCAAGGTGCAGGTAAGGTAATGGTGTGGTGTAGAATATGGGATGAAAAACTTATTGAACCTGTTTCCATTGATGGGACTTATTGGATCTTTTTTCATTGATGGAAATGAAAATAAATGGAAATGAAAATGGATGCTGCAGAATAGAGAGATATGCGTGAAAACACTTTATGCCACTTTTTTTGGAAGAGGAAGGGTGATTTCATCAATATTGGCAACAAGATGGGGCACCGCGGCATTATGGTTCTTAATGTAATCGATGGTTCAATGAACACTTTGCCAGTTGTTGGGTAGGTCGCCATGGACTAGTTGAGTGGCCAGCAAGGTCCCCGATCTAACTCTGTCGGATTTCTATCTTTGGGGGTGGGAGGCCCGGGTTCGATTCTCGGTGGGAGCCCATGTGGTTCGGATTCCACGTTAATCAGTAGGTCCACGTCTCATATAGCCTCGCTGCTGAACGGGACGTTAAACTCAAAATCAACTCAACTCTATCTTTGGGGGCAATTTAAATATATTGTCTACCAGTGTAAAATTATTGACATTGCCTACCTGAAAAGGAAAGTCATTACTGTCTGTAAACAAATATCACCAACCATGCCTCGCAGAGTGCACAAGCACTGTGTCTCAAGGTAAGGATAAGCATAGGACAGAACGGTGGGCATGCTGAACATGTCATGTGATTGTAATTGTCTCATGTGTGTTAGCTTTCTCTTTTCCTGGTTATTAAAGAATAGGCCAGCGTTTCCCAACCGGTGTGCCGCGGCACACTGGTGTGCCGCGAGGAAATCGAAACAAGATTATTAATTCTATAACAAAAACAAAATTATTAATTCTATAACAATCAAATTGCAAGGCATAGGGAAAATGTATATTCGTACTTCACATTACTATGAACCTTAAATATGAATCTACAATTTCAAGATTCATACTGTGTTACTTTTCTGTTCATTTTTAATGTTAAAAAAAAAGTATTTGTTATCATTGTTATGACCATTATTGCTTCTTTATTGTTGCAGACTATTTCGTAACTTGAAAATTTAAAATATCATTCAATCCTTTCGAAGCAAACATGAATACAAATTAGCTACATTTGTGTTTTAAAAGTAAAAGAGATTTATTTGTCCGTTCGTTATTTAGTGATCTTCATTAGTAAAAGGTTAAATACAGTTAAGGTATATCTTATTCCAATTTTTTTTATTTATTTTTAAATTAGAACTAAAATAAGCATAATGATTTACCGCGGGGAAAACCGGTGAACGAGCTTTCTTCTCTGTGAAATCAGTAATTATAGAAAAAATACCACGGTATTTTACATTTACAAATAATAATAATATCTGTAATCTAACCAAGAAAGTTCTGTCCCTTTTTGTGGAGGCCAGTGTTCAGTTGGCACTTACACCGTGATTTGAATACGAATGGAGATAAAGCGAAGGTCAGTTGTTGGTGTGGGTATATCCAACATACTACCTGGTTGTAGTAGTTCAGTTGCACCGTGAACTTGCGTAAGGACAGAGTGAACATTAGACATCCACAGAGGTCCTAAGGGCGTGTATGTTGTACAGTTTAAATTGGAATCAAACGCCGCTGCAGTGGGGCGGAAGATGTGCCAGGCCTTTGGCGAAGGTGTCGTGACTACGCGGACAGTGCAGCAGTGATTTAACAAATTTAAAGACGGTGACAAAACACTCGAAGACGCACCAGGTGCCGGAAGATCAACACATGTACAAAATGAAGATCTTCAGGCAGCAATTGAGGTGAACAGTGGCCAGACATGTGAGGAACTGGGACTACAATTCAGTGTGAGTGGAGGGGAGCACTACAGATTGGGTCGATGGGTCACACATGATTCGTCTCTGGACCAAAAAGCAATGCGAGCAGACACTTGTGTTTCTTTGCTGTCTTGTCTGAGGAAGGAACCATTCCTGGACAGGGTGTTGGCATGAGATTAGAAGCGGGTCTGCATGAAGCTCTACGGCTCCGTCATCATTGGTTAGCATCCCATGAACGGTTCCAGAACAGCCGAAACCAGCACTGCACCAGAAGAAGATCCTATTGTGTGTTTGGTAGACTGATTGCGGCATCGTGCATCGGGATCTGCTACCAGCTGATCAGATCATCAACGCAACTGTGTACTGTCAGCAGTTGAGCCATGTTCAAGAAAAACTCAAAACTCTGGAGCCAGCACTTCTGAATTGCAAAGGGGTCTTCCTGATACAGGACAACGCTAAACCCCAAGTAGATATGATGACCCGGGACACTTTTCTGCGCCTTGGATGGAAACATTATTGCATCCGCCATTTTCCCCCTGACATTGCATCGCCCTATTATCACCTGTTCCATTCCTTGGACATTCACCTTAGAGGACACCAGTTCAAATTTCTAGTAGAGGTGCAAAATACACTTGATACATTCTTCGCTTCACGGCCCACCAAGTTCTACCGCGATTGAATCCATGGGCTTGCAGAACGTTGGCAGAAGGTCGTCGATGGTGATGGTGAACTTTTTTATGTTCCAAGTACCTCTTAGGTGACATATCGACGTTCGAAGGTGGTGGGTGAAAAGTGACAGAACTTTCCTAGTTACCGATACCTTTATATGTGAGTGTGCCGCGAGAATTCAAGTTACACCTGTAGTGTGCCGCAAGTTGAAAAAGATTGGGAAACGCTGGAATAGGCAATGTGAGATGTTACAAAGCTTGCTTTTTATTTTATTTTTATCCTTCAATTCGATACTTTGCACAGCACATTTCACAGCATTTCACATATAACATATCCTAAATCTATTCACAACTTCAAAACAGTTGTAGGTTTTGGAAAAATAACCTTACCATTGGGTTTCTCATCGAACGAGGATGTTGTTTAATGTCACACGACCATGTTGCCATTTAAAATAAACAAGTTGATTCCAAGATGGCGGAGAACAACCTTAAACACGTCATAATGTTTCCCCTTGCATCACCATTGATCCCAATTGGCTTCGGATCGACTGCATTTACAGTTTTTCAAATATTTAGCCCGGTCCAGATTTTGTATTTCACTTAACAAAATATTATCTTTCAATTACTTCGGACATTTGTACATTTTCCAATATGGCGAACGAAGAAGTTGTGGGATTTTAGTATGTCATTTAAATAATCTTTATCAACATCTATGTGAAATTTTAACTTGTTAATAATCACATCCTAAGTTCAATAAAATTTTAAATCAGTTTGACGGTAGTTTTCGGAATTTTAGAACTTAAGAGCTAAATATTTCTAAAAGAATGCGTTTTATGAAATGTTGTTTCTCTTTTTTAAAAATATTGTGTTATCTATGTTCTATAAAACGACACTAAGTTTATCTCTTTATGTTCAACCATAACGAAGATATTGCTATTTTTATCTGGGTATTGTTCATTTGACACTTCCGGCCGCTATTTTCCAATATGGCGGCGAAGGTCACCTGGGATTTCAGGGGACTTTTAGTATGTTGTATAGAACATCATTCCCAACATGTGTACCAATTTTCAGCTTGTTACTAATTTTTTCCTTTCTTCATTAAAATTTGAGCTTCATTACTGCACTATCAAACTACATTTTATAGTATATTCCTTACGGTGCTATGCATGCAATAATACTACTGTTTTTTTTTTTTTTTTTTTTTTTTTTTTAATTTTATCATCTAGTTCATAATCAACATTTGAAAACAGTGAATGGTTGCATATTTTCATAACTGATAATAGTTTTAAAAAGATACATTAGAGGCTAGAATAGGGTGACCAAATCGTCAACTAGAAAAAACGGGACACCTTTTATTTCTGGATAGGTTGCTCCCCTAAATATATATTTTTAGCCTCTTTATTCTCTCTCTCTCTCTCTCTCTCTCTCTCTCTCTCTCTCTTTGTATCTCTCACAAAAAGGTGCAAATTTACACTTTTATTTTTAAACCTATTGAAAAGGTTGTGGAATTAATTAGATAACAAGTAACTATCAGCAGCTAACAATACATGAAATATTTGAAAACATTATTAAAAATATATGAGCGCTCAAATCTGTCAGCCACTGGATTTATAATTACTGTCAGCATCTGATTCCAATTCCTTATATTTGCGTTTTCTTACTTTTAAACATTATTTCACTTACAACTAGTTTTCTTTTTACTTTCATGTTTATAGTTCTGTACCTTTGTTCCCCTGTCTCGTAATGTGTTACACAGCGGCGCAAATCTGTCTTCAACATTGCGGGGGGGGGGGGGGGTGACGGGTAAGATCGTTCCCACATTTATTTTTATTTTATTTATTTATTTATTTTTTTTTTTTGTAAGCGATGTTCAACAATGCTGTGGAGAATCAGGAGAGCAGTTGTGTTCAACATTGGGAGGCGGGCAAATTTGAGGCTTATTCTGGGGAACATCAATTTCATCTCACTTTCCTTTGTAGCAATCGGACACAAGTCGTCACATTTCTCAAAAAAAAAAAAAAAAAAAAAAAAATCTAATCTAATTATTGGGGGTGACAGTCCCCTCCAGTTCCAAGATTGAAGGGGACATGTCCCCCTCATCCCCCTGGGTTTTGCGCCAGTGGTGTTACACCTGTCAAATCACGGAAACACTGTATTGTACTGATGACAGCGCCTCAACCTTCCACCGCCCGAAACAGAGAGTAAAAACCGTTTGTTTTTCATAAGACTTTCAGCCCCTTGCACTGTTGTCTGCGAAGTGGGAGTCTTAGAGGGGGAGGCTTAGGAGGGAAAACAGTGCAACCACCACATCCAATATCGCGAACGTTGTAATGACGTTGCTCAGTAATTAGACATATTCCAATATAATCACATAGCTTAGAAAATAATAATATAAATTAGGAAATTTTAGCGATTCGAAAGATTTTTCGTACCCAATGTATGTAAATACGGGACATTTTGGCGTCCCGGGGGAATTTTTCGGGACACCAGGAATGGTAGTGAAAAAACGGGACAATCCCGTTTTTACGGGACGGTTGGTCACCCTAGGCTAGAAAAAAGGTTGCGTTTAGTGAAATTACATTATAATATACATTAAGGATTTAAATAATGAATACTTTTCTGACCAGAGCATATACTTTTTTATTAAAATTAAAATAAGTCGTAACAGGTTCAATAACTTAACGTTATCTTCATCAGACGTTAACTAGCAGAAATATCTTTATAACAATAAACTAATATTGTTGTATAATTTTAATTGTTTCATTTTAAATTTTAAATGTTTGATATGTAACATTAAACAGGGGAAAAGCTAAAAAACAGAGTAAGACGATGTAAGACTTAAAAGGAGAATAACTCTATGTACAAACATAACAGAAACAATACATAATATAGATTGGGAAGGGGTCCAAGGGCTATAAAAAAAAAAAAAAAAAAAAAGACTAGAACAATAATTAAAAAATGGAAAGAATCGCGAAGGATTAAGTAAGAAAGAAGTAACAGAACAATGAACTGAACAAGTGGACTTCAAATACGTCAATTATGGGAAAGAATATTAGAAAGAATAAAAGGATAAAAATCACGGATATGAAAACTATTAAGAGAAGGAATAAAAATAAAAATATATGATAGAACATTAGATTGAGAGAAAACTTCAAATTTAACTGGTATTTGGACTAATTTATTAAAATAATAATAATAATAATAATAATAATAATAATAATAATAATAATAATAATAATGAGAAAAGTGACAAAATGATGATTAAAAACAGTTGTACTAAAAATTTAAAATGACACCGTAAATAACAACAATTCCTAATTGTTACTTATTAAAAATTTAAAATAATAAAATGAAACAATTAAAATTATACAACAATAGTAATTTAATGTTATGATGATATTTCTGCTAGTTAAAGTCTGATTAAAATAACGTTAAGTTATTGAAACTGTTACATCTTATTTTAATTTTAATAAATAAGTATACGTCCTGGTCAGAAACGTATTCATTATTTAAGTAATACACGATGAATAAGTTACACTAAGGATACAATAAGGATAGATAACTTGCTCGTGGCTACATGGTTAGCGAACATAATTTTAGCACTAAAGACTCGGGTTGATTCTCGGTGGGAGCTCATGTGGTTAGGATTCCACTTTAAACTGTAGGCCAAGCATCCTCGTGGCCAAGCGGTTAGCGCACGCGCGGACATTTGGAATGGGAAACCCAGGTTTGATTGCCGGCGGGAACCCATGTGGTTCGGTTACCACGTTAATAGGTCCATATCTCATATAGCCCCGCTGCTGAAGGGGACACTGTAGATTTATGTCTCATATTACCTTGGTGCTAAAATCCAATCCAATCAACCCATATCGCCACAATATTATCTAATACGTACATACAAATGAAAGCGATATTGTGTATCATAGAATCACGGATAGCGGCTGAACATTTAAAATGAATTGTTCAATACAGTTGTTACCAACTTACTGTTAGAGCTGAGTTTTTATCAGGTTAAGTTTATCAAAATACTAACCTTAAGGGTCGAAAAATGGCGAACAAAATTCGTGCAAAAAATTTAGTCCATCAGTTTCGGAAGATGAAACTTAGTATATAAACTCACAATTAGAAACAAGTCGACAGACTTCTCGGTGTTTTCCAAAATTCCGGTTTTAAGGGTAGAAGAAGAGTATTATATATATACACACATTCAACCACATTGAAATCAACGCTGTCTCCTGTTTATAGTTTTAGGAAAACGGTTGAACTGTTTAAAATTAATTTCGGAGCATACTTCGTACCTAAATTAAGCTACATTTTGTCGTGTCATTTTGATTAGAAGGCGTATCCTAAAGTTAGTATGAGGTTCAAAATTGATATTAGAAACAGAATGTGTCACGGGTTTCTATAATTAGGTTTCAATGAAATGCATATCCTAAGGGAGAAGGGGATTTCAAGTATTTTTTATAAACATATTCTTTCCGTGTGGATAATGGCATTCTAGCTACTTACTTATGATCATAAGAGCAACAAACAACTAAGATTAGTTTGAGAAAGAATAGTGGTTCCCAGTAAGACAAAGAGTGTGATTACAAGATTCGTGGAACCAATCTTTGGAAGCTGAACATTCAATACATCTTTCAAGAAACATCATACTCATCTTGTTTTTGATACTAACTTTTCTTTCTTCTTTCTTTATTTTTTTAGTTTACATTTCTTCTTTCCCTCAGAGTTTCATATCAGTTTTCCTTTGAATTCATCAGCGACGCAAGACCTCGCCATAGGTGCCCCTTCCCCCACTGACCAACCAAACCAAAACGCTCCCCGACCACACCTAATATTGTCATCATACAGTAATACTTCTATTCTATTTTTTCTTCATGTGATAAAGCTTGATTTCAAAATTACCGTACATAGCTCTAATTTAATTTTTAGCACAAGATAAAATACCAAACGAAATAGTATTTGCTTGCCAAATAAACTGAAAGTAGCATGCTTGACAAATTCTTGTAGTCTTATCATAATAACTGCAAGTCTCAATGTTTTTAGAATTATATCGGGATGTGCATATGTGTAGAATGAATCAATAGCCTGTTGTTTTAGAATAGAATATTTAATTATGACAAACAGTCAAGCTGTTGTCTCGAGTATTATACTCGAACAATTTGCAAATCTTTTAAATTGATTTAAGTTAACCTGTTAACTGGGAGTTTCCGAATCAGAAAGTTGCATCTGAATGAGGAATAAATTTGTTAAAAACACTTATTATGATATGAAATGAAATCTTTGAGTTTTACGTCCCACGGAAAATACGTGTTAATTTGTCACGCCTAATACGAATCTAATTATGACGAACGTAGTCGTCAGACTGCAAATACAAGCGAAATTATCATGACGAGTTGAGTCGTCATTGGCAGTTATTAAATGAAAACAAAAAACTGCAACTGAAATTTAACTTTGCCGGCTCTTTTGGCTACAAAGATTTTTACAATGTCCTCGAAAGGTAGCTTTGAAGCTAACTTATGCTCCCTGGATATGATCCTAAGGTTGGTGACTCATTGCTGTCTTGTTAAGTTTCTGAGGTATTTTTTATGATCTTTACTTTGCTAAAACTCCTTTCCTTGCCTTATAGTGAAAATAAATATTTGCCCAGTTTTGTGCCTCCCAATCTAGCGCCCAGGGCACAAGCCTAGTTTGCCCCCCTTAGTTACGTCACTGGAACTCATTTGTAAATTGGTTCTTTTCATTAGAACTGTTTGTACGTTCCTTGATCTCATTCTTCCAGATTGAGTTCATAAAGTATGGAACTGGAAGAGGACATACCTGCTATTGTCATGAGAACAGCTTCATGATTTACATCTTCAGTTCATAATTGCTTATTTGTATCCGTTGCAGATCAAACAGCTGTTTGTGGATAAAACACTTGGTGCAAACGTTGTTAAAGAAAACACTCAAGGGTTTAATATCAGCAGCTTGAAAATCAGAAATTGTATTTAGGTGTGGCAACAGAATCTAAGAAAACTGAAGTTTTTAATATCAGCTGATCAATTTGTTGCTGTCTACAGTTGATATTAGTTTCGTGTACCAGCTCATGTTTAACTGTCTGTTACAAGTCCACTATTGAAGTTACTGGCGATCTGAGAAATTTGAATTTACGGGCATGGGCGAAAATTAACACACGAAGAAAAACTTACACTACTACTAGGCAAATGTGTTTATTAATTCCAAATGCCAACGCAATGAAGGAGATACTGTTGAAAAATCATCTTAGTTGTTACAATGATGTATGAAGTCCGTGCTCTTCAATTTGTCTCAAATTGTAGCGTATGCTCTTCAGCATACTTTGGAAGGAACGGGAAGGTCTGTAGCTCGATGTTGATGACGACGAACGAGCTGTGGTATGGTTTTGGCTTGCCATCCCCAAAAAACTTCCGCAGCTATTAGAGACCTGAAATTAGTGTTGTAAAAAAACGTTTTTTTTCTGTGAAGTTTTTTTCAATAAAAAACATCGTTCTTTTTCATGTTTTTTTCAAAAGACTGTTTTTTTTCTGGCAACTATTATTTATTGATTTATGTTGCAGATTATTGAAATAATCAATAGAACTTGAGTCGAAGCACTCGTAGTTTATAAATCGTTTGTTTCTTTGTACCTATACGAGCAAAATTGTGTAATTATTCCTTTCAGATCCAAGTCATTTTGGGTGTTTTCCTACATTTTCAGTTAGTGATTTATTGCTCAAAAACAGTTTATTCGATTGATATGGTTAAGACCTTGTTTTTTAGAAAATGGATGTGGCTATTTTTGGTGTAAGTTGTATTTCAATGCTGCCAACGGGTGGGAAATTGTTGAGGGAAATGTAGGGGTGAAAATTTACAAAAAAATCCCTAACCGTATTTCAATTTTTTTTTTATCTAGCACCACTGCTGCCATATGGGTTCAAGTCACCTAAAAAAATTCTTTGGTATGTTGACAAGGTACAGTGAAATCCTGGAGTCACTGGTTTCCATTCAAAGAGGTAAAGAAAAAATTCTCTGTCGTCATACATATGCAATTTTGACACTGTTTACGCCTCAGAAGCAAAAATCAACAGATATGGCGAGGCTACAGCTTCTCTAATTATCCCATTGAAACTTTTTATGGTGCGTTCTGTAGGGCAAAGAGGAAGCTTTCAGGTAGTGGTACGTTTGTTTCAATGTAGCAAACGAGAGGGTAATAATAAAGGGGAAAAGGGAAATTTTCCGAATTTTTGAACTAAAATGGGGAATTAATTGTTTTGCCTGGAAACACTGCCATCAGACAGACGAAAGCTATCTGAAAATAAACCTTAGTACCCCAAGAATATATCCTACAAGTATCATGGCGATATCTAACAAAGTAAGCATAAAATTTAAAAAAAAATAGCTCATTCTACCTCAGAAATCCACCATTTTCTTACCATTTACAGAACAGGTTTATTATAAACCTCAACTGTACTTCCCCTAATTATTCTAGTGATACTTTTCATGGTGGGCTGTGTAGGATAAAGACGAGGCTTTTAGACACTGGTACGTTTGTTCTAATGTAACCAACAAGAGGGAAATAATAGAGACAAAACAGGTCATTTTCCCAAAATTTCCCCGTTAAATCTGGAATTAAAATGTTCTGTAGCTGGCAACACTGCTACCAGACAGACGCAAGCTATCTTAAATTAAACACTGGTACACCACTAATGTATCCTACAAGTATTATGGCGATATTTAATGAACAAAGCTTCTAATTACCAAAAATATATTATGGTCAACAGAAAAGTAGGGAAAAACTAGAAAATTCAAGGGTTAGAACTTAAATACAATTTTTCGTGCGTTCCCTAATTACCCCATTGTAACGATCTGTACCCGCGTTTGTTTAGTAAGAACAAATGTTTGATTGGCATAAGCTGACTTGCACTCGGCCGTATAGGTAGGGATTTATAAACAAAAATTTCGATTTTTTTGTCAAAATTTAGGGAAATTTTAATTTCCCTGATTGGCAATACTGCGCGCAGACCCGTCTAATTGATGTCAACAGTTAGGTATCAGTTCGAGGTATCTACCTGACAAGTCTTAAGGAGGTCTCTCTACAACGAAGGAAGCTACAGGGAAAAACAGAAGTAAAGGAAATTCGAAAATTCTCGAATTTTTGACTGGGATGAAATTTGAGAAGGGAATTCGACACCAGAAGAAAAAGAAATTAATATGATAAAATATGGTCCAACCACATTTGGCAAAAATAAATATCCCGATATCTTAATTAGTGTCCACACAGGAGCAGATTAAAAAAGTGACACATACGTGTGTGCCACTTCGGCCACCTGGGTCCGAAAGGGTTACGAGTGTACATTGATTACATTTTTTTGACTACTAACCCGTGTTGTTGTAGTTATAGTCTCGACTAATAATAATATCGTTGTAAACAATAACTTTATAGGAAGATTTTCTCTCCTTTTTACATCTTAGTTCCAACACCGTTGGTGAGAAATGTAGGGTGTTTCAAAATGAATATCGGGGTTTTAAGTCTTCGTAGTACTTATTACATTTTACGTACAATTTTAAACAATACATCAAGTGAAAGAGCACCTCAAACAGTCTTCGATGTGAGATTCATTCGTCACACGGCACACATCTAGCCGATAGGCGAGAAAGGCCCATAAACTTTCCACCATATGGCACAGAACACATTAAATTTAGGGGAGTCTCGTTTCAACTGTAATATCTCCTGAGGATTTACTGACGACCAGATGCCAACATTATGAGTGTTCACATTAGCTCTTAGGTGAAATGTCGATTTATCACTGAAGACGATACGATCCAGAAAATCTTCATTGTTATGCAGCAATATTTCACTTACGAAATTGGCATGTAAACCGTAGTCTGTAGGCTTTAGACCTGTAGCAACTGCAAACGTCTCCTTAATATTCTTCACACAGACGGTTGCACTCTAACTACAGATTCAGTCTTTATTAAAACACAAAAAGCTTTCTGCTCTCTAGTCTCCATCTTTAATACTTGCTCTTTCTAACGACAGACAGAAGAAACAATGCATGTGCATGCGTGCGTACAAAACTGTTTGAGTTGCTTTATTTCATATAGTATTTATAACTGTAAATTAATTGTAATAGATACTACAAACTTTCAAAACCCTAATATTAAATTTGAAACATCCTGCATTACTTCAAATTGTGTCGTCCTATATTCATGTCTTGTATATACATATCATCAGGGCCGACCCCAGGCAAATTTGTCGCCCCGTGCAATGGCATAATTTGCAGCCTCCCCCTTTCTCCAGAAAGAACAAATCTTAAAAGTCATGATTTTAAGTATGCTACTCCAGGAACGAAGGGGTGTGTAAATGCAGTCGCACTCAGAAAGGCTTAAATACTTACTAAAAATGCAATCCCGTTGTGTCTGTTTTTTTGTTGTTTTTTTTCCTTTAAATGTTAATCTATTATGATAGTGAAAGATAAAGCAAACACACCTGCAGAGGAAAGATGGTAATCCTTTTTATAGAATTCAATATCGAGCTTCAATCTCAATGTATCAGTTTGCAATTCCAGTGCAACTAGCTCTTTTATCTTTATTTCTTGATTTTTCTTCTTCATCTGTTAACATTTTTTTAAAAAAAAAACTTGTTTCTGACAAAAACAAGACTAGTTGTCATATCAAAACTGTGATAACTAACTAAATGGAACAGATATTCGCTACTATTCGAGAATTGAATTCTTGCATTTGACAACAATGAAGCAATTTGTGCTCGGATATATTTGATTATTTGCTTTAGCATTGTCCATGTGACCTTAAACCAATGCGACTTAAACAATTTATGAATGTAGTATTCAAATAGGTCAGCTTAGTAAATGTAACTACCATCATCATGAAGTCTGTTGCCAACAAGAAATATTTCATTTAAATAATATACTTATGACAGAAATTGCCGGACCCTCCAAACTTGCCGCTCCATGTAAATGCACGTGTTGCATATATGGTAGAGCTGGCTCTGCATATTATATATATATATATATATATATATATATATATATATATATATATATATATATATATATATATATATATATATATATATATATATATATATAGTCCACAAATTATTTATATATGGTATTTAGAAAAATACTATTAGGCAAATTAGTATTAGTTTTTACCTTTAGACAAGTTATTTGAATTTTATACTGTTCGTGACAATGTTTCCGTACTTATTAAAGACCTGCTTTCAAGGAAAAACAAAATTTCATTTCTACTTTTGTTTCTTAGTTGATATTGATGAAAACTGCTGAAATCCGAATTGTTAGTAGGTATGCTATTCACAGAAATTGTAAAATATTTGTAGCGTATTAATATCTAGCGTTTAATTTATGTTGCATTTTACGATAATTATACCTACCTAAAAATATTTCATACTTAAATAGACGTAAGATGCGTTACAAATAACTATTTGAAAAAAAAAACGAAATTTAGAAAAAAACGAGAGGCAATGTTTTTTTCTAAAAAAACGTACATTTCTGAAAAAATACGAACGGTTTTTTTTCTATTTACAACACTACCTGAAATGTTCTCTAAATTGTGCTTATGAGACATTTGCTGGATTGTCGTTCCGTAGTATGAATAGTGCTCAGTGCGCCGTCAGCCAGTCACTTGTTTCCCTGGCATAGTCCCTAACAACACAATCACATAGCAGGCATATGCCTATCATGTTCCCTCAGGTACATGGGAATGTGTCCCGTATGTGCCTTATGTACCTCTGAGAGAGAAACCACATGGATGGCAAGTGGCAGTCACAGTCTATGTCCGTCCCTAGGCACATGCCTAACATGTACCTAGGGAATGTGCCTAGTATGTTCTAGTTATGTTCCCCGTGCCATAAGCGTCAATGAACCACAAAATTACTCCCCAAGATATGTTAAATCGCCTATATGCGTAATGTGTTTACATCAAGGTGAGTCTAAAAAACACTTTAAACAAGTAAAAAAATGTATCCCAGGGCCCTAACAGCACAAGATGGGCTAGATATGTGCCATTTAGGTGTCCCTGCTACTTTTTAGGTACCCGATACTTGGTACATATGATATTCATGTACTAAATATGTACTTCAACTACCTACAGTTTTAGCTACTTGTTACACCTAATTGATATTTGCAACTATGTACCACAAATATAGCATTTACATATCTGGCTCAGTTTCGCACTCTAACAGTCATTTGTTTTATGTCGTCGCGTGGGACATATATCTGTCATGTTCTAGGTACATATTGTTTCAGATACCCTAACAGCACAAGATGTGCTAGGCATTCGCCATTTAGGTTTTCTAAATTCATCTCCCACATTTGATGCATTTGTTGCTTCTTTTTTAAGCGATTGAGTACTAGAAGCGATAAACGCATCAACTTTATTAGATCGCAACTGTCGCCGATCATTTGAAAGTTAATATGGAAGAACCATGAAATAAAGTAAATAGATACTCGTCAATTTGTTATAAAATTACATGGTGAGCAGTTTTTATCTGATCCCAAACGGTTATAGTCGAATATATGCGGTTAAAGGAGCACTCTGATTAGCCGAATGCAAAAGACCTCAATAATTTATCCCTCTACGTTTTCTTCATCGCTTCCGTGGCAAAATCGGAAGAACACGCGGCTAGTAATCCAAAAGTTGGTGGTTCGCCCCTACCCTAGGGTAACCCCCCCCCCTTTTTTTTTTTTTTTTTTTGTTTAAAGTGTTGTTTTGACTCACCTTAATGTAAACACATTACGCATATAGGCGATTTAACATATCTTAGGGAAGTAATTTTGTAGTTCATTGACGCTTATGGCACGGGGAACACAACTAGAACATACTAGGCACATTCCATAGATGGCCATAGATGCCGAAAGCTCAGAAATATAGTTTCTAATCCTACGAACATACAACCTTGTTGGTTAGAATTCCCCTCAACTACCATCAACTTATTTGAGCCATAACTAAGTAGTCATAAGGAATCAATTATATATATTGCGTTTTAAGTAGGTATGGCATACAATTTCTGGAGTCTCTCAAGGATTCAATCTTGGGCCTCTGTTGTTTGACAACAATCAGAATGGAATGATTAAGCAAATTGTAAAATCACATTTCTTTTAAATTGTCTTCTAGGAAAACACTCTGGAACCGCAGGAATTTTTGGTGAAATCCTTCTCATGTAGCGAAGGAATTTGAGTCATTTTAATAATGTACTGCTTCCTTTGACGCTCTCTTGAGCTCCTTTGGTTGCTCATGAAGAAACATGAAGGATTAAGCACTAAATATCTTTTCTTTGAACGAATAACACAACTTGTCTAACGTTAAGTGTGTGGTTGTAGATGAGGGATTATATGGGAAAGTGTTTCCACAACGACCATGATGATTTATAGAACACAGGTGTTATTTTGTTACCCCTCGCACTTTTATAAGCTAGAATTCAAATAATACAAACTAACTTCTTTTAAAAGATTTATTAGAAACCATGTTCCTCTAACAAGTAGCTGTTTGCTAAAAAATATGTCCCACAACCCGAGACACAATTGATATCATTGTAATGCGATGAAGTAATAAAATACTGTACCTCATCAGCTGACGTAAGACCATGGAACCCGAGACTTCTGCAAGAGCTGCCTTGTTTAATATTTATTTGGCAGAAGTTCTTACCAAGAGATAGTACATGGGATGTATAACAATATTTTTACAAACAACACTTTTTTTAATACTTTCTTTTTACATCAATACGTGGCACAAAATTGTTTAATTTAAAATTAATAATCAATAAACACTTGACAATTACAGCAATTAAGCAATAATACTTCAATGAATAAAAGAAAAAAGGCAGTGGTTAGGAAAATACAAAGTAAACTAAAATACCATTTTAAATTATCAGCTTTTAGGATAACCTAGAAGGAGTAACCATTAAAAGCTCACTACATGCTCGAAAAGGCAGAATTTACCTTTAAGACCATTGAATTGTTCCAGTCAATAGAGGGAAAAGAACAGATATTATATGTTGTCTTATGTGATATGGGGTTTGGGCAATGCGAAAAACAGAGCGCCGTAAAGGTTAGCTTCATAGAAGAAGAGGAGTTCCATCTAGCTTATCCTGTATTTTATGGGCAGCTTATTTTAAAAGAAGAAACAAAAACATTGATAATTTTAAAATTAAAAGACTTTCATCAAAATGTTGATTTTATAAATACAAAAATATTTCATTTAGAAAAAAATATATATATGTTCACTAATAAAGTCTTAATGTTGACATGAATTATCTTCAAATAACGCAGTTTAAAAAGTTATTTACTGAAAAATAAAACAGCATACTCATTTGTGGGAAACGCAATTTTGAAATTGTTAACACACTGGCATGCACAGTCACCTTCAAGGCAGATAAGCTTGACGGTCAGTGTACTTAGAGTAGTCTCTAAGGCGGCCCGAGAAATTGCATCGGAATTTAAGTGTTTTACTAAGAGATTGCGTAGCATACCTAGTAGCGTTTTCTTATTTTTTTTTAATCGCATGGTGTAGAAGTACAGGAAGGTTTTGTGTATATTACAAAAAAAAAAAAAAAAAAAAAAAAAAAGCCAATGAGTTAACAATAATATTATTGATCAGCACACATTATTTTTTATTTAATGTATATTTTCCTTATTATTGAAGATGCAAAAAAAAAAAAAAAAAAAAATTTAGTGTTTAACAAGGATGCTTAGAAATTAACAGCGATTTTAGAGCAAATAGTTTAAGAACAAATAGGAGCTACCTTCTAATAGGCCATAATGCTTCTGCCAGATATGGCATACGTTATATTAGTGAAGAACTGTAACAGTTCCACCATAAATCTTCGTTAGTATTCTATTTTATCCTCTTACACAAGAAGCATCCATACATAGTATGGACGATTTCTTTCTACAACTCAAGATACAGAACAAATTAACCTCCGCAGATTGTAATATTTGTTAAGTTAGTTTTTAACAATATAAAGTTAGATCAATCTGTAAAAGATGCACTATAAACTAAAAGTATTGTTAGTGCTGATCTATGGGCAAAATACATCAGTCCCAAAGTAAGCGTATACAAGAACTCTTTCTGGAGTTTTGTATATGGAGGACAGGTAGAACTTCCGCGTTCATACTGCTGAAAGATGTTCCAGAATTATGTTGTCTTTATGGTAGCATGTGATGCCTAACAATGGAAAACAAAAAATGATACATGGAAGCTTTCCGAGTGCATATATATAGTTAAGAACATTAGTCAAACATGAGTTTTTGAACAAAAGTATCCTTGATTACGAGACCCTCTGGGAAGATTTTAATATTTTCATATGAAGTTGTTTGCAAGAGAATAACACTAAAAGTGGTAGGAAAGAGACAGAGTGTGAACTGCAAAGTACAGTTTTAACCACAGTGACAAACACAATGTGTTATCGGTAAAGTGCTCTGATACACAAGTGCTCTTTTTCCCTATACGGCAATTACTACGGAATTGGAGGTATGTTCAGAAAGTATCTACAGAATTCTCACCAACAAACCGGGAAACGGTAATTTTGCGCAATGTAGATTTTTTTCCTTTTTCATGACTATCAAGCCATATCAATTCTAGCCACATCAAATTTTCAGCGTGTAAGAAACGAAGACAATGCCTTCTTTGGCAGAAATTTAACAGTTCATGAGACAAGGGTTCATCCCTTGGACCTATAAAAGTGCATTCTGTCACTGCATCTTTAACGACTTAGTATTATCTGGTTCAGTGTTGCATTTGGTAGCTTATTATACAAACGACAGAAGCACAAGGCAATGATGATGACAGAAACAGTAGCAATATTTCCTCACACCTAGTACATTATTACTCCGTAGTAACTGTAATAGAGTCATACACAAACTTGTGAAATTACTGTCCTATATGGATATGGCTAAAAACACGCCTAATAAAAGAAATATATAATCAAAGTTTTAATTGAATTAATGTTTTTCAGAGGAGAACAAGGATAGCATTATTATATCTGTTAAAATAATAGTAAACTAGTTCGTTTTATTCTTCTTTTATTTACTTTGATTATTTTTCTATCTGTGTGTGTTTGAAAACTATGTTAATTTCGCTTTATTATTGTTTTATTTTTTCTTCTATTTAAGTACAATCTCGCTTCTAGTACTGTTCAAGTGTCTTATGTGTACATATAAGAGTCTTGTGTGTTGCATGTGTGTTTCTAATTCATTATGGTTAGTTCTGCCTACAAAAGGAAGTTTCTATCTAACTTGACAGTGACAAAACTTCTTACGAGTATGTTAGCAACCACATCACAAAACAATAATTGAGCACTAGGGTACATACAAATAATAAGTCTCTTACCATAAATATACATAAAATTCGTAAGCGTTAAGTACAAAAAGAACCAAGAAAGATTGAAGAAATAATCCTGTAGCATAGACATTTCCAAACGCTTTATTGTTTAAAACGCACTAGTATTACCAAAATGTACATGCTTAATACTGCGCTAGGACCCATATAACCCTAATACAAGATTATAGTTCCATGTTTGTACAAATAATACTAAGTTTGAAATAAAAATTTACATCCGCTAGCTCAAATATTAACAGCTGTACAGAAAATTCGTATTTTATTTATATTTAATATTTTATTTATATATATTTTATTCATGTATAAAACCAGTTTAAATTGCTTAAAAGAGTAAATAAAAGTTTATCATATTGTTTAACATGAACTTGGTAAAAGTAATAATTCGTATAATATATTATAAATATTTTATGGTTGTTTACTAAAATATATATAAACACAAAAAAGACGTGTTAGATAATCCATATTTTGTTAATTAAAATCGAAACACATTTTTTGATGCCATGTAATATTAATTGTAATGAAACTTAACGAAATAAATCTACTTCCTCATAGCTACATATAGCGTAATATATAATATTTAAGTCTTATATTAACATAGTTCTGTTTTCAATGTTCTATTTTTATCGCTATTATGAAAAAAAAATGTATCTCAAACAAACTTGAAGCATATTTTATTCTTAATGTTTGTTACTTCATGAGAAACACTGAAAATCTTTCTGTTTGGAAGAGCGGACAACTTTTCTGTTGCTTTTATAAGAAACAAATAAAAAAAAACACCTTTTGCGTTACTTTTATGGGTAGTATTAAGAAGGAAAAATAGTGTAAGAGTGGCAATTTCGTTAAGGGATGGAATCTGTTACTGATTTCGTTCCTTTTGTGAAATACAAACAAAACAAAGTGCCTGAAACGTGAAGTCATGCAAGATGTGCATAACTACTTTATTTGAAGTTTCAATACTAATGGCTAAAATTCATAACCCCAATTTTTCTGTGTTTCAATTCTACATAGATTCATGACCACTATTATTATCAAACATCAAACGAAAAGATAAGACAATTCTTGAAGGTAACAACCAAAAAAAAAAAACAAGGTGTATTACAAAGAAATGAATAAGGTACTTAAGTGAAAACAACGAGACAGTTGTTTGTTATATTTGCACAAGACAATCCACAGTAGGAATAAAATATTTCTCAATAAGGTCTCGATTTCCCACTGTTACTAATCCTTAAATTTTATAATCTATCCTTGTTTACGTGCTTCTATATTGTATTGTTCTCCAAAAAATAAAGTCCACAAATTTAACAAAAGACAGACAGGGAAGCATTCACTACAAATATAAGTAATTTTTATAACAGGCATTTTAAGAGAAACTGCTTGATTTGGGTGTTATTTAAGAAAATTACTCTAGTTTTATTTTACTGGCCAATTTTGTTTTAAAAAAACTTTTTTATATATATAAACATCGTATGAACATTTCTAAAAAGTTTTGATTCCACTAAAGAATAAGCTTTTGTAGTACATACAAAATGTACATCATCAACACATTTATATATACACATATATATATTTAATGTATAATTACATAAAATACACAAATTTATATAATGTTTAAGTTGTTAACAATTATTTACAATGAAAAACGCATCATTATATATAATATTATGCGCTCAATTCAATATATATATATATATACTTATACTTTTATAATGTTATATACATCATTTTATTCAACATTCCTTGAGTTAATAATTAGGTAACTAACTCACATCATACAATCACGCATTAACTCATACATTCACATATATACATATATATATGCATTAGTTCCATGGATAGACTCGACTGACAAGGAACAGTTGGCAGTTCCATTTGTATATTGCTATATATGAAACAAAAATTATGTCCAGAGTCATACAGACAATTACAACAACTTAATAAAGTTTTCCCCTCTCGGACATTGTGATTTTTAACAATGATAATGAAGACAATGAAATGTATGTATATATAGATATATATATATTACAATTGTAACAATGGTATATTTAGCAAATTGTCATGTGTAGGGCAATAAAAAAGGCACTTTGGGTAGACGATCAATAAGTGTCCTTGGGAGTCTACCCATAACAAATATAAAATCAGTTGTTTTAATATGGTGCTCCTCATTACTTGAAAAATATTAACATTACGCGAAACAAAATCGCTTTGAGGAACAAGATTGTGTATACCGGCCATTGGTCTACATCACAACATATACATCTTAAGAACCTTTTCTTCAACTAGGAAGAGAAACCTTTGAATTTCTTTTTGACCATAATTTCATTTATAAACAAATTTGCTGCTACAAAACTATACTATATTCAACATCAAATGTATAAAACTAAAATATCATTACTTTTTTTTTCTTAACGCACATACGCAAATCACACACTATATAATACAAAGCAGTTCTACAGCACATCTGTTGTAGGTTGTGTTGTATGCTTTGAAAGAAAGAGTGTTGAATACACATCTTTCTTGTTTTGTGACACACTATCATTACACCTCTTTTTGTCAATTCTACTAGTGACAGATTGTTTTCTGTCACCTCGTTTACTTTTACAATGAAAATGGAGTGAAATAAGCCTTCACTACTTCATACGATTAAGAACTAACTCACTCACAACAAGCAATCCTTTTTGATAGGGCGATTCTGACAGAGAATTGGCCAACCGATTGGCTTCAAGGCAATGTTTTCTTGCCAAAAATCTGGTCTGTTCCAATCCCTGGGATTTGTGCACATATTCGAATGCCTTCTCCACGTCTCCTGGTTCTTGGAAGCGGCGCATGATCATTGGGTTCAATTCGGGATACTGCCAAACAAAACAAAACAAAAAAATATATAATTTTATTTTTATATACTGTAATTCTAAGACTCGTTTATTCTAACAATTATATTAGCAATAACGATTAGAACAACGGAAAGTCTGGCCGGAAATATACCAATTTCCTTGTGTGATATCTCATGTATCAAATTATCATGTATCCGAACTAATTTATTTATTTATTTATTTATTTTTAATAGTTACCTGAGGATGATCCTTACATTGAAAAATCTCAGCACTTTCAGTGTTCCTATGAATATATGAAATATGAACAAAATACACACATATAGATAGTATAATATATGTTGAAATTTTGAGAAGAGCTTTTTAGCATACGTATCAATTTTGCAAATCAGTTGAGCCCTATAGGTAGCCAGTGATAATTGCACATGCACTGTGTAATTGGTCTCTTCGTCTTTGAAATGAAAGTAACGGATTGTGCTAATCAAAGAGTTCATGATAAAAATATCACAAACATGGGGACACATCAGAGACAACTGAAGAGATAAAAGTACTTTAGGTAATATGGGTACTACAGAATAAAAGGGGAGGGTAGTATCATCATTTCAAAAGAAACAAACAGCTGTTAAAAGAAACAAACGAACCATCTAGTGATAGAGTGATCGCCAGTTCATCTTTCGATATATTTCGGGTTGCTTATACTTATAGTTCAGCACGAACTTGTAAAGTAAAAGTGGCCGATTAGACTCTATTCCACTTTCATCTTTGCGCCCCCTCAAATCTTATATAGAACACAGCTCTGAAGAACTTTTCAGGATACAAATTACCATTACCTTTACCTTTGCGAGCGAATATCTTCAACGGTTCGAACTGCGTTTGTTACGTGATAGACACCGCAAATGATGCACACATTCCAATACTATAAAAGTTTTGACTTATTTGCGTTATACTATTGCTTTAAATGGAACATATATTCATGTGTGTTGTAACATTAGAATTTCTGACATTTATTTGATTAAACGTATACTAAATTAACATAAACCACCATTATTCGTACACTCACGCAAACAATGTAAAAACTCACTGAACTTAACATATTTGTTTGTTTCTAAATTATTACATAAACAAACGCTGTCATATTGTGTCCTGTTTCCGTGCTTCTCACCTCAATCTGTACATTTCTTACACTTCCTATAAATGCCTATGTAACGGACACATTATTTGTACAGATAGGTAAAGCACATATTATTAACAGAAATAGTGATTAGCATTTTTGCTTCGTAATCAGGAGATGCAAAGAACAATGCCTTATTAAGGTAAGGCTTTCCTACCAGGAGACCATCAGAATGGTGCTTTTAAATAAAGGACTTCATTTTCTAGTGTTTCTTTATTGTTGATTATTATTAAAATTTCCGTGTAAAATAACCTTGTGAGTTGTATCTAAAAGATTATTACATATATAAACAGTACTATTAAAGACAGGGAACGGTAGTGTAATAGTTTTGTTCATTCATTTATCACTTCTCGTTAAAATAACTTATATTAGAGACAATAAAATTTTTAAATTGCTGTATAATTTGTAAGCATAACTAATAAATCCAATTTAATTTAAATATTCTCCTTATCAAGCACATTTTTGTTTCGAAATAGCCAATTTTCGACAATCTAACTGCAGCGACGCACATAGGTTAGTCGCTGCTCGGGGCAAGAACTCGCCTCATTGTCTCCCGCCCCCTACTAAGCAACCAAACCAAAAAGCATCCGAGTACACCTGATACTAGCATCACATAGTAATTCTCCTATTCCAGTTTTTCTTCAAGTGGTAAAGCTTGTGCAGTACGCTACACAATTTAATTTTTAGTACAAGATAAAATACCAAACTAATTAGTATTTGATTACCGAATAATCTGAGAGTAGCATGCTTGACATATTCTTATAGTCTTATCATAGTAACTGAAAATCAATGTTTTTGGAACTATATCGAGATGTGCATATATAGAATGAATCAACAGTCTGTTGTTTTAGAATAGAATATTTAATTATGACAGTCAAGCTGTTGTCTCGGACATTATGGAAATCTCTTACATCGATGTAAGTTAAATGAAACAAAAAATGGGGAACTAAAATTTAACTTTGCGGACCCCTTTTTTTTTTTTTTTTTTTTTTTTTTTTGCTGGAAAGGTTTTAACAATGTCCTCAAAAGATAGCTTTGAAGCTAACTTATGCTCTGTGGATATGATGCTAAGGTTGGTGAGACCTTGTTGTCCCGTGAAGTTTCTGAGACATTTTTTTTATGATCTATAGTTTGCTAAAACTCCTTTCCTTGCCTTATAGTGAAAATAAACATTTGCCCAGTTTTGCGCCTCCCATAATCCGGCCCCTGTTTGCTCCCCCTCAGTACGTCATTGTCTGACAAGATGTGCTCTAGGAATGAGGATGACTTTAAAAATAAATTGGGTTATGAGGGCGTGAGGAAACTCTAAAATCAATTAACTTATTAAATAACTGAAAGACTCATCAAGCATGTGATGAACTATTTCTATTTTCTCCGCCCATCATGGTTAATATCTATTATAAATGAACTGTTTTAAATTTTAATATTTCTCATTTTGTACACACATTCTCTAAATTTTAGTCACGATGTGTGCTCTAATATAGATCTGTAATTTCCCATATTTTTGGACTTACTGTGTGTATATTCACTGAATTTCTTGTTATTATCTGCCTACTATGTTGTCCATCTTCTTTCCAGATTACCTTTGTCTATGTTTACGAAACAACTTTTCTTGTGCACTGTGGTATTATGTGTATTTCCTACTATTATAAATTTTGACAAAACGAAATTATATTGAAAAGACAGGCATCATAGATTTTGATTACTTTCGCACTGCATTACAAATTTCCAATCTAATTAGTTCACCGTGTAGACCAGGTTATAGAAATAGGGCTACTAAATTTTCATTAAAGTAATTAAACATACTGATTAATTTTCAATGAACAAATATTTGAAGAGAGCAAGCGATTTTATTTTCTTATAACAGGAAATCTTGCATATATGTAACAACAAAGAAATTAATTAAAAAGTACGTATATTGGCATAAATTTGTTAAATAATAATAATAATAATAATAATAATAATAATAATAATAATAATAATAATAATAATAATAATAATAATAATAATAATAATAAATATGAAATCATACCTTTTCGCAGGCAAAAAGTACAGGTGCTGTTGCAAGACCTAACTTCAAATCTGCTGCTGCAGGTTTTCCCATAGTCGAGGTAGATGAAACGAAGTCCAAAAGGTCATCTACTAGTTGGAATGCAAGTCCTACGTTTCTTCCGTATTGGAACGCAACTTCTGTCAGGGATTCATCAGCTCCAGATAGCATACTTACCTGAAACGCAAACAGTAATTAAAATTCGATATTCACTAAGAATTTCTTGTAACTTAATTATTAGCGCCAAACTCTACACTGCGCCAATATTTATTACTAATATGTGCAGGCATAGTTAAGTACATTGATTGTGATGTTACCAGATTTAGCTATCTTGTCACAGCAAGATCAACATGTTACTGGCCACTCATTGAACATTGTTCAGTGTTGTTCACTATTTTTTGTGTTTTCTTCCAACCGATGGAAATACGTGGTGAAAAGATCACTTATATCTCCTCTATCTAAATTAAGTGCAAGTGTCTCTTTATGAATATAGTAGGCTTCTTTAGTTCTGCGTTCTGTAATTGCTTTTGCTCTCTTTCTCTACTAAACGTGAACTAGCAATATTGTGGTTGTTCTCTTTGAGGTGCGCTGCCAATCCCGACAACTGCTGTGAATTACGGGACTTTGATGTACGAATGTGCTAAGCCATTTTTGTGGCCGCTCGGAAATTTTTATCGCGTATTTCCACCGCTTGGAAGAAAACAAAAAAACAGTGATCAATTAATGGCCAGGTAACAAGCGTTGACCTTTGTGTGACAAGACGTTGTGTGCTTCAATTTTTTTTTATTCCTTTTGAACCATTATTTTTAGCCATCCATATTTCTTTTTCATGTTTTAAATTCACTTTCAACTGTTTTAAGCTCCAGATATAAACTGGGATTTCCGAAAGAGCTACTTAAAGGTATACTTTGGTTTGCGGAGAGTACTAGCTTTTTACTTATATTTCTTTCTAAATATAATCACCGCTCGCAATACACAGTGATATTACAGGAAAGAATTCCCTAACTTTCCCTGGTTTTTCAGAAAACTTTTTGAAATTTCCCTCTGATACGTAATTGGCCCCACAAACTTTCCTATATTCATGAGAAAGAAAAAAGAAAGACAGACAGACCAAGAGAACACGACAACAATGATACACAAGTAATATATTTTCCTTAATCAGCTAGAAAAATGAATAATATAAAAACAAATCCAAAGTATTTTACTATGAAATTACAAAACACTTAAACCCCTACACAAAGCAAGAAATTAAACCTTTCTTGAAACTTGAAATGAAATGATATGAAATCTTTGAGTTTTACGTCCCACGATTATGCCTGTTAGGCTAAAGGAGACGGTGATGATGAGTAATAAATGAAATGGTGGAATGAAGAAAGTGGGAGGAAACGGAAGAACCCCGAGAAGACCCACGCACACGATGTTTGTCCACCACAAAGTTCACTTGGCGGGGGCTGGGATCGAACTCGGGACCCCAAGCACCAGAGATGAACGCTCTACCACTGAGCCACCGCGGCCCCTCCTTGAAACTTGACTCTGTATCATTAACCATATGATGAAAGTTTTATCAGATATGAAAGGAAAAAGCCATAGTGGAACACTCACCGAATAAAACTAACTGAGGAATATTAACAACATATATTCAGAAAAGAAAGAAAGAAAAAAAAAAAAACGACAGTATTGTGTAATTCATTTCACTTCTCCAAATGCTTTATTTCCTCATCAATATTGCACATATATCTTCCATTGTTTTAGTCTTCCCACCTTCAAGATCGTTTAGAATGACCTTTACAGGATCATTTGGCAATGTCTTAATATCTCACTTGAAGATATGTAGAAATGTAAAGTTTACGTTAGGGCCTACCACTCAAATTTGAATCATCATCTTGTACACTGAGCGACAAAAGTTCTTTCCGTTTGGTAAAATTTATGTTGAAAATAACAGTGGTATAGCTGGAACGTACAGAAAATTACATTCTTTTTAATTTACTGAAAACTACTCAAATTGTCCTTCCAGCCACTCTGAAGTTATTTACGAAACTAATCCCATCAAATGAAAGAACTTTTGTCGCTGATTGTACCTTTAGCGTAGTACATGCTAGATACCTAACTGAAGAGATTTCGACGACCAGACACAGTCTACTTAGAAGATTTCACATCCAAGACTTATTTATCCTAGTACTTAGTAAGTATCTTCACAAATTATTAATTTTAAAAAAATGGAAAAAATTGTCAATTTCCTCTCTTTAAAGAAGCAAAGTAACAATTGATTCTACACCTGTTAACAAATATACCTAATTTCAATCCCTGAATTATTTTGGAAACTCTTCAATTACAACATGTGTTTACTGAAGTAAATTGTTTTTTTTATTTTATTTTAATCGCTTAACCTATTACTTACAGCTTTTACGGCATTGGCAATAAGGCTGGCTGTCTTTCGATACGTCTTAGTGAGGTAATGAGCAAATCTCTCGTTCTCAGTCTCTTTAGAACCCAACTGCATAAATTCACCCTGGATCAGGTCGGTTACAACCTAGAACAAATACATATAATACATTATAGAAAATAACCAGTGGCATCATCAGTAAAGAAATAGTATCAGATTTACTTCACTGGTCTTTCAAATTTGTTTTCTACAGATAAACATTCGATCCAAATCAGGATCTTATTTATATAGACAATGTAGATTATACAAAGGAAGTAAAAGGAAGTTTATATACTATAGCGAGAAAACTTCATCCTTCACTAGCTTTCAGCAAATTTTTATTTTGCTGTATTTATTTAATATTTAACAGGTTTGTTAAGACGAAATCCAAACTTGGATGGCGTTATAACTCGGAAATCAAAGGTCTTTACTTGACTAAACTTGAAGTAGTGGTTGATCTTGATGAGCTCAGTAGGCATATAAAACACTATGGTGTGCAGAGAATTGATTTCAGATTTATTTTGGATCAAATGTGGAATTTGGACTTAATAGAATACTCAAATTCCAACTTCCAAGGCCAATAATTAGAGAACAAAGACCTGCATACCACAATGTTTCAAATATGTACTTAACTCGTCAAAATCTCTAGCACAGTGCCAAATTTGGTGAAGTTTGGATAAATTCCATCTTTCGCGTCTGATTATTATTATTATTAATAATATTAATATTATTATTATTATTATTATTATTATCATTTAAAAAATTGCACTAAGTAAAAATCCTAATTCTGATGGCCAGTGTCATGAGACCTAAAGGTCTCTATTTGACTACATTTGAAATGGTGATCGATTTGGACGAGATGAATAAGCATAAGAAATATTGTAATTTACAGATGTTTTGGTTCCCCAGTTATTGGCTATTAAATTTGGAGTCTGAATTTAGTCAACAAATAAGTTTAATCTTCAATTTTGAACTTTCTCTTGGTAAGAAAAAATCAAATCACGGACGAACAGGAAAGCGGAAAAGGATCATTTTATCTGCGAAGAGCGGAGAAATACTTGAAGTTTTATTGTGTGGAGAAATACTGGAAATTTTATTGTGCGGAGAAATACTGGAAGTTTTATTGTACGAAAATTACGGCCGCAACTAACGATTAATAAAACATTAGTCATCAGGCTCTGTTCACACTTCTTTCAATCTTATTTCTGCGTGTAAGAGAAGCACAAAGGAAATGCTAGTATGTCACTTCAAAATAAATCCTTCGCCCTTAACAGGGAGTATGAACCTTCTGTTTCCCATTTATTCTTTTATTTCTTTTTAATCACCTTTTATATACCATAACATGCATTAGCGAAACGACTTTAGATCCATAATTGTGATCGAAAAAATCCCTTTTGCGGAGCAAGTAAGGACCATTTTCAGTGGCGTAGCACACTTTTGCGGGGGGGCCCGCAAAGTATAGAGAAGGGGCCCTAGTTGTAAAGCCGATAGAAAGTAAGGTTGAAGTTCTGCTTTTTAAAATCTTTATTCATCGCAAGACTTAGGGGCCCCCTATACCTCGGATCCCCCCCGCACTGCGGGGGTTGCGGGGGCAGCTGCTACGCCACTGACCATGTTTTAGCTCTGTGTCAATTCATTTTCAGATAAATGAAACTCAACTTTTATATATATATATATATATATATATATATATATGGCAAGGAGTTTTCGGAAGACCAGTTCAATAAGTCTCATTCATTTCACTTACTTCAGATTGTGATATTTGCATTTCCAAGTTTTCAGTTCTTCCATGGTGTTTTGTTCACGGAGGATGAAGGCAGAAATAAAGGGGAAAAATATCAAGGAAATATAGAGAAACAGATTCAGTAGAGTACGGCAGTGAAGATACATCTTGTCTGTTGCTGCCAGTCTCTCGTCAAGTGGCAGCGTGATACGCTGAGATCAAGTTGTGCATTCTTTCGCTTCAGAAGGGAAGGCTCTCATCCCCGGTGATTCCTTCCTTTATATTTCCTTGATGATGTTGGATTAAAAGATCCAATAGATTTCAGGCAATAATTTTCTTGTAGGCCTTATATCTGGAGAACTATATATAGTGTAGCCAAACCCAAACTATCACTTAACTCAGTATGATCTGCTTATTCCGTAGAAAATACGAAATCTAGATTTAGGAGTCGTTCAAAAATTTTGTGGCCTCTGATCCGAAAACTAATTATTGGCCAAGATCGCAATCTTTTGGTCTATATTTTCTAGATCATTCCTAAAATTATTTTCTGCACAGTGTAAAATTAATTATTGGCTAAGATTACAATCTTTTCATCCATTTTTTTCCCTTACAATTCTTGTTTCGTTCCTGAAGAGAAGGTGTTCTTCCCGCTGAGTCCATTGCTTTACATTTCTTTGATGCTTTTATTTCTTGCTTTCGAAAGCTTGGAAGTGCAAGAGTTTACCTGGAATCAGAATCTAAAGTAAGAGAGATGACTGTTAAAATTTCTGAGCTTGTTAACATATGTCAATTTGAATTTCCTGTCTTCCTGTGAGCTATTAATTATTACACAGAAATTAACAACAATTTGACACGCATTAACGTTTAGAAAAGCGTGAACTATTCTATCTAGCCTTGGTTCCGTATTGTCAAACTAAATAGAACACATTGACCACGGCTATGTGATAAAAACATATAAAAACACAAACCTGTAACAGTTTCAACATACTAACTCCGGAAGGTATATAAGAGATTACCAATCCCCAAGTAGCCAGAAGGAGTGGAAATCTAATGAAGATATAGTTAGTGTGTTGAAACTGTTACGTGTTTGTACATTTATATACTTTTATCACAAAGTTTTGCTTAGTGTGGTGATGTGTTTAAAAACATGAAATTTGAAATTTGGGGCCCCTAGAATTTAAAACTTTAATAACCATTTTTATTACTTCAAAGAGACTCAGTTGAGGTTTCTGAAGTAGGGCGCAGATTATATTTACTCTTCATCTTAGGGAAATAAATTTTGTTCAGATGATTGACAGCAACAGTATCTTAATTATTGTCAGTTCGTTTTAGGAAATGATATGTGGTGGGACCATTCCACGCTTCACAAATTAAACTGAGGAGACATTATTAGAGAAAACTTAAAGCCTTAAGAAATATACCATGTTCTTCGGGGCCCTAATAGCAGGTATTTTAATGAAATGGGCTCAGATTTTTTTTCATACATTACGCTGGACGTAGTGAACCTATCCATGCTTCACTTACACATTACGTTCGTATCGTACAATATGTATATCAGGTATCTTCAATGGAAGGGAAGGTTCCGCCCCCCTGTACTCCAATAAATTACGATACCGGGAAAAGTTCAGACTAAACAAGTGGTTGTGAGAGTACATAACTTTAATTTGTGATGTGGCTGTTGGAAGGTCAAACTGTTTATATACGAGAATATTTATCTTCTAACCATCCTATTACAAAAATGACACACACTTTCCACCATTTCATTAGTTCTGATTTTGGCAACGTCGTTTGAATTTTTAAATGCGCCCACTTTGCACCCTTCAATATTGGTGAAACTAACTCCTCTTTACATCTGTTTCACTGATATTCTTGTAGCGCATAAATCCCCTCATCTATCTGCCCAAAACTTAAAATTCTAACCAGGCACTACGCAGGAATTTATTGCAGGAGCGGTCCAAAGCTTTCGAAGGAGGGGGGGGGGTCAAATTCAATATGAGGATAAATCATATTCAAATTTGTAAAATCCCCTCTAAACTTAGACTAAATTTAGAGAAAAGTTGGGATTTCGGGAAGGAGGGGTCCGACCCCCAGGATCCAATTCCGGTATACGTTCTAGCACCTAACATTGCTCGTAGATATCTTGAAAATTCTTTTCCCATACTCTTCCATGTTCTTCAGAAAGAGACGGGAAGATATTCATATTACAATTATCGCCTTTCTAACATCAGCGTCTACAATATTAATCTCACCACACACAGTCCGTATCTCTTACATATTTCGAGCCCGGCTTTTTTGGCAAACACTTTTTCTTCTGTAGCATCTTTCCTTATTTCATTATTATTTGATTATTAATATTTTCATTCATGATTCTATATGTTAAAATATTTTTCTTTGTTATACTTTCTTATATATACACACTTTTACACATTATTTTACTTGTATAAATTTCAATTTTCTTCTATTAGTCCCTCTTCTCTCTCCCCTCAATACCCTTACGAGAACAGTCTCAATCTTGCAACACTATAATTAGAATGTATTTTAGCATGGTGCTCACTTCGATATTATTTTCTGTTCTTTAATTTTTCTTTCGTTTCAATTCACCCCTTTTCCCAGTGCCTGATGAAGATTTTAGCGAAAGTGCTTAGAATGCAATTTTTCAGTATTGTGTGGAAATGTTTTCACTATTTTCTACTAAGTAATTCGTTTTGTTATATAAATCTTTTATATATTTTCTCCAACTTAGATACTATTTCTCATTGGCTAACCTGCTTGATCAATCAGCTTCTTCAGGTGACATACACAAGTAAAAATTTATTTGAAAACTGATTGATTGGAAAATGACAAAGGCTGGGATTTTTGTTTCTAAAATACACATAATTCATGTATTTTGCTCTACTCTTCTCTATAAACTCTGTCTCTTTGCTTCCTCATTTTAAAAGTCTTGGACAACCGTGAACTTCAGCCCAATTTCCAAATTAATAAACTGTGATCACATAACGAAGCACAGTGTACGAATTGATAGAGGGATGCCAGGGATTTCTCCCCGACAAAAACTTATCCCTTCCCTCTTTCCTGAGTGGCAAAGATAACTTTTACCTCTGATTTTTTTTCGAATATCATAAAGGGAACAAGTTTTATTTTTTTGTAGACGAAGTAAAAAAAAGCACTTTTTATTTGAATTAAAACAGTTTATAAAACACCCTGCTCCTCAACCTTTTGTAGCTATTATAATCACAACTTTTGTTTCTTTAAATGTTTACCTATTCATGAGGAAATTGTTTGCCTGGCTCAAGCTAAAGAGTTTGAAGAAGGTGGAAAGATCACCAAATATTTATGTCCTTCATTCCTGGAAAAACATACTTGTAGAAAGAAAGCGAGAGAGGAAGAGAGAGGGAGAATATATGTGTGTATAAGTTTGCTTTCTTCTATAAGATATTTTAAAGAGTTTTGATTAAATTAGAATAACAATCTATTTAAGGATGAACTTACTACGCTTTGCTAAATTACTAAGAAAACCAAATTTCATTACAAGGACGACTGCAGAAAAGCAACCATATAATGAAAATGTTATAAACAGCAGGGTTTATTTGTTATGAAAAAGAAGGTTAAAGCCTTCACTGCTCATTGTAGTTCTTGTCTCTTAAAAAACATGTCAACGTAACAACTTTTACAGGAAATATAAAAATCTCTCTCTCTCTCTCTCGAAGTATTTCTTAAATCGGACACTGGTGAAAAGTATTCAACTGTCTACATGTGTTTATAAAATAGGGATAGCATTAATCGAAAATTAATAAGTATATCTAATTATTTTCTGGAAAACAGATGGAGATGGAGGGATTAAAAGGCTGGTTATAAATACTGGTAAAAAAAAAAATGAAGATACTTCACAAATTGTACATTTTTCAGACAAAGCCACCTCAGAATCTATAATATGGTCTCCATACATCTATGTACTGTCGTTTTTTTTCTTCAGGCTTACCATATTTTTTGAATAACTAGATCCCATGATATTAAGGCCCTTCTCTAAGGTTACCTGCACTTTTTTTTTAATTTAGTGAATAACAAAGACAAAGAAGACTACAAAAAAATGCAGAGAGTGGGCCAGGTAGTATCTGCAAAATCATTAAATGAAATATTGTTTTTAAGACTCTTGTATAGTGTACAAATTCGGGCCCCCAACAATAATGAGATCATAAACTGCACATCAAGTTTCTGGTGAGCAGTTTATGATCTTATTAATTATGGCATTTTGTAGATACTATGTGGCTCAATTTCTACTTTTTTGATGCTCATTTAAAAAAAGGGGGGGCGATCTTTGCAAAGATTTTGACTACAAAATTGTCTTTAACTGATTTAGCACACCAGGTGTTGACCTTACGTAACAAGTTTTACAGCCATTAAATTTGGTGCACATATTAAATACGAATAAATAACAAGCAGCGGAAGAAAATGCACAAGAATGCAGAAATGTGAAGTGTAGATTACGACTCGGCTTCCTGTAGAATGTATTTAAAAAATAAATTACAATAAAAGCAAGCTAACAAATTTCCTATATGATTTTCACGAGTATTTTAAACGTCCCTTTAACCCTTGCCTGACGATAGAACTTGAGATATTCAGAAATATTGTGAAGTAAAATTAATACATTTGGGCAGTGACTGATCTTGACATTTTTCAATTTGATGATAAGTTCCCAAAACTTTATTATGAATGTAGTAAGTATTACATATGTCTGACATCAAGTGTAATAGATGATAGATTAAACAAATGGAAGACTACACTAAGACATACGTAATAACGTAGGAAATTAAACCTACCTGAACATTCAATCATTTCTGGCAGAAGTTTTGATATTTTTTGAAGATACAAAAGTTCTTTAATCACAGAATGGATTTGAGGAAAGATTATTCAGTAGGTAAATCATAGAAATAATAACAGTGAAAGTAGCTTGAGTAAGGAAGAACGTACTATTTCAAATAGAGGGTGGTACAACAAACTGGTGGAGATGATAATAGACATGAAGAAAACAAAAACAAGAATGTCTAAAGAACATAAGCCGAAAGCAGTACCGTTTTACCGTGAAAGGCGTTCAGAAACCGGCAAAGGCGCTCATATAATGCCAAATATCCCATAACACTGACAGACATCGTTCTCAGATCAAAAGATTACACAGAAAGTCTGTATAATTCTGTAAGTACTAATAAATAAGTATAGATATATATATGATGATAAATTAATTGAAATCTACTGTAATATATCTGGATCAACGCGGTGTTTGGAATCAATAAACCGTGTTATCAAAGGTATGCAAGGCTGTACACGAATTATTACAGATACAACAGCCGTCGAGTGAAATAAACTATTTTTACTGAAACTGCACAATAATATATTTGAAACTTACTTGCGTCAATGTCTGCGTGACATCATTATTTCTAAGCCGAGCAATCATCATGGATGCTACTGAAAGAATAAAATCTCCTGCCATGGCCACCTGAAAAATAAGAAGAAAATTATTGTTTAGTTTTATAATATTCAGTTCATAGAACATAAACATTCATAAGTATTCCAAGAATTCTATTAGGAAAGAAAAAAGAATTAATTTTGCTTTATAATGCAAGTTGAGTTTCTGAAATGTCATAGTTTTTCATGTAAATAACTACAGTAAATAACGCACGCAGTTTGAATGTTAATCTACAAGAAGATGGATTTTGTAAAACTCCATTATAAATTTACCCTGTCTATCCGTCTGTAACTTCTTTATAAATTTATTCCGTCTGTCCGTCTGTAACTCCTTTATAAAATACCCCACATAATCCTTATGGAAATTGGATTTCGGTGGAATTGATTGAAACCGTGATATATATATATATATATGTTGTAGCTATTGTGATCCTGGGAAAAAGTCTCAATGGGCACAACCACCAATCACTAACAATTTGGTTACTACGGGGCCACTTTTTTGAAAATAGCACAAAGTAACGATATACTACGATTTTAGAGGAATTGTGTGAAACTCTGAAAAAGGTTTAGATCTTCTCATCCTATCCCATAACGTGCAGAAGGGATGGGAAGAGTAGCGACCAACACCATTTAAGCATAGATAACATTCCGATGTTCATCTTGCGGGACAAACGAAAGCCCTGAAAAACCCTAAAAACGATGACCGGCCCAGGCCGAACCTCCCGAATGCAAACAAATTCTCTACAACTGACTTACCATTGCTCGGTAGCAATAAATTAACATTTTTTTTCTCAGCATCATAACATCTACAACATATCACAGCCTCATTCATTTTCACCGAAATCCAAAATATCGTTATACCTGGATGTTTTTAAAAATCTGGACCTGTAGTAGCCAAACGATCAATAATTGATGGTTGTGCCCATTAAGACTTTCTCTCAGGATCACAATATCTAGAACATATCACGGTTTCAGGCATTTTCACCGAAATCCAATTTCCATAAGGATTGTGCGAGGTCCTTTATCCTGTCTGTCCATCCGTAACTCCTTTATAAATTTACTCTCTCCGTCTGTCCGTAGCTCCTTTATAAATTTACTCTCTCCGTCCGTCTGCAACTCCTTTATAAATTTACCCTGTCTGTCTATCCACAACTCTTTTGTAAATGTATCCCGTCTGTCCGACTGCAAACTCCTTTATAAATTTATCCTGTCTGTTTGCCCGTACTCCTTTATAAATTTACCCTGTCTATCCGTCTGTATTTCCTTTATAAATTTATCCTATCTGTCCGTCTGTAACTCATTAATAAATTTACCCTATCTGTCCGTCTGTAACTCATTAATAAATTTACCCTATCTGTCCGTCTGTAACTCATTAATAAATTTATCCTATCTGTCCGTCTGTAACTCATTAATAAATTTACCCTATCTGTCCGTCTGTCTCATTAATAAATTTATCCTATCTGTCCGTCTGTCTCATTAATAAATTTATCCTATCTGTCCGTCTGTAACTCATTAATAAATTTACCCTATCTGTCCGTCTGTAACTCATTAATAAATTTACCCTATCTGTCCGTCTGTAACTCATTAATAAATTTACCCTATCTATCTATCCACAACTCTTTTGTAAATTTATTTTGTCTGTCTGACTGCAACTCCTTTATAAATTTACCCTGCCTGTCCGTCCGCCCAGGAGACAAATTCTCAAGTTCTATTGGATGGATCACCAGCAATTTTAACCAGGATATAGAGAATCAAAAGTTAAAAATCGAATTTGTTGATGGATGTGAAATTCGAGCCGAAAGTGGAAGAGAATCAATTATTCTCGGTTTTAACGTTGATCACTATAGAGTAAAAATGGTAATAGATGGCGAGAAACAGTTTCTCGCAAATAGACTAACTTGTAAGTGTAACAAGAATATTGTATATTCCATCCTCATTCTAATTTATCTACCAAAACCTAAACTGTTAGATATCTACTACCAATTCTGGTCTTACTGGTTATTGAGAAAATATCACGCCATACGAAACCAAACTCCTTCATATGCTGTACACGTGACACTGCTATTTGTTACTCTTGAAAGATGATTGATCCTGTTCGGCGCACATGAAAACTAATTGTGGTACAGTCCGCAGCAAAAAACCTGCAACATGAGCATGTAAGTTTATTGTGAAATGACGAAGTTTTTTGCTCCAAAATAAGTGTGCAGGAGAGGACGCTGAGGTTTCTCCTGGTGTGATTCATGCCATTTATATGTTATGTTGGTTCATTGGCTGTTGGGTGTAGTTTCATAAAAAAAAAAAAAAAAAAAATCATGTTTATGTTGCAGGTTTTTTGCTGCGGACTGTACAATTTTGAAGTTCATTTAATTTAATTCAGTTTATCAGTATCGGGAAGCAAGGGCGCTGATTTCTCCGTAAATTTTGGGGAGGGGTCATTCAGATGCAGAAGGTACATATATGAGGATTTTAAGACAAATTGCATTCAAATTATGCCAAATATTGTATATTCATAAATACAATAGGGTGGCCCACATGAATTTTGGAGGGTTCGAGCCCCCCGAGCCCCCCAGCATCGGCGACCTTGTCGGAAAGGGTTAAATCTATGATATAAAGCTATATAATGTGTTTCGAAATTTCTGTTGCAATGTTGAGAAGTTTTTTTTTTTTTTTTTTTTTTTTAATTAAGTTGAACTAATTTCCTGGAACGAAGGTCCTAAAGGCTTACGTCCACTCAGTGAAGTGGTCCACTGCTGTTACTGCTAGTTTGGTTCATCTGATTCTGCTATTATTCCGCAAGTATCCTCACTACATTGAGAAATTTCACGATTAAGCCATTACCTGGAGAGATCTAATAGTGAACCCTTCTGAGAAATGACCAGATCCAGCACCGCTAGACTTCGGTGAGCCCATGGTATAGACAGACCAGCGCAGAAACGATATTAACATGTAAGGTGGTTCCATTCACAAAAAGTATGTTAAAAAAAGATTATGTGAAGACAAATCGAAATCGGTTTAGTTTATGAATTAAATTTTACGTCTCACAATACGTGGAAGGTAACTTCGATACTTTGAGCCAAAAAGTATAAATTCTAGTAACTTTAAAAATACGTGTAGAAATTTTCAGAAGTAGCTAATACTCAAGGGCGCCCATCAGGGGGGGGCAAGGTGGGGCCCTTACCCCCCCCCTTAAGAGAAAATTGTACTTGGGAATATCGAAAACCCAATAGAATTTTTACATTAGTTACAGCAAAATCTGAAACTATATTTGAAACGTCGTTTATACTTGCCCCTCCTTGGAAACCACAACATGGGCGCCCTTGCTAATACTTGAATCTAAAATAGTTCCTAATTTATCATCTTAAGAACATTGTGAAAGAAGTTTTTATGAAAATGAAAAATCTCTTCCAATATTTCCAATTATGAATTATAGTACTATTGATTTGCTCTAAAATATTTTCCTGTACAGCTTTCCCTAAAACCATCACTATTTAATTTAGGTTTAATGATTATTTTCCTACATATTACAGAACAACGTAAAGCGGCAACAAAGCTGATTTCGTTTTATTTTAAAATTTTTCCTTTCTTGTTTTCATTACGAGAATCTTCTCCTAAATATCGTAATAGAGATTCTGCATACATGTTCAAAAAATTCATGATAAAGGTACGCAAAACCAAAAAGTTATGTCAGGTCCTAGTAGTTCTTAAATCTGTTCATAGATGGCATGCATTTCAACGACTGGAGAAAATGCCATCTTTAGCTCAAACTGTGAACTGCTTTACCAATACATAAGCAATGAACTAATATTAGGGAAACAGAATATGAAATACTAGTACAATGCCCGTTCTTCGCACGGGTAGGATAAGTTTCATTTTGGGCATAAGGGGCACCAAAAATATCACCAATCAACTTAGGGAACCCAAAAACAATGAATTCGACACTAATATCTGCCATTTTTCAATTATTTTTATATATCTCCCCCTTCCCTAAGGTCCACTGTCAAAGTGAAATGATAAAATCCATCCCAAGCCGGAACCTTATCTATGTTGAAAGTATGATCGAGATCGGTCAGCTGGTTTAAGAGTTATTAAGTCAGAAATATAATGACTTTCTTTATATTATATATAAAGCTGAGAGAGAGAGAAAGAGAGAGAGAGAGAGAGAGAGAGAGAGAAAGAGATTACACTACCAGAAAATATTCTTCTTCGAAAAAGTTTTACAGTGTCGAAAAGGAAGTATCCCCTTAGGAGTAGGGGAATGTTCTTAGAAAAATGAGTCCCAGATGGTGCTTTCGATTTCGTGAGGGGGCACTGATTTGAAGTCTAAAGGAAGATCATTTCCTACATGCTACACCCCTATATCTTAAAAAAATTGGTGAACAAATTTAGCACTTTGGAGGGTAGGAATTATTTTCCTTAAGGGGCTCTGCAAACACAAACACACACACAAACACACACACACATATATATATATATATATATATATATATATATATATATATATATATCGGCCCAAGGTATTAGATTTCACCCACTACTATAAAGTAAGATGTGATTCTCTCCTGATTTGAAGACAGCATAATAATCAGGAATAAACATTTACACTACCAACAAGATGACATGTTTGTTATCACTAACATTACGATAAGGTCAAACACAATTACGTTAAGATCCAACATAACAGAATTTTCAGATATTAAAATATACACTTCATAACCACACAGAAGTTAGTTTGTGAACAGGGAACATTTTTTAGAATGATAGGTAATGATCTGGAGTAATTATCATTATCATTATTAGGCACCTAAAAATTGTAGTCCGAAGTAAAGAGGCCATAATTTTATTACAATCACAAGCTTGAAAATCTTGATATAAAAGCACGAAATGTATTATATGATAATTCTACCGGTATTTAGTACTACTCATGGCAGGGGCGGATCCAGGACAGACTTCTGGGGGGCGGTGGGTTGTAATGCTGCTACTTAGAGCTACTTTTAAGAACTCCAAACTAGTTTTTTTTTACTTATATATAAAATAAGAAAGTTTCCCTTCTGGGGGGGGGGCGATCACCCGATCGCCCGCCCTGGATCCGCCCCTGACTCATGGTATGATAATGTTCTTGACTTGTGAGAATTTAACATGGATGATGCAGAGAGGGAGAGAGGACATTGTTTTGTTGGCTTTGATTAAAGAATTTAGTTGGATAGATATTTCCTTAATCTAGATTATTCGTTTATATTTCAGAAACTATACCACAATGGCGTAACCAGGCTAATAATTACCATGTCGAAGAAGTGTCGGGCCCAGACTGGAAATACGAGTCTGGTGCCTAATATTCTTTGACGTTCGTGTTACCAATTTCTATCTTCAAACAACGAAAAACCGGTTTAAACCGAGATTTAGTAGTGATAATAATAATAACAAATTTCACAACTTGGAACTGAGCTGACGAAGGACTACTAGTTCCAAGATGAAACAAGTTCAATGTAGAGCATAGATTCTCAACATTGTTCTGTCATTCTAGATCAGATATTGCTCTCTTTTAATCGAAATAGCCAATACCTTCACAATGTAGACGCTCGCTTAAGATTTACAAATAAAAAAAAATATCAAACGTAATATAGCAACCAGGGAGATGAGGACCCCTGGAAAATTTTCTTCGGGCGCCCATGCTTCACAATGTTGGTTAAACTAAAAAGAGAAACAAACAGCTTGCCGCTACTAACCCCGTCAATCAGTGAAAGATTTCAAGTTAAAGTGATCAGTGCATCGCGAATTCTTTAGCATTGCTGGCTTTCTCGAGTTCTTTCATTCAAGATGATCTCGAACTGTCTTCACGATGTATAGTGAACGCAGACTGCCAACTATCTCATTTTCTGCATTAAGTACTAACCCGCGACGAATATTGTTTAAGCCTTTTAGGATTTTTGATAACTTTTGTTACCATGGCATAGTATTATCGTCTTTGATCGCTTATTTAGATTCTTAACAGGCATTTAAGCCTGTTTCTTTATTGGTCAAGTCAAAGATAGACCAAAGAACACCCTAGATGCATTTTGGAGCCGGATGGTCGAATTGGCAGCGCCAAGTGGGGGCGGAGGGGCGCGACTTTTTATTTTTTAAGGCAAATTTTAAAAAAATTCACGTCTTTAGTTTTCAAAATATCAGATTGAAATTTTGCATACGGATTGTGTGTACCTTTGGGTATTTTTCGATTTATTTATTTATTTTTTAGATCTCTACGCGAAACCGGGGCCGGGCCCGCAAGTATTCCAAGGAGGTGATTTTTTTGGGAAAATTTCGGTATTCCAGATTTTTCCGCTTCAAGTGTATGATAACGGACATGTGAGTGGTGCCGTTGAAAAAGGCTTACTCTACCGAAGAAATTACGTTTGAACCATGACTTTAGGCCAAATAATAATGACGCAGTAATTTTTTTTACTATATATATATATATATATATATATATATATATATATATATATATATATATATATATACGAGGGCTATCCAGAAAGTAAATTACGTTTTCGTCTGTGTCCGCTAGGGGCGGGGCTAGCGCGGCCATCTTGGGGTCAGAGCGTTGCGCAGCTCAGTCGGCATCTAGCCGTGCTAGTGAGAGGTTCGTGCTGTGCTCCGTTAAGATACTGTGACGGTTTGAAATGTCTGCGTTAATTGAAAATCCCGCGAGCTGCGAGGTGCGTGCAGTAATAAGGTTTCTGACAGCAAAAAACTGTAAACCGATAGAAATCTATCGGCAGCTGTGTGAAGTGTATGGGGACAACATTATCACTGAAGGTGGAGTGTGACAGTGGGTCATAAGATTTAAAAATGGCCGAACCAATGTTCACGACGAAGATCGAAGTGGGAGACCCAGCAAAGTGACTGCCGAACTTGTCGAAAAAGTCGATGTTAAAGTCCGTGAAAATCGAAAGTTCACAATAACGGAACTTTCTTTGAGTTTTCCACAAATTTCGCGAAGTTTGTTGCACGAAATCATCAGCGAAAAGCTTGGTTACCACAAGTTTTGTGCAAGATGGATTCCAAAAATCTTGACAGAGGACCAAAAAAATCAGCGAATGGCTGCAGCGTTGCACTTTTTGGACGCCTACAATAAGGATGGTGACTCTTTACTCGATCGCATCGTTACTGGTGACGAAACATGGGTGAAACACGTGAACTGTGAAACGAAATTGCAATCAATGCAGTGGGGGCACACAGGTTCTCCCCAAAAACCCAAGAAATGCATGCAAACAATGTCGGCAAGGAAGATGATCGCGACTGTTTTTTGGGACAGAAAAGGTGTGATTTTGGTGGACTTCCTGGAAAGAGGCACTACAATAAACGCTCAAAGGTATTGCCAAACTCTGCAAAACCTCAGAAGAGCAATTCAAAACAAGCGCAGAGGAATGTTGAGCTCTAAGATCTTGTTGATTCACGACAACGCCCGGCCCCACACGGCAAATGTCACGCGTGAAGTTCTTGAATCTTTTCAGTGGGAGTTGTTTCCTCATCCGCCGTACAGTCCCGACCTGGCACCGAGCGACTTCCACCTATTCCCAGCAATGAAGAAGTGGCTGGCTATGCAGCGTTTTGATGACGACGAACAGCTGCAAGAAGAGGTAACGAAGTGGTTGAAGTCGCAGGCGGCCGAATTTTTCGACGAAGGAATTTCCAAGCTCGTACATCGCTACGATAAATGCCTTAATTTGAATGGTGACTATGTCGAAACGTAGTATTTGTGTGTGGCTTTCATCTGTATATAATAAAATTTGTTTCCTATACTTTGTTGATTTTTTATTCCAAAACGTAATCTACTTTCTGGATAGCCCTCGTATATATATATATATATATATATGGCCTAAATTCAGATTTTCAACAATATTTTCCGCCCTTTGTTTTCATATACAAGATTGAAATTTTGCAAACTTATTATGTACATAACAACGTATTATTTAAAAAAAAAAAATCAGATCCCTACGTCGTCCCAGGCCCGGGCCAGAGGGGCAAAGTTTTGGCAGGATTTTCAAAAAATATTCCAGGTTTTCCAAAATTTTCCGGTTCAGGTGTATGATACGGACACGTGAGTGATACCGTTGGAAATTGCTCGTTATACTGAGGAAAATGGCGTTTGAACCACGACTCTAGGTCAAATAGTAATGACGCAGTACATTTTTGAAGTACATATGAAAAAATGATCACCTTCAGACTTTTAAAAATTTCTCTCAACCTTAGTTTCCAAGATACAAGATTGACCTTTTGCACACGTATTGTGTACATAAGATCGTATTCTTTTTTAAAAATCCAGATCCGGCCCAGAGGAGCGCAAAAATTTTAAAAAAAACTTTTTCGAAAAACCTCTCGGTGTTCAGGGGTTTTACAGCAAATATTCAGTTTCGTCGTATTTTCTGTTAACCATTGTGTATGGCTCACATTAAAGAACCGGAATCCGTTAAAGAAAAACTAATTTTGAAAAAAAAAATTGCGTTTGTTGAGTTTTGTTAAAACGGTCTTCAATTCGTCTTGGCACCATCTTTCTCTTATCATTGTTAGGCCTATTTAATTAACCAACTTACAGATACAGCCTACAATACCAATTTACACTGGAATTATTAGTACTCAACAACAACAACAACAACAACAACAACTGGAGAGTGAAAAAAGTCTACCAGAGTCTATATTAAAAAATGTCATTCCTTAATTTTGCTAGTATAACTTGGAAAAACCCTGGAAATATTTCTATTAATATGGCCGACCATGGAATTCAAACTCAATACCTCTCAAGAACTTTAACGTCAACCACGGCATACGACCAATTCAAGTCATTACGAACGAAGGTGAAAATAAATTTGTTAAATGGAATTCAAAACCTGAAAAACCACGAAAGTTATAAAGTTTCAAAGCTTTAGATTAATTCTGTATGATTGAGATTTGCATCGAACCAACAGCATAACTAAGGATGCATAAGGCTTCTCCGCGAAAATATCGCACAAGCCTTCCCCCCTACCTATCTTCATGAAGATACATCCATTTATACAGCAAATGAAAACTTTTCTTTTTTTTTTTAACTTTGGATGTTCTATCAAGTTAGTCACCGCTTACTCATAATAAATCATCACACAATAATACATAAGGACTACATATAAACTGTTAAAACTTTATAGAAGAAAAGAAACGTGGACTCATATTGTATTTAATAAAACAAGAGAAAGAGTTACCTGTGTGGTACACAGAAGTGTGAGAATTATTAAAATCGGTATATTTTATTTAACTATACTATTCCAAGTATATGAACAAATCCACACCCTAGACCAGTGGCGCACACAAGGAGTTGATCAGTTCAAGTCCTCCCCGATAATATTTCTTTAAGTTATCGTAAGTATTGTACAGTCATGTTAAAAATCTTACTTTCCAGAAGCTCCCTTTAACCCTATAAAAGATTTCAACATACAAGTTATGTACTGTACTTTTGTGCGAAGGGTCTCTTTTCTCGTCAGCAGATGCATCAAACTTTCATCTGTAGGTGCAAGTATACAGCATTAAAAAAGAAACAGAACTGGAAATTAAACCAGGAACTCCTGCACCGAAGACGAGTATGCTTACCAAAAAGGGACCTTTACTAGAGCCTTTCTATTTCAACTGTGTCCTCGGAAAATATGTAAAACATTCTTCGGCCCCATCCACACCAAACACTTAGTACCCGGCTATTTGTAGCGTTTGCAAAGCGACTTTATTGCTCTTGCGTACGCTTGGAATACGCTGACCATGTATTTAAATGTGGATAGCTAATCACAAACGCGAAAGCAATAAAAACGCGGAGAAAACGTCAGCTCAAGTGTATTTGGTGCGTTTCGGAACAAACCGCCTACTGTTTAAAACATGTCAAAAGGAAGGGGTAAAAGCAAAATAGTGTGGCCAAGCAAGGGGATTTTAGCAAGAAACAGCTGCCTTGAAGATGCTTTGTGCAGAGTACTGGAACTCTGCTATTATAGACCTGGACTTGGCACAAAAGACCTGGAAACCCTGAGTGGCTCACAGTATGATTTATAACTCTGGAAAAGTGAAGTTACCAAATTAACACCTTGGTCGCGTTCACTCTAGGGGGTAACGCTTTGAAAACGCATTCCCAAATAGCCACAGACTTGCGGTGGAAACTCTCCCTTTGCTTTGAGGAAAGAAGTGGATGACCTCGGCTGCCAATTTGTCATTCAGTCGTTTGATCTTGGTGAGTCAAGATCGTACGCTGCTTAGAATGACTAACAAGAGAGTGCGCAGCGAAGCCCATGAAATAATTCAATGTGGCAACCATGTTTGCATCAAATATTGAGGGCTCTCAGCCACAACAACTTTCCCTCTTGTCGAGCGATGTACGGGAAAACGTACATCGACAGCAGCACCAGCAGGGACACACTTGAAACAGAAAGGCTTTAGTGGTGCATTCGCTTATTTTAGTGCGACGGATCCTTGGTTCGATCCTATTTTTATCTGTTTCTAATGGGCACATAGTAGCTATGGGTTTTCACGTATTTTGTTTATTTTCCTCCAATGCCATTATGTGACTGAGCGGTTAAGGCGCAATTTTTTGTTTTGGGGGTGAGGGGGAACGTGATCCTTCGGTTTCTGATGGAGATGATGTCCCGGATAGACATTGAAGTCCAACCAATTTAAGGGTGATACGGTGACTCAATGGTAGTGTGTTCACCTCTGGTGCTATAACGCCGTGCACATGGGTTTTCCCGGGGTTCTCCCTTCTTTTCCTGGGTCTTTTCTATACTTGTACTTTTACTCTTCATTTCACAAACATGTTCACTATTATTTAGTAGAATCTGTTATTCCTTCTCCTTAGCTCATAGGGTATATAAACGAGGGAAGTTAAACTGACTATTTCATTTCGTTACACTTCAATACATACGGTCTCGTATAGCCTCACCGCTGAAAACGGACGCTGAACTCAAATACAATTATCTTTCACTTATGAGAGTCTTCATTTTTTTTAACTGAAAAACATTGCGTATTCGTTACGAAACACGTTTTAACCATACAAATTACAGTCATTTGAACTCTGCCTCAAAGCTACATACAATGTATGATTCAAAAAAAAAAAAAGTTTTGTGTGTGTAAGTATGTGCTTGCAACAAAATGTAGTATCTCACACTCTTTAGTGAAAGTAAACCAATCTAAACGGTAACGGGTCAACTGGATTTCTTTTTTATAATTACTTGGCAACACGTCCTCAAATTGGTGTGGACTTGCTACTCTGACTGCCATTCCAAATTCCCTCGTTATTAGTTTTGCGTTAACAAAACGCAATCGTAAATTCATTCATGATTCTTTCTCTTGTTCCGATTAACAAAGTTATCACAGAAAGAAAGTGCATTGCGTAATGAGTAATTGCATAGTTGTCAGAAAAAGAAAAAAAAAATTCCTAACACATTGTCCCTTCACGTAAGTGCACGGCCAAATTGGGCATCGACTTCATTTACCATTATGCTTCAACCTTGAAGTTGAGCGAGAGGAAATTAATTGACTAAACCTTTCCTTGATGTTATATTAATGTTACAGTATATATATATATATATATATATATATATATATATATATATATATATATATATATATATATATATATATATAATTATCTGTGTCACATTGATTTGCTTTATTTCCGCATCGAATTTTTCACTGTAACATGGTTAAATGGATGCTTTACTTCCAATGCCATTAGGAATTTAAACAATCTCTTGGCTCTAATTCACCACCCTTTCTTGCAGTGCAAGTGCTATTATTGCAAAAGATTTAGCCACTTTTTGTTTATCGATTTCTTCTTGGTTATTCTACAGTAGCTCCGCGTGGCGTAGTCGCTAACGCTATTGTCTTTCGTGCGGAAGGACCCGGATTCGATCCCCGGTGGGAACATTCGGCCGAAAAAGTGTAAAAGCTTTTTCAGTCCAGCCATCATCCTGAATGACGTTTCCCTGGGTTTTCCTTACTCACACCAGGCAAATGTCGGGATGGTATCTAAGATATAGGCCCCAGGCCGCTTCCCTCCCTTTTCTCGGTTAATGTGATCGCCGAGGGACGTCATCCCTCGTACGTGACGGGCTAACATGGCCATAGATGCCGAAAGCCCAGAACTAATTCTAATCGTCATTATTTTAGAGCAAGTCACTGCAGAAACTATATTACAAAGGGGTAAGAACCAGTAATATCTTACTTATAAATCGAATTCGAGATTTCATGGCCCATACACCCTAAAAAGTTCATTTTCTTAATTTTGTAGTTATTCTATAGTTATATTTAGAAGTGTGTGCTGCATCACTGAAGACAATCAGTACTTCGCCTCTCTTCTCGCTGCCACATTTAAATGTGTTGAATTCATGGACGTGAATGAAAAATACGTATTTTCATTTTCCTTTCAACGATAGATGAGTATTAAGATATTCTACCATTGAACTGTTCTTTGCATAAGATAATACCGATACATTTGAAAGATAAAACAAAACAATCTGGCTACTGCCTCGATACTCTTCCTCTGCCAAAAGATTCAATTCCCTGGATTTTGTCCTTTTTGAGAAAATTGTCCGAGAAGAATTTATCCACAGGAATAAATCATTCCTTCTACATATTTTCCAGGAAAATTAATTATACCATATTATTGAGCTTTTGCTGAAATACTGATTTATGAAATATAAACAAAAATCGTTAGAAGGGTTTTTGGGGAAATTCACAATCTTTATTTTCATTCTACAGCAAACTATTCTTATTTTCAAGAGTAGGAAGAAAATCCGACTCTCTTTCTCATAAAGAATCTTACGGAAAAGTAGGAGGAAAATCCGACTCTCTTTCACGTAAAGAATCTTACGGAAAAGGAGGAAGAAAATCCGACTCTCTTTCTCATAAAGAATCTTACGGAAAAGTAGGAGGAAAATCCGACTCTCTTTCACGTAAAGAATCTTACGGAAAAGGAGGAAGAAAATCTTACTCTCTTCCTCGTAAAGAGTCTTACGGAAAAGTAGGAGGAAAATCCAATACTATTTATTCCCTGTAAAGAATCTTACGGAAAAGTAGGTAGAAAATCAGACCCTCTTTCGTGTAAAGAATCTTACGAAAAAGGAGCAAGGAAATCCGACTCTGTTCCCTATAAAGAATTAGGAAAAGGAGGACAAAAATCCGACACTATTTCTTGTAAGAAATATTTACGGAAAAGTAGGAAGAAAATCTGACTGCTTCCCTGTAAAGAATCTCACGGAAAAGTAGGAAGAAAATCCGACTCTCATCGTCGTAAAGAATCTTACGCAAAAGTAGGAGGAAAATCCGACACTATTCCCTGTAAAGAATCTTACGGAAAAGTAGGAAGAAAATCCGATCCTCTTCCCTATAGAGAATCTTACAGAAAAGTAGGAAGAGAAATCTGACCCTCTTCCCTGTAAAGAATCTCACGGAAAAGGAGGAAGAAAATCCGACTCTCATGGTCGTAAAGAATCTTACGGAAAAGTAGGAGGAAAATCCGACACTATTCCCTGTAAAGAATCTTACGGAAAAGTAGGAAGAAAATCCGATCCTCTTCCCTATAGAGAATCTTACAGAAAAGTAGGAAGAGAAATCTGATCCTCTTCCCTGTAAGGAAACTTACGGAAAGCTCAAGTTTAAAATTTAGTTTGGGATGAACGTCACGGCCTCTAGGCGAGAACACCGAAATGGACAGACATCCAAAAATGACATTTTCGGGGTGTAGAGATTACGGAACATATAAAATCAGTCGAAATCCCGAATTTATTTATTTTTCACGATTACCATTCTTTCTTCCCTCTTATTATCGCTCGAAAGTACATTTTTAAAAGCTAATTCAGTATCTTCAACTTGAAAAAAAAAAACTTACTAAATTTAGTATCATACACTTAAGAAATTTGGAAGATACAAACAAAACCAGACCACTTGGTGTAACAGCCATTCTGTGGACCTAAGTCTGTTCCAGCGCCATCTACTAGCGACGGCGAGCACGTGGTCAGAGCGCTGCGACGCCCTGTCCCTAGCAGGCACATCAGAAGCTTTCTAGACATAGTGGCCTTGTTTCGACGTGTCTCCCCAGTTTGCCTCACGACGCTCTAACCACTAAATTACCATGGAAGATACAATGGTCAGTTATTAGCCAATGGCATTTCGGTTTTAGCCCTTTTCTACGAAGATTTGTTTTGTTACCATTAAATGTTAAATATACATCACAAACTAAACATGAATAAAAGAAAGTTTGTGGCGTGTTTGAAGATTGTTGTGCGTGCAATTGAAGAAATGTTAATGTAGAGAAGTTGCATATTGAAAATATTTTTTTCGCTTTTTCTCACGATTGTCCAAGGGTTAAGGTTAGGAAGGTCAATTCAAAACTATTGCCAATAAAAGTGAAAACGACGGGTAAAGGAGAAAGCGTGCAATTCCTGTTAAATATTTGGAAAAGACAAAAATTAGGGAGAAACAAAAATACTAAACTAAAATGTTTGACGTGGATCTCTCTTACACTCTTATACGCTGGTGAAATGTGAAAAATAATTTCGTTATTTGGTTTACATAGCGGTTCGGAAACCAAATGCGTTGCATATATTATTTCATTTACTACTAGTTATTGCATTCGACTCGCTGTATAATCATGTTTAATTAAAAGTTAATTGCTTACATTTAAAATTTCTTGTTGAATTTATCCACCAAGTAACATGTGGTTAATCAAACAATCAACTCAAATCTATATTATTATTATTATTATTATTATTATTATTATTATTATTATTATTATTACGTATTCTGTTGCTTTTTGGCAGGTCCTGGGACTTTTTGTTCTGCAAATGTTTCTTCTATGTTTCTCGATCTTCAACTTCCTCTTTTAACTCCCAATATTTTCTTCTATTTTTCAAAGCATCGATCAGTTGTATTCTTTTTCCTATTCCTCGATTTCTTTCCATCTTTCCTTCTATGGTGGTATGAAGAAGATAATTTCTCAGAAAGTGTCAAATCCAATTGGCTTTCCTACGAAGGATGCTGGCTAAAAGTGCCCTCTTCTCTCCTATCCATTTTAAGACATTTTCGTTTCTCTCTCTCTCTCTCTCTCTCGCTGTCCATTTTATTTCTTCCATCTTCCTCCAACACCACATTTCGAAACACTAAATATTTCTTCTCTAATTTCCGCAATGTCCAAGTCTCTGAACCATATACTCCATCCAATACTTCACATATTGTAGGCCTACTTGATCAACTTCTTCCTTTGTCCAATATTAAGCCTGCTAGTTAAGAGTGATCTCCTTAGGTTAGGGTCAGAAAATCTTTCTTCCACGTTTCTCGATCTTCAGCTTCCTCCTTTTGCTACTGATTATAATCGATATCCGTTTTGAAATAATTAAATTGGAACATATAGAGCATAAGTTGCAATAAGTAGTCACAATATGCTACTGCAGAAATATAAATACTAACATCTAAAATAGTTACGACTTCTCGACCAATTTTGAAATAATTACGTGAAAATAATACAGTTTTTAAGTTGCAATCAAATCGTTACAATAGTTTTAGTGAGTCACATAGCGATAGCGAGAGTAGCAACATCTATTAGCATGAGCCACATAAACGATAGCGCGAGTAGTAACATCTATTAGCATGAGAGCCAGATAAGTGATAGCGCGAGTAGTAACATTATTAGCGTGAGGGCCAGATAAGCGATAGTGCGAGTAGTAACATCTATTAGCATGAGAGCCACATAAGCGATAGTGCGAGTAGTAACATCTATTAGCGTGGGTCACATAAGCAATAGCACGAGTAGTAACATTTATTAGCGTGAGCCACATAAGAAATAGCGCGAGCAATAACATTTATTAACGTAAGCTAGATAAACGATAGTATGAGCAGTAACATCTATTAGCGTGAAGCACTGAGACATTTGCCATTTATGAATAGAATATATGCGTTACGAATAGTGTAAAAGACCAGGCTTTTTTTTGTCACTATAGGAAGTCACAAATTGCAGAAATCAATTGTAGAAGTGAATATCTGCGTAATTAAGTTATAAATCTTGTAGACGGGTATCTCTTAGCCTTAATTTTCAATCTGTCCTTTTGCATCAACATCTCAACTTCGTTTCAGTGCTTAAATTTCCATAAGAAAAACCGAGAAATGGATTCAAGATCGGAAACGTATATTTATATTAAAATGTGAAACATTTACACTAGCCCATGTTTTTTGTATTAAGCAGCCAATTTTTTTGAACTGAAAATTAAGCTTTTGGAACCTTTCACCAAAAGTGACAAAATTGTTAGACTCGATCATTACGTCTAACTTGGGCTTGAGTCTTCATAAACAGCAAGGATACTATGTTCTTTAGTTTCAAAAAATGACCTATATACGAGTAAAAATGGGCATTATAATTAGTATTGATTGAAACGGTCATTGAGAATTTGATATTTCTGATACTGCAGAATTTGTGATATTTCCGCAGCACCTAAGTTACAGTAGATTGCCGAAGAGGTTTAATGACTAAAGAAATATATATATATATATATATATATATATATATATATATATATATATATATACTTTTAAAATTCTGACAATTTTAGTTTGTTTTTTATTAATTCGTGTCACTTTCTTTAATTTTTAGATCACCATACTCCAAACTTAATTATTCGAATCCACACAAGTTGACAGTTCTTTTCGATCTTATTATGTATTATTTATTCTAAAGTATAATATATATATATATATATATATATATATATATATATATATATATATATATATATATATATATATATATATATATATATATATATATATATATATATTAACACTTCTACGCGTATTTACTCTGATCTATAAAATGCGACCGCCAAATCTCTCTCTCCCATAACTATTCTTAATTTTCGCGCCTTTTCTTTTTTATACGTGTAAATTTGAAAAAGGTTCTGTTGATCTTCGTGCTTTTTCCGCATAGCATGTCACCAATTATAAAGGATTCCAGACTGTTGAAATTCCTTTCCGGAGATAAATCAGATGCGTTTCAAGGTTACGACGCACCTTCAACCCCGTTCTTTCTATTTTCCCAACAACATCAACCCTTCTTATTCATTGTGGCCTCAGGGTGCGAGAGTGGGCTGTTGTCGGTTGCCCTAAATACTTGGCTCCTCCGGTTCCGTCCCGGATGCAATTTAGTTACTCTTCTCTTGATAGTCAGGGTGACTTTCAACACATATACTGTATACATATATATGTGTGTGTGTGTTGTGTGGTTCTTTTATTATGACGTTCCACGCACTGAGAGAGAAAAGGAGAATGTATCCTTAGCTAGTTTATTCACCTGTCTCCCCAAGATTCCATCAAATGGGATAACTCGCTGGGAAAAACCCAAAAAGTGACGATCTTAAACTGTCATCATTAGTCGCTCTCAATCCAACCACTTTTGAGGGGAAACGAATTAAGTGCGTTTGAATGATTTTCAACCACTTTTTCTTTTCTTTTTTGAATTTCACAACGAGCTCAGGTGACCCATTCTTGTATCAACTGGCTTTATCCTTTGGTTTCTTCCACTACGTGCCTGGATATTTGAGACAAAAGATGTCCGCACAACAAGGCTATCTTAAAAAGGGTGTAAATATCAAAGCTTTTAAACTTTTTTTTTCTTTCCAAACATTGTTGTCACAGAAGAATTCATTAGTTGTAGGATGACGTCAAGCAGTACCATGTGTTTATTTTCCTTACGACTTCCATCAACATTCATCTCCGAAAGATTTTTTTATCGAAAGTTGAAGAGTAAAGCTACATGCTTTCACAACTCTGCTGTCTCCATTTTTGGTAACTTCTTTGACTATCAATGCATGGAAACAATTTTTCTATGACCTGTATGCTCCTCAAGGATAATCGTAACATTAGTGGCGACCTAAGTCTAAGAATGATATTTTATGGAGTAGAAGCTATTATTTCCTATAAAATAAAAGGAAATAGAAAATTCCACCTTTGGTTAGACTAAAGTCAATTAATATTGCTAATTTTAGTCTTGATTGCTGCTTCCAGTAGCCGTAATATTCAACAGTGCTGTGATCCTGGCCACTTTTTAAATACAATACCTTTTATAATACTCGCTGGATTGGATAGTATCATCAAATGATACAAATAGTTAAAAATTCAGTTAGCACTAACCATTATATATTACAAGAAGTCATAAGTTACCCAATTTTTAAAATATATTTAAGAACTCTACTGACTCAAGCGTTAGGTGGTGCTTGTAAAACGAGCATTAGTGATGTTACATGTGTACAGAGTGTCATACCATACTACTTCTAAGAGCTCCCTCATGACTATAAGGGTAGTGTGATCCGGGTTCGAAATCACGTGGTTCGGTTCTCACATTACGCTCTAGATCGTTTCATATAACCTCAGTGCTAACAAGGAAGCTAAACTCCAATTCAATTATTCAACTGCTTGTGATACTTTACAAACATACCATGGGAGTGGTGCTATTCCAGCAGAATAACGTCATTCCGCACATTGAGTAACTGACGTGACGTAATTTTTATTTGTCTACCTGACTTCTACATAATGCTCTTCAACACCATGGTAGTATGCAAATTAGATTATTGACATTAATGAGGGGGAGGGTAAACTGACTCCCGACAAGACATAGACGTATGAACGTACGTACAATAATTCAGTTATACAACGACATCATCACCCCTCCTCTCCTGGAACACACAAGTGAGACACTGATGCCCTGCGCAACACATACAAATATCTTACAATAGTAAGATATTTGACAATAGTACTAAACAAGAAATTTAATGAATCAATAAACTCTCGAATATGAGTTAAATTAACTATAGAGCCTATACGCTCGAGATACCCGCACTTAACCTTTCCAAATGTGTTTGAATATAAGATTGAAAGTATCATACATTGAATATCTAAAATGTACGACGTCTGCAAATCCATACATGACTTCGTTTTATATATAGTTAGTAACTCAAATTCACCTTCGACGACGAACTGAAGGATGTGAGGGTAGACTGCAAGTGGCAACTATCTATTAAAATGCTAAGTTTTTATAGGTTTGTGGCCAATCTTTTCGACGAGATCTCGAGAACCACAAGTACTAGAAACGTGCTGTTTTCACTGTCAATTCCAAGTTCTGTGTAGATTTGCCTGTTCTCATTTAAATTTTCAACAAGCTTGTCTTTATTTTTCTATTCCACATTTTAGGAGTCGTTTCGCCACTATTAACCCTTGTGAAATGCAACCAGTAGATGAGCTACGTATAGCAGGTTGATGGACATTTCAGGCGCCTAGGTTTTGTCATTCAGATTAAAGCAATTGCAAGCGCTTTGCTTTAATCTGAATGACAAAACCAATTGCAAGCAGGCAACTTCGAAGGCATGAGGACCCACAATGAGGCGTACTCGGATATGAAATTATAAGAAAAAAATATTTGCATTTGGTATCATCTATTACTTATCCAAGTTTGCCACAAACCCACCCCAATATTCTACATACCGTATTAAAATATTACATTTATGTGTTTGTCTATAGCAATTGAAAAAAATGAAATCTTTAAGTTTTACGTCCCACGGTTATGCCGGTTAGGCTAAAGGAGACGGTGATGATGAGAGATGAGTGAAATGGTGGAATGAAGAAAGTAGGAGGAAACGGGAGAACCCGAGAAAACCCACGAGCACGATGTTTGTCCACCACAAAGTCCACACGGCGCGAGCTGGGATCGAACCAGGAACTTCAAGCACCGGAGGGGAACGCTCTACCACTGAGCCACCGCGCCCCCTCTATAGCAATTCAGACTCTCTTTTGAGAGTCTTCCTGTCCTTTATTTGTGTCCGTAAAGAGACTTAAACAGATATAGTGAGAAGTAGGAAGGAAATTCATGCTAATATTAGAACTCTGCGCTGTGTAAATAATTCAGGTTCAACTAGTAGAAACAATAAAATTGTTAAACTGCGCGACGATGAAAACAGGGGAAAAGAATATGTATATTTTATGGCAGCTGTGAGTATAAACTTCGAATACCAAAAGTGAATAGTTTACAACTATCATTTTGGTATACAGCTATCAGATTACATTTATATGAAAGGACAAGAAACAGTAAATTTGACAATATAGCCAAACTTTTTTTTTTAAATCACTAAACATAGTTTGGGCAGGGGGAAAGAAACTCCCCGGTAGCGATAATACAGTTACTTTCTTTGGGGGGGGGGGTCGAAACGTGATTGAAGAGGGAATCCTACTCATCCTTCCCCCAATAATTCACATCGTGCCCCATGTCCTGTTTGGACCCAACTATTACTGATTTTGGAGATGCCATCCGAAATATTATTGTTAAAGTAAATGATAGTGGCAAAGGCTTAAGTCAAGTTGATAACGTCAATATTCAGTCCATCGAAATTTAGTTCAGAATAAATGCAATATGCCGCGTGTATATTTCTTTTTAAAATAATGCCGTACTTAATTAGTGTCAGCAATTGTGCTTTGATAACAATATCAGTCATTTCCAAACATCATAACATTGAACTAAAGTTATTTCTGCTAAATTTAGTCATAAAAATATGAAGGAAGATGTGGGTCAGTGTCAAATTGGATTGTATGGTTCAGAGACTTGGACATATAGCGAAGAAATATTCGGAGAGCTTCGAAGTATGGTGTTGGAGCAAAATGGAGAAAATAAAATGGACACAGAAAGTAACAAACGAAGATGTTTTAAAACGGATAGGAGAGAAGAGGATGCTTTTAGTAGGAAGGCCAATTGGACTGGAGACATCTAGCGAAGAAATTGCCTTCTTCATAATACCATAAAAGAAAATGTGAAAGCAAGGAATAGGAAGATGAACACAACTGATCAATGATTTGATAAAAAGAAGAAAATATTGGGAGTTAGCTGAAGATTAAAAAAAAAAAAATACGTGGAAGAAACATTTCCAGGCTTAAACATAAAATTAAATAATAAAAACTTTAGTACCAGGACCTTCCAAAAGGCAGAATACTTAATAATAATAATAATAATAATAATAATAATAATAATAATAATAATAATAATAATAATAATAATAAGTTAGTTTTCTTAGCACCTCCCGTGTGTATTAAAAAGGAAACAAACTGGGTATGTATTCCAAGGAATAGTTGGCCCCGTCCTTCATAACCTTGGTTGCATACAGGAGCAAAACGCCCAATAGGCCTAATCTATGATAATCTGAAAGCTGTATTTTTAATGAATATTGGTTGCCTGGGACAATAAGAAGACAAATAAGAAAAAAAATGTTAACGTCAAACACTTCGTTTGTAACTGTAATAAACTGAACATTTATAATTGTAGTAAAAATATCCTTGGCGAAAGACAGGATTAATTATATTTAACACCAACGTGCTGGAAATATTAACCTTATAAATATTGATATATATATAGCATATTAAGGCCAGTGTCCTGAGAACAACATGGAATATTAATTGCATCCATGTCCTTCACACTTATTACATAGCACATTTACAAATTAAAGGCCTTGCACTAAAAACAACAAAATGGACAAAGGATTCTCGAATTAAAACAGCATGAAGAACTTATATATTTAGTAATAATTCTAAAATGGTTTTGCAAACGACAATGAGATGCCAAGTTGGGCATCGAAATAGGTAAAGTATACATGGGCACCCACAGAAGGTTTTTCTCGAAGAGGGGGAGACAGAACAACAGAATATATATAATGAAAAATATACGTTTCAAGTATATTATAATGTTGGTAATATGATAAACAACAACACATTGTATTGGTGGAATATGAAGCTTAAAAGAGGAGTTGATAACTATTTTTTTCATCTAGTATTTGAGATCGTTCAGGATTTTTAAGAAAGGAGAAAATTGATTTTTTTTATTTGTAAATAGGTAAAATTAAATGATTTTTTAAAAAACACACACACACACATTTGCCTTTTAGGCTAAAGAAGACCAGTGACTAACGAAAGTAATTTATGAAATAATTTGTAGAATGTGAATGTGGGAGGAAACGAAAGAACCCGAGAAAACCCACTGACACAATATTGTCCACCATAAAGTCACATGGGCTGGGAGCCAATCAGGGACCCTCGCACCAGGGTCTAGCAACTATGTATAAAAATTTAACTATATATTGTATATATACACATGATTTTTTTTTAATCATTTGAATCCATCAACGAAGATGTCAGGACAGATGTATTTGAAGTCTCGTGTTATGCAAGTGTTAAAAATTGATGGATATCACAACTCTTTTTCGTAGTACGAAGATAAACTTTTGTTGTTGTTTTTATATTTATTTTACATAGAGTTTAATACATACTAGAAGCTTGACTAGCACAACAAAACTCCATTTTTATTTTAAATAACGGAATTTTCGTATTAGAGAAACAGGAAAAAAAATAAGAAAATTCTACCTTAACTTTGCGAGACGTGACAAGAACTGAAATTTGCGAGACGAGAACTACTTTTGAAACTGCAAAGTGAGACTCTCCTCTCGCATGATCTCGCATTCATCTCTAATGTTTAGGAAACTGAACGTAAGAAAATTTTGTTTCTACGCCCATGCATAAGAACAACTGAATTCCTGTTCTTTTGACAGCGTGTGGGAGAAAGCTCAAGTGGCAATACAAGTCTATTAACCACCCATTCGTGTTTGTTTCCTCTTGTTCTTATTTCACTTCCTCTACTATTATAATGAAAGATGTATAACAAACAATAGGTTCAACTCGAGATGTATGTGGACTGGTAATTGGCACCATGCTGACTGCACTGACTAAACATTATATGAATGAGTATGTGAGCAGGTGGATATCTTTAATCACCGAGAAGAACCACTTCATATTACATGTGAAAGATCACGGCGTGTAAAACAAATAAAGGTATCGGTTTCGAATTACGTTTCTTTCTTAGAACTACTGTAATTGTTCCGTAGATTCTTCTACGTAATTTAATCATTATTAGTTGAACCTGTGCTGTCTACAGAGCACATTATTTTAATTTGAGAATAAATTTCTTTCCCATTTCCTCGCTATATTTGTACATGTTCCTTTGCAGGCACACGTGAAGAACGACAGAACTCATAAAGGGAATGAATTGCAATTGAGAAACATACAAACTAGCAACATAGCATTTCAAAGTGGCCCAAAAGTAAGTATATGCCCCTGTATTGATTAAGTATAACATTGTAGCTTATGGATTTATTTGCTTCGGCTGTTCTGGGCTTAAGGTACAAGTAAAAAGACATTAAGAACAAATAATAAAGACGCTAGGTCCACCTGTTTGATAACAATAAGAAACAATATGAAATACAGTGAGCTAATCAGTACGGGAATGTATACCTACTTTTGGGCCACCCTGTATAGAGGTTGGGATGACTTTGTGACAAACCTGGAGAAGTGATAGATGGTGTCAAATGGATTTTTTTTTTCGTTTCTTATAAATCCATATCAGAGCAGGACTCACTGCGGTATACTTAGACTGTAAAAACGTTGAATAGAAAAGTAACAGTACGTTTTTATGGAAAATTTCTATGAAAGCTGGCAAATGTACAAAATTTGGAATCGACCAGTGAAAACGGCACGTCTCTAGACCTTTGATATTCGAGAACTCATTCTAAAAAGGGGTTGGCCATACGTAGTATTTTAATACATAAATAACATGTAAGTATGTTTTAAAACTTAACTAATTTTATTGGAAATAATCTTTAGAAAGACAACAGCAATAGTGATTGGAAGGAAGTGGTCTGTGTCAGATATAGAAGTAGGAGGTGAGAAAGTAGAAGAAGTGACTATTTTTCGACGGTACCTGAGTACTATTATTAGTGAAGTCATATAGAGCGAATGTTGAAATAAAAGTGAGCATACGAATAACGAAAGAAGAATTTAGGAAGAGCAAAATCTATTTTGTAGATTTTTGAATAAGGAGTCAAGAAAAGACTCCGAAAATATTTCATATGGAACAGAATCATCATTACTACTGAAAACCGAAGAAAAGTCACTGGAAGCTTTGGAAATGTGGGTATGGGGAAAAATGAATAAATCACCGAAAAAACAATGAGGGAGTATTAGGAATAGTAGAGACGAGAAACTGGTTGGCACATGGATAAGAAGAACGTAATATTAAGAACGGAGAAAGCAAAAGAGGGAAAACCGAAAGAAGCTACAATTGATAGACGTTATTGGAACAGAAAATTGCTAAATAAATAGAAGAAATTAATTGACGACCATTATATATGGAAGCTCCTTTGTTTGTAGCACAGTGACCTCTGACAGAATACCGATTATGATGATGATATTGATGATCTTTTTTAATTTTGGGGAGAAACCTTACGTGTACATAATTTTGCTGGACTAACTTGAGGGTTTCAAGCAAAACTGTGCGTCACCCCATAATACGATTTCTTGTGTGCTTATTATTTTATTAATTTATCCAAAACTATCGATGTCCTTTGAATATTTACTAGTGTTTTCTGAAAAAAGTGCTAACTTCAAAAAAAAGAATTAAAAAAACTGTATTAATTCCCAATATTATAACAAAATGGAGATCGGACATCACTAGACACTAGACTTATTACTAGACATCGGATTTTTATACACTTAAAATTCATGAAATATATATGCAACTATGCTGTTAAATGTGTTAAAATATGCACTTAATATATATTAAAAACACAATAAAGAACATTTTCAAACAGGCAGCGAAGTTGTGACACAAGTTTCTTGGGTGGAATATAATATGAAAAGTATACTTTACGTTTCGTTACTATTCGGTTCAAAATCTCTTGTCGTCGCGAATTCTGTCGAGGAATTTGAAGCTTAAAATATATAAAACGATAATCATACCTGTTGTTCTGTATGGTTGCGAAACATGGTCGCTTACTCTGAGGGAAGAACATAGACTGAAAGTATTTGAGAACAAGATCCTAAGACGAATATTCGGACAAAAGAAAAACGGGAATGGGGAATGGCGGAAACTTCATAACGAGGGACTACATAATTTATACGGTTTACCCAACATTGTTAGGGTCGTCAAGTCTAGGAGGCTTAGGTGGACAGGTCATGTAGCTAGAATGAAAGAAAGTAGAAACTCTTTCAAAGTCTTGACTGGGAGACCAATCGGAAAACGACCATTAGGAAGACCTAGGCGTAGATAGGACAATATTAAGATGGATCTTGCAGAGATTGGAATACAAAGTAGAAACTGGATGCAGTTAGCTAAGAATAGAAGTCAGTGGAGAGCTTTTGTGAACACGGCATTGAACCTCCGGGTTCCATAGGCCATAGAGTTAGTTAGTATTTCACGTTTCAGGGACTTCTCTTCACAGTTTATTATTATGATATTTACCCTAAAATATTAAAACAGAAAGATCATACGCGAAGACGAAAAGGTTAGCGGAGGATCGTGGAGCATGGAAGCTTCTCAGCTGCGGCAAGTGACCTGCCAATAAAGGCAGAATACCTATGATGATGATGATGATACCCTAAAGTTTTTAAAAGCATACACAGATTATAAGATTAAAATGAACACAGTAATATGAGAACACAATTTCTAGTTTTTCTTCACAATTGGATTTTAAAGTGCATTTACTTTACACGAAATAATACGAGGCTCATTTCCTTTTCAAGAATTTATTCCTCCCCGTAATTAGCCCTACAGTATATCACAAGATACTTCTTTACATTTTCTGGTGTCAGTTTGTGACATTTATAGTCAGAATATGACCTCTCAACATCAACAGATGTTACAGAACAACATTTATGAAGAGGAGTAAAAAATGAAATGAAATCTTTGTATTTTACGTCCCACGGTTATGCCAGTTAGGCTAAAGGAGACTGTGATTATGAGAAATGAATGAAATAGTGGAATGAAGAAAGTGGGAGGAAACGGAAGAACCCTGTAAAAACCGACGCATACGGTGTTTGTCCACCACAAAGTTCACTTGGAGGGAGCAGGGTTTGAACCCGGAACCCCATGCACCAGAAGTGAACGCTCTACCATTGAGCCACCGCGGCCCCATGAAGAGGAGCAAGACTAATATCTATGCTTTCCGGCAAATTAGAATACAACTCTAGAAAATATTTTCCTATGGCTTCAATTGTTTTGTAGTCGGAGTTTCTGGCAAGAACAACCGTCAATTCCTTTTCCACAGAGCGTCCGAATTCACCAGAAATTGAATGGACCTCGTGCTGAACTTTTCAACTAAAACTAAGTATTCATTGAGCAGCATTCCTCCCGTCTCTTCTTACTGAATTGATGTCGACACGATGTTACAATGGGTCTTTATCACAATCAAATTTCTGGTAGCGTCATGACAATTGAAAGCGTGTTTGCTCTGCTGATCAGTTGCTAACAATATTAGCCCTTCATTAACCAGGCATTCCTCCATCCTCCCATCCAAAAAGCCATGTTATTGCATAGACACTTAAATACAGTCTAAAATTGGATTTATTGCATGCTATAAGAGTATATCTGAAATAGAAATTTACAGAGTATGTTGAATATTCTCTTAAGCATTAAAATATCGAAATATGCATTTATATGCACTATAAAACTTCAAATTTATTTGGTCTAGGAATTAATTCGTGCGGTTGGTACGCACACATTGAAGCTGTAGTACAAACACAAAATACATAAATACCTTAAGAAAAATATTGTCCATCGCTAGCCACCACTTTCGCCCATCTGTCAGGCAATGTACGGATTCCGTGGCGAAAGAAGTCCTCATCCTTGGAAGCGATCCAGTCAGAGACCCATGTTTCGATATCTTCTGAAGAAGTAAACCGCTGTCCAATCAAATCGTTGTTCATGCAATCGAACAAGTAGTAGTCCGAAGGAGCAACGTCTGGTGAATACGGCGGGTGGGGTAAAACTTCCCATCCGACATTTTCTAAATAGGTTTTGACCGGTTTTGCGACATGTGGGCGAGCGTTATCATGTTGAACAATAAGTTTATCATGTCTGTTCTCCCATTCTGGTCGTGTTCTGGCCAGAGCTTGCTTCAAACGCATTAATTGTCGTCGATAACGTTCTCCATTCATAGTTTCACCCGGTTGCAGCAGCTCATAGTACACCACACCTTTCATATCCCACCATATGCACAGCATAACATTTGCACAGTGAATATCTCGTTTTGGTTGTGATGGACCTGGTTCACCTGGTTTCACCCAGGCCTTTTTTCGTTTAGGGTTCTCGTAATGGATCCACTTCTCATCACCCGTAATAATTCGATGCAGAAACCCCTTTCTGCTCTGTCGTTGAAGCAGCAATTCGCAAATGGTTTTTCGTCTTTCAACGTCTCTGTCTTTCAATTCATGTGGAACCCAATGTGACATCTTTTGAATCATTCCCATGGCTTTCAAGCGTTTGGAGACTGTTGTTTGATCAACGCCTAATGCTGCTGCAAGTTGTTCCTGCGTTTGACACGAATCCTGCTCGAGCAATGCTGTCAATTCTTCGTCTTGAAATTTTTTTGGCTGTCCAGCTCGCTCTTGGTCTGCCAAGCCGAAATCACCACTTCTAAACCGCGCAAACCACTTCTGACACGTTCGCTCAGCTAGAGCATGGTCACCATACACTTCCACCAAAATACGATGACTTTCAGTCGCACTTTTCTGCATGTTAAAGTAATGCAGCAGGACACCCCGCAAAAACACTTTATCAGGCACAAATTGCGCCATGTTCACTTAACTACAAACTGGTGTTGTTGACGTTTTAATCCACTGCCCTATACTACGAACGATACGCGATGACAGGGGTTTGCAACACATGTGTGGATACACGGAACTGTGGGACGCTCCGTTCGTTGCGCCATCTCTTGTCCACCCGCACGAATTAATTCCTAGACCAAATATTATGTATTTAGGGATGCGCACGAGCCGAGACATGTCTCGAATCTCGACTCGACTCGGCTCGAATTCGAGTCGAGACACTTTGTAAAATTCGAGACGAGTCCAGACAAACTTATTTTTCGACTCGAATTTTCGAGTCGAGACTGCTCGTAAAAATCTCGACTCGACTCGAATGTCTCGAAAATCTTTCTATAATTCTCCATCGGGTTTTCGAGGAGTGCTGTGGTGAGCGTCTTCAAGTGGCGAAACCAAGGGGAAACGACGCCCAAACGTCGAGGGTTTGGGCGCGCTCCACCTCATTACAGATGTCGGACGTCGTAGGATGAGCAGACTGGTAAAACAGGACAGGCAGCGAACTGTGGAGAAACTAACATCAGACTTTAATGCCGGGCAAAGTACAAGTGTGTCTAAACACGCAGTGCACCGAACACTCCTAACGATGGGCCTCCGCAACCGATGACCCATCCATGTTTTAATGTTAACACCACGACATCGGCAACTACGACCCAAAATGAACACGTAACCATCGCCACTGGACCTTGGCGCAGTGTCAGAGCGTTACATTGTCTGATGATTCCCGACACCTTCTTCATCATGACCTTCTTCATCTTCATTCGTCGTGTTCCAAAGGAACAGCTTCTTGGCACCTGTACTGCGGGACGGTGACAAGCTGGCGGCGGCTTAATTATACTCTGGGGAACATTCACATGAGCATCCATGTGTCTAGTGGAGCTCGAGCAAAGTACCATGATGGCCGAGGCGTATCGCACACTGCTTGCAGACTACGCACACCCCTTCATGATGACTATGTTTCCCAACGGTAGTGGCATTTTTCGACAAGATAATGCGCCATGTCACAAGGCCTAGAGTGTGATGGAGTGGTTCGAGGAACAAAGAGACGAATTCCAAGTGATGTGCTGCCCCCCAACTCGCCGGATCTGAACCCAATCGAACACATCTGGGATGTGATTGAACGTGACGTCAAAGCGCATCGCTCCCCTCCCCGGAATTTACGGGAATTAGGTGACCTGTGTGTGCACATGTGGTGCCAACTCTCTCCAGCGACCTACCAAGGATCATTGCGTCCATGTCAAGACGCGTTGCCGTTGTTATCCGTGGGAAAGGTGGACATCCTGACAAGTAGGTAGGTAGTCATAATGTCCTGGCTGATGTATGCGTATATTTTAACTTGTATATTTTGTCTCGACTCGAATTTCGAGACGTCCGTCTTGAATTCGAGTTGAGTCGAGATATGAGTCAAGGCAGAAACATTTCGAGTCAAGACAGCATTTTCTCGAGGCGAGGCGAGTCGAGACAGGCTTAAATCTCAACTCGATTCTACTCGTGCGCATCCCTAGCTGTATTATTGTTGTTACAAACTCCTACCAAGTTTAACAGAAATGCATATAAGCAAACAAAATATGCATTTGCATAAAAATCCGGTGTCCAGTTATTACATGGTATCGAAGTAAAAATATTTGTCAATATGATTAATTTGGACGGAAGGTAGTGGCTAGATATTTTCCTCATCTCCCAGTAATTCTTGATTAGAGTAAGTTTTGGGCAGTACATCGATTCTACGCTCACCAAGATAAGTACGCTGGCTGTAGAGTCAAGAATCCACATTATTGACATTAATTGTTATAATAAAGCAAGAGTAATGGAGAAGATTGTAAGATCTCGAAGTCTGTTAAGTCTTTGAAATGAAAAAAAAAAAAACATAAAGCAGCAGAGCAATATAACCAACCATAAACCTAAAGCATACCAGGAGATCAACTTTCAATACTCAGAGAAGTCTAATCTCTTTAGGTAGGTCTTCCACATTTTAACATTCACGGAGATGTATATATTTACCACTCCCTTAGTTAAAGAACTTAAAGAATACACACATCTCATTCATAATTACTCCCAACAAGTTGAGACAGCCACCCTCAAGTTTCCAGGAACAACCGGGTAAAACCAGTTCTCATTGGAAGATGCGTGCTTATCCATTGAGAGCAAAAGAATTTTCATTCAGGATCCTCACGCACCTGCGTTCATCACAGCTCTCATTTGTCTGGAAGTTCTTTTCTTTCTTGTTTTTTTTTTTTTTTCTGGATGACCGTCTAACCACACTACACAAATGGGTCTTCTTTCGTTTCTTTTTGTTTTAGGTGCTTACGATCGGAATGTTTGATGTGGTACCCTCAGAGAATTACATCGAGATCTTCGACTAACAGCAAATCTACTGTAACATGTGGAGGGAACATTTTAACTGGATGAGCAACACACCCAAACTGCATTCCCACAGACGACCTAATAACATTGATTAGAATCCCTAAAGCTCTTATCCTAAACAACCGACTGACAATGTATTTACAAGATTCTTCACAAGTTAACTAATAAATCAGTTCCTAATTCTACATAATGGAAGGAAGAAACGCAACCCTAATTTTAATTGGTCTTATAAGAACCGATATTCAATAAACAGCACAATGATTATAGCCTATAACTTTGATTTCCCATTCTTATGTCGCTCATTCCGGCTTCGTATCTGATCTATTACTTTAGTCATATTTTGGAATTTTGGTTAAGGTTTCTCATTCAATGTACTACCAGGCATTTAACCTTGCTTTTTCAATATAACTTATAACCATATTATATATATTTGCCCACTTATTTACTTACTGGTCGGCGCTACAGCCCTTGAAGGGCCTTGACCTCCCTAACCACTCTCCTCCATTCTTCTCGATTCTCTGCCTTTCTTCTCCAGCCTCTAATTCCTAATTTCTTTACATCCTCTTCTATGTCGTCTATCCATCTTTTCCCGGGCCTGCCTCTTCTCTTTCGACCGTCTGGTTTCCCTACAAACACTTTCTTAGCAGTTCGACTTTCCTGCATGCGCTGTACATGTCCTGCCCATCTTAGTCTTCCTTGTTTGATTCGTGCTATTATATTTGGTTGGTCGTATAGTTCCTGCAATTCTAAATTCGTTCTTATGCGTGATGCGTTATTCTCCCTTATTGGTCCATATATTTTTCTCAGGATTTTTCTTTCCCATCTCGCTAGCCATTCCTCCTCTCTCGTGTTTATTACCCAACTTCTCGAACCATACATAACTATTGGTTTTAGTATGGTATTGCACAGGCTTAACTTTCTTGCATAATTAATATGCACACAATTCTAAGCTATTTATCGTATAAATAATTACACGTTAGCTGGAGTAATTTAAATATCCAATATATTATCAATATTTGTCTTAAATGCCACAGCAAACTTACATAGGTTCTTGTAGCTCAGCGTTCAAAATCGTTATATATCGTTCCTATAATACATAAGCAAGTACATATATATCGTTCGTTGCCATAGTAACTACTAAAATAGAGAAATCAACATACAAATTTGGAATTATCAAACAAATCGATATTAATCAGTACATTTTAAACTAACTTTCTTTTCCTTTTCCTTCCTCTTCTAGTCAGTGCGATATTTACAAGCACTTTTGCCCTAAAGCTGGTTATACACTAACACTGCACAAACGTTATTGTTGCAAACTACAACAAAACCTGTCTAATTCATTATATCTTCAGTAAAGGAATACCTTTAAGCAACAAAATGGCACATGTTAACGTAGATAATGCGTAGTTAGTAAATAAATTCACAACTTTTTTTTTCTTAGCTTACGGTTCCGCTACTTGTTAATCCAAATAATGCTGTATTTTCCTCACGCTAATGGGAGACCAACGAAAATTCAGTGTCCCCATCAAGAATCAAACCACACCACGTGCACTCTAAAAAATAAGGTGTTGAAACAACACAAAATGACTACCACTTTAGCGTGTTACTTGGGTGTTAATTCAGCACCAAGCACATCGGCTTCCGAGCATATCAGAAATAACTCGTTACTACCTGAGAGAATTTGCATTGGTATTTATCGTTTAATATGAGCAAAGCTCTGCAAAATATATTTGGCACTTATGCCAAATAACGAATAATGTTCTATGTTTCCTGTAATCGGTCACAATAATATTATTGTAAACGTGTGAATCGTCCGACAACAGTTACATAGGCAACAGTTCTGCCATCTTCTGTTCATACATGCTAAGACACAAGAATAACAGATACAGAAAACAGATGGAAGCACTGCTATCTGTGTAACTGTTGTCATATGATTCACACGTTTACAGCAATATTATTGTGACCGATTACAGAAAACATAGAATGTTATGAGCTACTTGCCATAATGCGAAATATATTTCGCAAAGCTTTGCTCATACAAAAAACAATGCAAATACTCACAGCCAGTAACGAGGTATTTCTGATATGCTGTGAAGGCAATGTGCTTGGTGTTGAATTGACACACAAGTAACACGCTAAAGTGGTAATCATTTTGTGTTATTTCAACACCTCGTGTTTTACTGTGTGGATGAACCATTTGGTTAAACATAAGTATTACTTTTAATGCAATAAGGTACAATACTATTTTTAATATAATAAGATACATTGATTTAAGAATCTTAGACCTATTTCAGATATCAAAAGCGTTTTTCGTAGTTGCATAAAAATGTGACCAATTAAAGGTACTAAATGACTGCTACATAATATCCATGCACATGAACATGCATCACTGCATTTATGTACAAAAGTAAACGATTCAAATATCGAGAACAAAAAAATATTTTGTTTCGTTGAATATACCAATAAACTGTTCAACAAATTATACAATAGTAAAATCCAAATACTGTTCACAAAGAATTTGGAACTTAATATCAATTTGCATTTATATAAGCAAATATGGTACCTGATTATAACAAGCTGTCAAATTCTATTTTCAATGGGTTGCCTTATGCATAAGCTTGCACCAAGAACTGTGTCGGTTCTCTACAAATTTGGATTTTTCTGAATAAATTTATTTTATATTACACTTCCAAACCTGAGCTGTACAAAATAAGCTTGATATAAGTTCTTTTGAGTAAAAACTTTAACATAAGAACTCTATCACTTCTAAATATGAATTTCTATTTAAAAGTCTAGCGTAAGAATCTTTTCTGATAAACTGAAATTTAATGGAAATACATTGGCAGCATTGTCATTTATAAATCTGATAAAAATTCCACCACTTTTAATTTTTTTTCATGGAAAAGTTATTACAAGAGTTCTGTCACCTCTAAATCTGATTTTTAATGGGATTTTTTTTAAAAATTCTGACATTTTAAAATCTGAATTTTATGATAAAACTATCGCAAAATTTCTCTAGCTTCTAAAACCGATTTTTCATAAGTAGATTATTGCAAGAATTCTGCCACTTTACATCTTTTTTTTTTTTCATAGAATAATAGGTCCAAGAACTACTGTTACTGCTAAATTGACTACTCTAGAAAATACTTCAGTGGTGGTATGTTGAGTGACAAGGGTCTAGGAAAAATCTGTAGGAAATTCAGATCACAGAAACTTGATGTACGGAAAACTCGGTGTGGGGAAAGTTAGGTGTAAGGTGGATTTGGTGTAATACATATTGCATATTATCGCTTATGATAACTTATAAAATTTCATATTGTCAAAACGAAAACGCCATAATACAGAATAAAATGTTATTACGTATTTGAAGAGGAGAAAATTTATTTTTAGCGTTTGGTCCGGTATCTCTTACATGTCTTTTGTGGAGGATTACTATAATTAGTTTTGATCCCGAAATCAATTTTTGTCAGAAATAAAACAATCGCAATAAAGTTCACAGAATAGTTATAAAAATTCAATTCAGAGAATAAAATTAATAAAGAGTAAAAATAACAATTTCTGTTAAATGTTTATTAGTCCTAAAAACATCTTCTATTTAGTACACCAAAGAACATATCAATATCTAAAGGTAAGATGCAAAAATATATTGATTTTAAAAGTCTTAATGGAATGGGCTATATAAAGTGCAATGTTTTTATCAGCTAATAGTTGTAGAAATAGTACTGAGATAATAACAGTAACAAAGGATAGAATAATAAACAAAAAATAACAAGTTCAGTAAAATATTTAAGTTCATTATCCTATTTAGTTTTGGAAGTAGGAAAGTCTAGAAGACACCCTCTAAAACAGCATAAAAACTTAAGTTTCAAATTAAATGTCGATACATTAAATGAAGTAACCTCTATGTCTCGTTAAGTGACACAAACAAACATCGAAAAACTAATTTCTCGTCATGTAAAGGTCATGAAATCTCGAATTCAACTTACTTCACCATCACATTCTTTTTTAATTCCTTATAGTTATACAAAAAATATACGTTGTACACAAAGTTTGAACTTAAAACTAATACGCTCCTTTATCCTCAGTGTTGAGTTTCTAATGGATCTTACAGTCTGCTACATCGTTATTTAAACCTAGCATTCCTCACACCGAGTTTTTCCATACACAAAATATTCCGTGCGCCGAATTTTCTTACACTAACTTTTTCTTCACCGAATTTTCCTACACCGAGATTTCCTGCTCCTGAGTGACAGAGTTATATTACACTTTACTTTCCAATGGAATAGTAGGACTACAAGAATTCTATAATTTGTAAATCTAACTTTTGATGAGAAAAAACAAATCAAAATTTACGTTCCTATTACACCTTATTTGCCACAGAGAACTTGGTGCAAATAATTTCGTAGTTTCTAAATCTGAATCCCTAAAGATAAGTTCGTGGAAACACTGGATAACCTTAGTGAACCACAGTGGTAGCAGACTGAGAAAACCAAGATCTCTTACTTATTGGGGACACAATTAACGAGAGCAATAACTATCCAATAACAAAGCAAAATACTAACAGTTATAAATGTTTTTTTATTGTGTAATTCAAATAGCAATAAAGAACAAGTGAATAAGTCGTATGAGGATGAATCCGTGAATGCGTTTACTTTCACTGCTCCGCTGGTGATGATACTATAGAAGACAGATGCCTGTGTTGAGTGTGTGTGTGAAAGTGATAACGACTCATTCCTAAGCGGACACAGCAACCAGAACTGAAAGTTGAGTTTCCGATTGAGGCCACTGCGTAAGCTTTTCCCCTTCCACATTTCAACGTGGAGCACGCGCTTCTGGCCTCGGGCTACTTATAGCCTGTATTGTCTTCAGAGAGTTGCTTGAACATGATATATACTAACAAGTGCTCAAAAAACAACAGGTAAAACAATAAAATGTGTTTAATTAGGATACTGAACTGTACCAATACCGTGAGTACAGTTAAGCACAATGGAGATTTGTCATTTTTAGAGAACTAATGTACTTGCTACATATTCGATCTACTATCTATGACCATTACCCAGGGCAGGATTAACCTATCTGGAAGTCCTGGGCCCAGAAAATATATGTGGCTCCTGCTGACTTCATCTAATACATTTCTGTGAAAGTACAGTGGAAAGTTAAGGGAATATGTTCCATATTTTTGGTCATATTTTATTTTATGATGATGATTGGATCTTCCTAATTCTTTTTGGATACAAAGTTGAGATTTTGATCAGAGTGGAGACCCGGGGCTATAGCCCCCCTAAGCCCCCCTTAATCCGGCCCTGTCATTACCTACTTGACGATGAAGTAAAATTCTGACAATATATCTATAATCTCCACCAAAAAAGATTAGAGGTTCCGAGTTGATGAAGGATCTCCCCTTTGCATTTGGTAAGGCTGCCCTATAAGTATTCATTATGTTACCCGCCAATATTTTAATGAAGTTAATTAGCCATAATGTTAATATAAAGTGAAGTCAATAACTGAAGCTAATTTCTTCAAAACATCTAACAAGTATGTATACTACACAACTCAAAATAGCATTGGGATTAAAGATATTTTAAAATAAATCTTATTAAAAAAACATTTTGTACTATTTTTTAGTTTCCTCCAAATGTTTGGCACGCACACCTTTCGTGTGGATGGTTCCGGATTTCAACCCCTCAAGGAACAAAATCTTTAATGTTGATGCAGCACTGTAGAGGAATCGAACATTAGTATAGAAAGCCATCACAGAGAGCCGATGTTGTAGTCACGCATCACTCATCTTTGACCTATTTCTTGAAAGTTGGAATCTCAATGTCAAGGATACAGCACTGTTCTTGTATACTTTCCTCTAGTTCCTTACTTATTGCAAAGAATGAGTGGAAATATTGATTGCATTTCAATGCTGTAAGACCATGCCACAATTTGTCTGGTAGAATAGAAAAGATTCTCGGTGAGATGATGTAGACCCGTTATTTTACCTTTCTAGCCATTGTCTCTTTAAATTAGTGATGTCAATCGGCTCGGCTCAGCTCAAGCTCCAGCTCAGTTAGACTCGGCCCAAATAGGTTCGAGCCGGCTCGATTTGGTCAGCTGTTGGCTCGGCTCGGCTCGGTTGTGACTGAGCCGTGAGCTGAGCCGCTCACAACACTGCTTTAAATATCATCGGCCGAGCCCGTGGATCTTTGGATCCTCTCAGTCAAGTTGTCTTTGCAATCGTTAAGAACAAGCACACGATTTGTAGATTTGCTTTAATTCGATATCACGTTTCGCGCAACATGCTTTCCATGGGTCACTCACTGACAATGAGCCGAATAGTTTATTCTTATACTTTCGACTTGAGTAACTGGTTGGTTCAATGGAGATTTAAGTTTGACTTTACGTACTCAAGTGGAAGTCTATTACCATTTACCACCGAAATATTTGAATTCTAAACGTAAGATGGTCATCATTAAAAGTATACTATCGTACTAGCAACCACTTCTCGCGAGTTATAAAGTTTTCATACTTCTTCGTCCTGATATAGCAGTTGTCAATTTCTCCCTCTTCTTTTTCTTTTCTTCTTTCTCTATCACACCCACTATCACGCCTCTCAATTTACAGTTCCTTCTCAAACATACCCTAACCAAGTTCCTTTCCTCTTTTCAATTACACGAAACATTGTTCTTTTTTCATCAGCTTTTCCTACCATTTCCTAGCTTCCGTCCTATCCAAATAACTTTATTTACATACATATTTCCAAGGTATCTATTTCCAATCCAATGTACCAAAAACTAGTCACTTGATCCCTTCCTCTCTTACTAGTTTATGTTTGACGCAGACTGTTTCATACCGATCATCTCTGCTTCTGTCTTTCTGTTTATCTTCATCCCCATTCTTCGCCGTTTTTTCTTAACTTTTCTAACATTATGTTCATTTTCTGCTGAGATCTCGCAATAACAGCCATATCATTCTTAACCCTCGAGAACTCGCAGCGCGGTCTTTTCGACCGCACCTATAAATATTCTTTGATTTTGTTTAGTGACTTTGAGCAAACTTCCCCTCACCCTCCTCTAATCCTTTCTCAGACTGTATTGTTGCAACACACCACCGCTTTTGGCAAGTATACAATTCATTTAAAACTACGTATTCATTCCTTAACGTCAAATTTTACAGCGCGGTCGTTTCGACCGCGTGAGAGTTCTCGCGTGACGGTCTGTGCGCGAGTGCTGAAGGGTTAAACAAATATCTAATCCTTCCATCTCTTGGGAAAATACAATATTCCTTCGTGGTCGGATGGCTAACGCACATGGCCCTGAGTTTGACTCTCGGTGGGGTTATTTGCCTTGGATACAAACACGAGTAGTGGTTCGGATCCTACTTTAAACAGTAGTTTCTGCATTATATAGCCTAAGTCTGAAAAAGGAGAAAAGAGGGAATACGAAATAACCTCGAGAAAACCCATGGATACAATATTATCTAGATAATACAAATTATCTGTATTATCAAAACCAGTGGATTCAATGGCCTGGAATCGAATCTAGGATCTTTTACGCTAGAGGTGAAAGCTCTATCATTCCGGTGGCATGTCTCCGATGTGATTTGATATTTTTTGATTGATTGATTGATTCAACAAAGGGGTATACTGCTAAAAGTGAGATTCGAATCTTTATTCAAGCTTGTATCCAAGGGAAATTCCAGCACAGGAGTCGAAGCCAGGACCACAAGCTCATAGAAATCATTGGTGTCAGCTACTTTGCTGTGCTGAAGGCAGTGGCGACGTCAACTTTTCATTTTAGGGGGAGGGGGCAACCGGAGAGGCAGAAAATGGGAAGACATACATCTTGTATACCGGAAAGGATAGTTTCTATTACTCGACTTACATTAATATACACCATGTATAAAGAGACAGGGTTAGCTTTGGGGGAGAGATGTCCGCTCCTTTACCTCCTCTGATTAAGTAATCGGTTGGGGATATATATGAGATAGATTTCATTTACAAACTATAATTACTAATTCCATTTCTGGTAATGTTTCGGAATTCACTGCGCATACACTGAAGATTTAGTTCTGAATAACTCACTTCGGAATCACGTGTTAAAAACATATAGTATTATGACATGCTCTATAACAATCGTAAATTACATGACTCTACAGAATAAAATATAATATTATAACGTACAATGAACATAAAACTAATAAGGAAATAGAAATCCATATCCACACACGTTAGTGCTATCAAAAGGAATGCATGATGGTTGTTCATTAACCGCCTGCAATATGTGACATGACGTAACATGAGAGTTGACCTTAGTTGGGTCTCATTATCGAGGTCGTAGGTGTAATAAGTGATGCACTAAAAAGTAACTTATTAGTTACATTAAGCAGTTAATGACGCGTAAAAAAAAAAATCTAAGTGTTGGATTTAATTGTGAAAGTCAAGAGCAAAGTGTAAGGTGAGGATAGAGAAAGGTTGGAACTTACCTTGAGACCTGAGCAATATGCTGCAGAAGTCTTAAAAACAGTCATAAGCAGTAAAACTTTTTACGCTATTTGCTTTTTTTTTTTTTCAAAATGGTTGTCAATCAAAACGCAAAATTAGCCAATGAAAATGAAATGAAATGAAATATTTCAGTTTAACATTCCACGGTTATGTCCTTAAGGCTAAAGGAGACTATGATTAAAACAAGTCAATGATGATAGAAGAATTGGTGGAATGAGATACCCGAGAAACCCATGAACACAATGGTGTCCATCATAAACTTAGTTGATCGAGTATCGAACCAGGGACCCCACGAACCAGAGAAAATTAGCAAATAATAGAACTTTTGTCGTCAAAGTTTGAGTCGTTTTTCGATTATGAAATAAATAAATAAATAATAAGAATAATATCAAGAGTAGTGGAGAAACGTAAAATGAGACTTCTTAGACCAGTTTGTACTCTTGTTAATTTTCGTATACTCTATTTTAATTACAAGATGGTTATGCATTTAAAGCAGTATATTTTTTAAATCGACATTTCTGTTATCAAAAATAGTAAATGAGACCACTATTAACCCCACTTCTCTGGGCCTCCTTAATGTGTTTGGGCAAGCACAGCAGTTATATTATTTTCATAGTAAAGCAAAACTCGAAAGAGTATACCACAGTTGAACCGCTTACTGCAGAACGCAAACATGTCCACATTTCGTAATGTTTGCAGAAGAGGAAAAAAAAAACTATCTACGATATTTCCACCATAACGCGAAAATTAAAGGCGTCGCGATGCCCATTGTTATTGAGCGTACAAGTGTCATTTTGGTGCTAAACGATGCATAGACCTATTACAAACCATTATCGTCACAAAAAAGGAAATATGTAAATGTTGGATATGTTTGCTTTCTGCACTAAGCGGTTAAGTTATTTACAAATCTAAAAGTTTCCCCACAAGGGAAGCTTGCTTCCGCGGTTAGAACTTTTTAGTCGAGAATATCACAGCGAGCTTATATCCAACAGAAACTAGAAAGTAAGGTATAATAAATCTCAGTGCAAGAATATCAACTTCTGTACCTATCAACAGAAAATTGCCCAGATCTCTTTAGACATGCTAGCACGAGCGGTCCTAGGTTCGATTCCCAGTGGGGGCACTCAATCGGAGAGGTGTAACAACTTTTTCAGGCCAGGCATTCTGAGTAAGGTTTTTCATGGATTTTCCTTATTCACACCAGGCAAATGCCGGCATGGTACCTAACATAATGCTCTCAGGCCGCTTCCTTCTTTCCCCATTCCTTTCCAATTCTCCGAACAGTGTGATCGCGGAGGGACGTCATCACTCATGTGTGACAGGCTAAGCAAGTCATGGATGCCGAAAGCTCAGAAACCTAATTCTAATCTTTAGATATGCCTTGATTATAACTGAATGGCTTATAGCAGCCATTTCCAACTGGATGCTCTGTGACGTCACAGACTGTTGCTCCTATTCTGGATAAACCACACGGGGAGACCAAAGAGTAGATAGGAAATATGACGTTAATAAAAACAACGGTAATAAGCAAACAACATCCACAGCATAGTCTAAATACAATCTATCCTGCACCATTGGATTTCTTCGTTGTGCTGCGGAAAATATTATAAGCACATTGATTTCGAAAGCACGTTACTCTCATTATGTATAAAGTTTTGTTGGAAAGCCAATGAGAAAACGAAATGAAATCTTCCAGTTTGATGTCCTACGATTATCCTCTTGAGGCTAAGGAAGACGATGATTAAGGCAAGTGAATGATGATGGGAGAATTGGTGGGATGGGGATGTGGGAGGAAACGGGAGTACCCTGAGAAGGTCCACGAACACAATATTGTCCACCACAAACTTACATGGCCGGGGATTGAAGCAGGGACCCCAAGCACTAGAGATAAGCAATCTACCACTGAATCACCGTGCTCCCTATGAAAGTCAACGCAGAAAAAGACCTTTCCTATGACTAGAAATACACTTAACGAGGTATACAACAATTGCAAATTTGGAGCGAAGCCATTAACCATTATTGATTATCCATAGAATTTTCTAATGCACCAATTGTTTCCGTGAACGAACAGGACATGCAAATATTTGAATTTGGCTATAACCAAAAAAGCATAATGGCTTTCAAAAATTATGTTCGCAGAAAAAAAAAAACGAAAAGGGCTTTGTCCTATTTCTAAAGCTGAAAATTCTATTTTCCATTGTTTACAATGAGAATTCGTGCGCCAAATGTTTTTCCAAGATTAAGTCTACGGGCACCCCGTTTTTTGGTGATTATTCCTCAACGATATGTCCCATTGGGACATGTGACCCTTTACGACAGCGCGCACTCTCGAACCACTATGTCAAATTCGCTTAAGAACGGTTTAGGCATCCGGATAAACGAACGCCTGGATGGATGAATTGTCAGAAGGTAAGATTTTACAGGCAGACTTTTTGTTTTTGCGGCAAAGAACCATCTGATTTCTTATGGCAGCACTATAGATATACTGCATTGACTTGACACCTAGTCTTCCAATTCCAAGCGCTGCTATCGGCTGAAGGAATTCCACTCCCTTTCGCTAAGGCTCTCTCGCTTAGCAACAGCTAAACACTTATTGGCTCAACGCGTGGATATGTAGCGGGTGTGAGCTTTAGTTCACATTTTTGCCACGGCTCAAGACATTTCGGCAGCACTATAGTTAGACTTGGGCATTTCAGATGCAAAAATCAAGTTCTCAGCGGAAAACAAACATCGGACTCAATAATATTTCTAACATACTCTCATAGGTTGAGTTGAGTTGATTTTGAGTTGAACGTCCCTTTCAGCAGGGAGACTATATGAGACAGGACCTACTGATTAACGTGGAATCCGAACCACATTAGCTCCCGCCGGGAACAGAATCCGGGTCTCTCACGCCGAACGCGCGTACGCTAACCACTTAGTCACGAAGGAGCTCTATAGTCTCATAGGCTATAACGAAGGAAAACATTGCTCTGCCACTGTATGATTGAATATTATCCCATCAGACTTTACATTCCTCTTGAGAAAAGATACGTAACAGAATTCTCAGAATGTATCATATAATTGTTCAACACCATTGGAAGATCTATTCTCCTTGAAATCCGCATTGCATTTCGCTGTTATGAAATCTATATATATAAAAGAGAACGTACAAAATTTTGTCCGCTCATCACGCTAATACGGCTGAACCAATTTCTTTCATTTTTGGGGGGTTATTAGGATTTGGACCCTAGATGGTTTTTATCATATCACTTTAATTTTTAATTACCAGTGTCTTGAGATAATTGACCATTCAAGTGTCCATAACGTACAAATCCTTTGTTATTAGTTCATCATAGGTAAAAATAAACGTATTTATATGCAACCCGCATGACCGTGTCACTCGGCGGGTTAACATAAATGACAGGCGATATACAGCGGAAAATAGCTTGAATCTTCTGTTTAAAATTTTTTAATTGATTTGCTTATTTTTACAGACACTTTTACAATATGCCAGCACCGGGATGACCGCAGCGAAGCGGGGCGGGTTAACATAAATGACAGGCGATATAATGTTAAGATTTACTGCAATCTTCTATGGTTTTTATCATATCACTTGAAAGCGAAAAAGTAAAAATTATCTAAGTAACAAAGTTTATTGCGTTCCGGGGTGACCGCAGCGAAGCGGGGTGAACGCTGCTAGTGAACTAGGAAACCAAAAGGGAATTTATAGTAGAATAATATTACTTTATTTTCTGTTGTTACACAATAAAGTTTCATCGTTGTTTACGCTGAGAATGGTCCCGAACTTTCAACCAGTCAGCATTTATATGATTTTTGCGAAATAAAAATTCTTGAACTTGCAATTGATAGAAGTCATTGTCAAGGTTGTTATCAGCGATATAGCCTACGTGAACGATATAATTATCTTTAGAACCATGTAAAATTACTTCCCAAAGCCACAAGTGTAATAAAAATATGTTAATATCATCATTAATCCATAATATTATTCTTCACGTCAAACAGAGGTGAAACATGGTGTAACATTATCTGGAAAGATTAATTATAAATATACAGTATACTTCCAGTAATAATTAATTTAAAGGGTATTTAGCAATTCTTAACGATGTCTTTCAACCGTATGATTAGTTTGCAACATTTCTCGTTCGAAGCATTTATGTGTTTATATGGCCATTGGATGCAACATGCCTATTTAAGAGAAATATACACTTGTTATACAGAGCTATGTTATACACTTTGATACAACATTCATTACGTCAAACGGAACAAACCTAAAATGAAATCTTTTAGTTTTATAAGCTAAAGGAGACGGTGATGATGAGAAACTAAGAAAGTGGGAGAAAACGGGAGAACCTCGAGAAAACTCATGCACACAATGCTTGTCCACCACAAAGCCACTTGGCGCAAACTGGAATCGAACCAGGGGCCCCACGCATCAGAGATAATCGATCTACCCCTGAGCCACCGTGCTCCCTATGAAAGTTAATGGGGAAAAGACCTTTGGGTAGACGAGAAATATACTTCGAGAACTATGGTCATCCATTCAGTTTTGGCTGTATAATGTGTGGTCAAAATATAATTGTAGTTTTTATCTAAGCTATTTTTTTTTCTTTGATGTTTTCAGTATGGAAATTTGTCTCATTTCATTCCTTGTTGTTCCTTTCATAAGAAAAAGAAAAATACTGACTCTAAGGATAAAGAAAAAACAGCGGATCAAGAGCAATGGAGAGCATCTAGTTCAAAGCTGTCATTTGGTAAGGAAGCAATCAAAGGACCACACATTTCACTTCAAAAATTAACTTAACTCTCTTATGTTGACTGATATTAAATTAATTCAATATAATTTTGAAGTTCTGCCTATAAATATAATGTAAAAAAAAGGGTAATAGAAATTTATAACTACTGCAAATACTGTATTTACAATTAAAGGTTAAAACTTATAATAAAAGAGCCTTCTTTTTCAATTTTCTGTTAATATATCTCAAAATATCTGACAGGTATGAATAAGCTACTCCATTTTCTACATCATGTAATTAATTACCTTGAATTTGATACAAGAATGATGTTCCTACCTCTCCTCTATGAGAGAGTATCACATAGAGGAAAATTCTCTTTTAAATATTACTTTAAAATTCTGACAGCAGCCACAGTGATGATGTCATAACTTCTAAACCCGCAACTGGATTTTTTGGACTTTCTTATGAGCAAAATCTTGTCTAGGTTGGCCTCTAATTTCCCTCTATTATAAAAACTAATGTTTCTGACATTCAAAACTTTCTATATTTTAACAACGAGTATTCGAACAATGATTATTTGGGGCGGGAGATGTAGTTCTGTACAGATATAGAGTGGGCCAAGATTTGTGAATAGGTCGTGGGTCAACAGGACCTGACCCACTACGACCTACCATGACCCACTACGACCCACCAGCCCACTCTGCTTAGTGCATTGTAGACAGCATCTTCTGAACACTGCTGCATTTGTCTACGTTTTACTTCCAAGGTTTCCATTTTTCTTCCTTTTTCATCTATTTCTATTTACTTACCTGAGATGAGGTTATCTAAGTGAAAAAAAAAAAAAACTTCAGGCCCTTTTGGATATTGATATTTGTAATTGTAATAGTAGCAATAGGACTTACTACTTCGTTTTCGAAACAAATCGAATTTTACACTTTTTTCTTTACTTCGCCTACTTTACCTTGATTTGAGACTTTCATTCTATTCTCTACTGAAAAGTATCTGTAACAGGGTGTCTACTGAGTGTCATTTTCAAAATTCCACTATAATCAGTACAACTACCAGCAAAATTATAGTACCTAATACAATTATTTTTTTCAAGTACTTTAGGAATAATCATACTCTTGATGATTTCAGGTTTGTAATTATTTTACCATCAAAAGAATATTTTTAATAAATTTAGTTAGTCGTGATTTTTTTAAAAATACAATGACTTTTTAACATTTTTAAAGAGCCTCCCAATTCCCCTCACAGCCCTCCACTCCACCCATTGCTTTAAATGTCTAATTACTTATCTTGATTTCTATTAAGGCCTAGTGGTTATTAGAACCTGTTTGATGGAGAAATAGAAGATGTACTAAAATGTATACAAATCTTGCTTTGAAAAAAAAATTATAATCTCAATGGATACAAAATTGTTTCTAAGACTATTAAAACAATTACAAAAAAGTGTTGTTGACAAATTACCACTTTCATGATTTTTCCAGTATGTGGGTCAAAATTTCAGTATATTTCCAGTATCAGCAAACACCCTGTAATTCAAACAAATAATTAAATTGAAATTAATCGCAATATGCCCATTGAGAAACACTTTACATCGTAAAGGTCATATCCACCGTTATTGTAACAGAGTGGTGTTTCAGCGATTGACCGTTCAAATTCAAGCTCACATTAGTGATAACTTCACAGCCTTGTTTCATTACAAGTGTAAACTTTCTATTCAGCTGTGAGGAGGCGTGGATCATGGATCAGAGTTGATAACGATGCGTTTTGGTGGATGGTGGGTCATGGGGTCAAGTTTTCAATGACCCCCCTTTAATCTCGGTCCTGTAATCCAACTCTCTGGAAGGTGAGGTAATTTGGTGGGGAATGGCAAGAGTTGTTTTACTTTGCATGATGGTACGTGTACTCGCCAGCTGCACCGGAATCATGCTACAGTCTTAAATCGGAGCATACTATATTAATAATAGGCCCCATTGTTCATACGGTCAGTGTTGCATCTGTCTTTCATAACCTTATGTTGCATAAGAACAGGGGTGATTTCATGGGGTGACATGGGAATATGTTTTCCCTGGGAACACATATCCGATCGTAAAGTTCGTTTCTCCAAATTAAGCGCAGTTCGTATATAAAGAATGGCGCCTTCTACGTGTGGTGGCGTGAAATAAATAATTTATCGTCCGAGGAATTTTGGGGAAAACACCTCCGATAACTAAGTATCCCACTAGAACCCTCATTTGAAACAATTGACAGTCACTTGTCAACTCCACGTGGAGTCTCAGTTGCCACAGTTCCAAATGTTGCCCTGTAAGTTAGTGCTCGATTCCCTGTTCCCAAGACCAGCTCTATTGTTCTTACATTGTCTGACATCTGTTTCATATTAGCCAGAGCATTGGGAAGAAAGAACAGACACAGTGGGTGTTAAGACGTTGCAATCCCGTAAATGCGGTCAAAAGAGGTTTGGAAGGAGGAAGGGATGCTGTTGTAGAAATGGAACTTGAAAGTAATTTCCCGAACTGTACTTCTATTGATTGATTGATTGATTTTTGAGTTTTCGGTCCCGTTCAGCAGCAAGGCTATATGAGACGTGGACCTACTAATTAACGTGGAATCCGAAGCACATGAGCTCCCGCCGGGAATCGAACCCGGGTCTCCCGTGCCAAAGGCGCGCATGCTAACCGCTTAGCCTGTACTTCTATTGAGTAAACACACTGTACTCAATATGGCTTCCCAGTATTTTTGCAGTAGTAATCCTCCCCCCAGGGGTGTCATTTCAGACTTTGCTTGAGGGGGGCAAGAGCACTACTGACATAAGACTTTCACGTTTTGTACTAGTATATTAGTAGACAACCGTTTTAAAGTATATGTATTCCTCGAAGCCTTGGAGGGTGCAATTGTCCCCTCCTACCCTCCCCCTAAATGACGCCCCTGCCTCCCTCCTTCCTATATTGAAAGTCTCCACAGGGAAATTAAAACCACCACTGAATAAGGACACAAAACATAATTTTTGCAGGTGAGCTTACAACACCCTGAATAAAAAACACAATACGAACTAACTACAAAGCAATTTCAAATAAATGTCCTGAGGTGAGCAACAAAGTGTAAATTCACATTCACCTGTCGCTCTGTAATCACTTATACAAGTTTGAGCGGAAAAGATAAAAAATAAAAAAAAAATTTAAACAAATGTAAAATACCATCTTTTATCCAAGTGAAATGATCATTTGACAGGAGCAGTAGAGCCACCTGGTGAGAAAGAGGTTACGGTATCTTTCTTCCTTAACAAAGACACGAGCAAAATGCATTTAAGCAAAATGTCTTTACGCTTTAGAGATTTCAAAACTACAATTTCCTCTTAAATAAAAAGAAAAGTAGGGCATTCATTAGGTAATGCATCTCTCGATAAAGATTATATTGAAGATGCATGTTAATGATGTTCTACTGCTCTTTTTATGAAGTTAATTATATAGAAGAAGTGGCAATACAGACAAAAGTTTGTACTACCGGTATCATCAAAAAGGTGGGAGGGTTTCTCAGTATCTCACGCCTCACAAAGTGGCTGTCGATATTCACATTCGCAAGTACAAAAATGACCTAATAATAGTAAGGGGTGCCAGATTCGAGCTATATAGTGGATGTATTGGAACATCCCAGTCGTTTTCTTACTTTCTGGCAGGTCTGGCATCGTCAGCGTGATAAACGACACTCTTTATGTTTACGAATTCCGGCCATTTCTTTTGAATTGCTAGGTGGACTGACGCTCATTATCGAAAGTACAGGTTCCAGTTTAACATTTTGTCTGATGGTAGCAGTTCGTGATGCACGGTGCTCTTCCAATCCCACCAAATGCTAAAGATAGCCTTCCTGGGTGTCAGTGTGGTCCTTGCCACAGACTGAAGCTTCCAGCTTCGATCATGATCCTTTTCGCGCATTCTTGTCGTTGGTTATCCACTCTTCACCACTCGCTTCAGAAATAACTCGAGTTCGTTACGTTTCAGTAGCGATTCGCAAGTAGAAATTCAATTGAGCAAATGTGTTTGAGTCAGATTACGTAGCACCGAAACATCAAGCTTTTTTTTTTTTTTTTTTTTTTGTAGCCAGCTTTCTCCAAATACTTTAACACTCTTTGATGATGGTTGTGTAGATCATTGACGATATCATCACTTCTTACATCCAGTCTTGCTTGACTTTTGCCAGAATATAATCCACTTTTGGTCGCCTATTGCGAGTAGCATCTTGGACAAGAAAGAAAGCGTGGAACATCTTTCCCAGACAGCATGATTGCTTGCCGCAAGCTTGCCTGTCGCTTTCATTTGATTTTATTTTGCTTTTGCTTATACACAAAAGCTTATTTTTGTTTAGCGCAAGCTGTAGTGCAGGCAACCCAAACTTTACATGCGAGACTTTTTTGTTAATTGAAGTAAAAAGGCAGTGCGCGTCCGATTTTCAGTTTTTCTCAAAGACCATGTGATGCTGATCTCTTACTACGCTTGCCAAAGTAGTGTTCGCGTTATTAGTGTCTTTTTAGCATTCACTTTGAATAAAGGACAAAATTTATTAGTTTTTTTTTAATTGTGCCGTCTAGTACTCTAGTCCTACATAATATAATGTCACTCTTTATTTTTTCATATTTCGGTAACCATGAGGCATAACGAATTGTGGTATTTGTGTATAAAGCATAAATGTGAACATAGATGGCAGCAGATTTGAGCCTACTTATTTCGCGAAAGAATACAGACTGTTGCACATATTTTAATATTAAACAGTATAAACTTTATCTGAATGTTGTGTTTAAAGTTTAAACATTTTTCTGTGTTTTTATATAAAAAGGTAGAAATTTCGCAGCTAATATAGCAATATATTGGATATTGGTAAGAAGCAACGCCCTCTTGGTTATCACAACAAACCATTATGATAATTATTATGATTTTTCGTAGAAGCAGAGCGGAGTTGTGGATGTTTCTGATATGCTCAAGGATTGTGGCATGGATTTAGTCAGACGATCGATATGTGCGCGTTTCTTACTGTTTTATGTTTTATCTAAATCCGCTTGCCCCAAGTTTGCATATGGCTTGTTTGGCGTGTCTTTCGCTTGCATTTAGCTTAATCAGGCTTGTCATTGATGAGTGTCATTTATACTTGGCTTGCGTTTGAGATAATTTGACTTGCGTTTCATTTGTGAAGACAATCTTGCATCAATCCTTGCCCTGATGTAACTAACTAGTTTGCTACAAGCTTGCAGTAAGCAAATTGGCTTGCATAGTAGAGCTTGTGGAAAGTCAATTGATCTGCAAGTCAATTTGGAGCAACCTTGCAGCAAAGTTTAAATTGCTGTCTGGGTTTTGGCTGTTGGTTTTGATAACATATCTTACACATAATTTACACCTGATCATAAGAATTCAAACATTTCTTGTAGATTTACTAGCTTCAGCTGTCAGTTGTCGAGTGACGTTAGGAATGACCGATTACGATTCTAACACTAACGCTATCATGCGTAAAAGGCTTATTACTTTGTAGACTAGCTGATCAACAAGGTCGGCTCTACCATATGTGCAACATGTGTATTTACACGGAGCGGCGAATTTCGAGGGGCGGTAAAATCTGTCATAACTATATTATTTAATATTTCTTATAGAAACAGATTTCATGATGATGGCAGTTAAATTTACTAAGCTGATCTTCTATCTGAATACTACATTAAAAATCATGTTTAGATCGCATTGGTTTAAGATCATATGGACAGTGTTAAAGCAAATGATCGATCAAACAAATCCCACCATGAATTGCGTGATTGTTATCAAATACAAGAACTCAATTCTCGAACAGTAGCGAACAAATGTTTCATTTAGTTAGTTCCCTAACAGCACAATTACATAGTAGGCATATGCCTATCATGTTCCCTCAGGTACATGGGTAATGTGTCCAGTATGTGCCTTATGTACCTACGAGAGAGAAATCACATGGATGGCAAGTGATAGTCACAGTCTATGTCCGTCCCTAGGCACGTGCCTGACATGTACCTGGGGAACTTGACTAGTAAGTTCTAGGTATGTTCTTCCCCATACCGTAAGCGAAAATTACTCCCCAAAAATATGTTAAATCGCCTTTATGCGTAATTTGTTTAAATTAAGGTGAGTCTAAAAAAACACTTACAAAAAGTAAAAATAAAAAAAAAACAAGCACCGGAGATGGGCGAGAACCAGCAACCCTTTGAGTACCAGGCGCGTGCTCATCCGACTTGGCCACGGAGTCGATGAAGAAAACGTCGCTTGTAGAGGGATAAATCATTGGGGTGTTTTTAATGTGGCTAATCAGAGTGTTCTTGTAACCCTGTATATTCGACGATAACCGTTTGGGATCAGATAAAATCCGCTTGCCATGTCATTTTAGAACAAAATTACGCGCGTCTCTTTACTTTATTTCATGGTTCTACCATATTCACTTTCAAATGATCGGCGACAGTTGGCATCTAAAAAATACAATTCTTTTTCCCTGACTACGTAAATAATTAACTCTTTACATATCTATGAAGGATTCATCTTAATTTTTATTCATGAGTTATGGCATTTCTTTCTTCTAAATTCATCTCCCAAATTTGATGCATTTCTTGCTTCTTTTTTTCTAACTGATTGTGTACTAGAAGGACAGAAAGTGGAGCAGAAAGCGCGAGAAACAGTTGCATATTATGCTCATGAGCAAATGCAAATAGCTGACTGTCTTTCATGCGTGGCTGCAGATATCAATTATGTGTCATAAGTATCTGAAAAAGTATGCACCTAAAGGAAGTATCTCGAACATGAAAGATATAAAAACAAATGTCTGTCACAGTGCGAAACTGAGCCAGGTATATAGATGCTACATTTGTGGTACATATCGCAAATATCAATTAGGTGTAACAAGCACCTAAAACTTTAGGTAGCTGAAGTACATACTTAGCACATGAATACCATACGTATCAAATGCCGGGTACCTAAAAAGGAGCTGGGACCACTAAATGGCACATGCCTAGCACATCTTGTGCTGTTAGGGTTATCACAGCTTTGATATGAAAACTAGTCTTGTCTTTGTCGCAAACAAAATCCTTATCATTGAAGGTGGAAACAAGTTTTCTTTTTTTAATTAACAGATGCAGAAGGAAAATGAAGATATTAATATAAAAAAGCTAGTTGCATTGGAATTGCACACTGATATATTGAGATTGAAGTTCGATATTGATTTCTATAAAAATAATTTCAATCTTTCCGCTGCAGATATGTTTGCTTTATCTTTCACTAACATAATAGATTATTAATTAGAAAAACAAAACGGACACAACGAGATTGTATCTGTACTGTTTAGGCCTTTCTGAGTGCGAGTGCACTTTCTCTACCCTTTGTTATTTATAATAGGGTAGTATATTTAAAATCGTGTTTTTTTTTTAAGATTTGTTCTTTGTGGAGCAAGGGAGTCGGCAAATTAGAATACGCGACAAAACGTACTAGCGACAAAACGTACCACCGACAAAACGTACCACTTACCCTGAGGGCTGCTTGTGAAGGGTTTTCTAAAAACACTTTAAATAATGACAAGCGACAAAACGTACCACTTGCCTGGAGGGCTACTTGCGAAGAGTCTTCCAATCAGCCATCAAATAATGACAGGCGACAAAACGTACCACTTGATAGGACAGTATACAAGTATATATATACCGGATAAAATAAGGTTAAAAGTTGAACAGATTGGTTGTGAGAAAAGTACCGATGCAAGACCAAGACCATGCCTGCAAGATTCTCGCAACGCGAAGACCATACCTGTAAGATTATCACCAGACCAAGACCAGCAGGAATCTTGCATATGCAATATTAGAATATTTGCTGATTTCCATCACACTTTATCCAGGCTTTGGACTGGCAAAATAACTATAAAATGTATAAATATAACTACTTTGGCGTGTTTAAAATCAGCTGTGGTTAAGCTATCGTCAACATTTTTTCTTTTTCTTTTTCTTTTTTCTTTTTTTGGTACGTATTTTATATTTTTGCTTTTCATTTTATTTACATCAGCAGCAAGAATATTTTGGTCTCTTGTCATTTTAGAAGATTCTTGTAGTTTATTCCAGTTTCTGTATGTAAGCTATTGCCTTTAAGCAAGATCTTAGACTACCATTTTCTTCATAGTGGCGCTTCACTGTTCTTTCAAGGCGTTCATCATACTTTATGTACTTCTTCTTCCTCTTGGAGCTTCGAATGTTTAACTCTGACCTCAAAAATGCACAGTGTGATCTCTCGGCTTCTTCCCTCAAACAAATAATGACGTCTTTAACGCGCGGGTTTCTATTCTATCCATTAATTAAATCACATCTAAAAGTGAGACAAGTGTAATATCAGAGAAGGGGGATGGGATAACGAGTCAGTTGTTACGTCATGCCAGCTCTGTTGGCCCGTGTTTCACGATGCGGGCAGGTGTTTTCACGATTCATCTTACAAATATCTCCCAAACCGTTACTCCCTGTTAAAAATCTTAGTGAACCTTCTTTGTAGAAGTAGTCTTAGAAATAAAATGAAAAACGAACAAACAAGCCAGACTGTACGATAACGAAAATATGAGTGATACCGTAAACGCTTCCAGAGGGAGGGGGTCTCGATTTTTACAAATATCCCCTAACCAGTTACTTCCAGCTATAAATTGTACTGAATCGTATTTGTACTACGTAATCTTAGGGGGGAAAAAAGAGTGAACGCGCTAGGGTATATAGTAACGAAGATATGAGTGATGCCATAAACGCTTCACAGGGGGGTTTAGGGGAATAGCGGGATAAGCATCGGGGAGAATTTAGGAGAATTTTGAGAAATTATACCTTTACATGTGTGCTAACGATTGGTAGATAATTCATCTTGCTACAAATTTGTTCTGACATTTTCCCTTCATTGACCGGGCTAGTGGGCAATATATATATATAACCGGGTCACGGATAATTCGCAACAGAAAATGAAAAGGGGTCAATTCCCACCAGGAAAGCAAAAGGAGATAGGTTATTCGTTATACGTACAATATACCTAATAAGAAAAACACTTGTAGATGAAATATAAGCTTTAGAAATATGAACTACTACTACTACAACTATTATATTATTACTATTATTATTGACCATATAGGTTCGGAGGCCAATTCACCAAACTCTGTTGACTCCATTCTTAGAAGCCCATTATTATTATTATTATTATTATTATTATTATTATTATTATTATTATTATTATTATTATTATTATTATTGAAATACTATCAGCTGAACTTCCTATTTGCTACTTATTTCCTATTTTGATGAATGTTGAACAATGACTTATGAGAAATGATAACTTCGATTAAAATTTATTGTGATTACAGAATTTAGCTTGAAGTACCGTGATGAATTCAATATGCTATTTCGATGACAGCAGAAATTATATTCTTTTGACACACATATTCATATGGCCACGTCTCTCGCAAGAGGAAACCAAAAGTGTCATAAAATTCCTGACGTAAGTTGTTAATTTATCACATCATTAACTTCACGAGTGATCAAAATGATGTGTTTGTGCATATAGCTTTCATTTTATTTATAGACCCTATTAATTGCTGTATATTTATATTTTATTGTTTGTGAAGTCAGTGTCAAGATTTTGTATCCTTGGCCTTTTTCTTTTGGCGCGAACAATTTTTTTCACTCATTCATGTCTGCATACTTTCTTTCATCTGTAGCGAAATAGATCCTCAGAAATGTGCATCGGAATATATAAAAGAGCAACCTTTGTGTAGATTTAGGCCATCTGTCCCGAAGGAAAAGAAAGGATGTTTCCATGCTTCTTTCCTACCGCGTAGGGTCTTTGTTTCTTCAATTCCCAGTTTCAGTACAGTGCAGTTTATTGTACGTGTAACATGGAGCACGCTGCTAGTACACTTGGAGTGGAAGAGCAATTTGTTTTTTTTGTTCTTATACCTACCGTACTTGTAGCATGCAATTATGCTGCTGCTAGGAATGGTAGGAAGCGACTATGGGTGAGGGATTGGATAAGACGTCGTTATGGCCATGGTATTCACTCCACTCTTTTACCAGAGTTGAGGATCAATGACAGTCATTCTTATTTCAACTACTTACGAATGACTGACGAAAGTTGTTCTTTGTTCAATGACGTCACTCATGATGAAATAAACAACTGTCCATAGGCGGTCAGAATCTCACATACAGATGGATGTATGAAATATATAGCTGACGTATATAATATACGTATACATGTGTAGTATACGGAAGTTTGTTAGATGTCAGACACCCTGCAGCGACATGATATAATGTCTAAATGAGAAAAAGGCAGTAACTATGTAGTATATGGATAACGTATGCTTCGTACAGATTTCCGTACTAATCGTAAGGATTCCATATATTTGTACAACATACCGCTGTCCGAATAACGGATTTTTCTGTGTACACATAATTCTATACTATATGCAATAGTATCATATATACTTTGATTTTCATATTTATATTGTCAATGTAAATAGCAACAATACAAAATATCAATATCAATATCAAAATACCTGTATGTTTTTTTGTAGTTTCAATCAAATCATAGGGTCAGATAATGGGGGATCAGGGCCGTCTTACGCATCCTTTTGCATTGTTTGCTTAATATATGGCCAAACATGTCTTGAGGCTGTGAACTGTGGAACCTTTTACGTACTGCGAGCAGTGGCGGTTTTAGCGGGTAGACACGGGGCTACCCAAAAATATATAAAACTGAAAATATATAAACACTAAAAGATATAGTAAAAAGTAAATATATTTTCACTTTTTCTATTAATGGTAAATAATTATTTAATAAACAGCATCAACAACTACTGTAAAAGTAATTTCCTATTGTCATTAATCAATCGAATGTGCATATGTATCCATACGCGAGGAGCGGACCTACCCAAAATTAAAATCCTAAAACCGCCCCTGACTGCGAGCTTTAGCATGTTGGAGGTGAACTACTGGAAAACAATACAATTGAAATGACTTGATACTAGACCGAAGTAAGTTTGTTTTATCTTTGTTTCAGCTATAATGTCAAACGGTTTACTTGCAACTGAGTCAGTCAATTTTCAATTTATATGCAGTTAGCTATCTTTCTTTTTTTTCTTTTTCTTTAATCACATTCATTTTTACTGATATAGATGTGAATAACGCTGCTAATAAGAGAATAGTATCTAGTTATTTTTCCAAGAAGAACAAGTAGAATAACATCTAAAATTTATGATAAAACTAAAAGAAAGAGTTATTCTTCTTACAGAATTATTGCGAAAAAATGAAATGAAATCTTTAAGTTTTACGTCCCACGGTTATGCCGGTTATTCTAAAGGAGACGGTGATGAGATATGAATGAAATGGTGGAATGAAAAAAGTGGGAGGAAACGGGAGAACCCCGAGAAAACCCAGGAGCATGGTGTTTGTCCACCACAAAGTCCACACGGCGCGAGCTGGGATCGAACCAGATACCCCAAGAAACGGAGGTGAACGCTCTACCACTGAGCTACCGCAGTTTCTATCTACAATCAAAATATAGGCATAATTAGAATAATTGCAAAACCTAAGGATTTCTGCTCAAGTACAACCCTGAAAACTATGTACATCGGTTCAAATTTCCATTTAATCCATCATATATATATATATATATATATATATATATATATATATATATATATATATATATATATATATATATATATATATATATATATATATATATATATATATATATAATATTATTTGGTGACAATCAGTTTATCGGAAAAAACATTATTATTATTATTATTATTATTATTATTATTATTATTATTATTATTATTATTATTATTATTATTATTATTATTATTATGAAAATTAGTAATTGTGAAAGATAATAACTTCGATTAAAGCTGCTATGATTACAGAATTTAGCTTGCAGTACCATCCTGAATTCAGTATGCTATTTTGATATCTGTGAGGAAGCTAAATTATTTCGATGCCTACATTCATGGAACCGAGCTGTTAACAAAAGAAGAGACACTTGTTTTCCCTGGCAGTCGTAAAAATGTGTATTTTGGCTCTTCCCCCTCCAGCCCAAAAGAAACCGTTGTTTCGGAAGCAGCGCAACTGGATTTTCTTTTATGTCAGCGGGAGGGCGATAGCAGGTAGCAAGCAAGACGGCCCAAAAAGTTGGACACTGTTGAACTTCTTGCAAGATGGAAAAAATGTTTTATGACCCTTTCAAGACTGTGTGTACACGGGGAAATATGGTAGGGTTTCAAGATTTTTTTTATGACAGCTACAAGATCTTGTAGAGCGGGGGACACTTCTAAATGGTACACCTTAGCCGTAAATCTCCATATGGCTGTACCATTTAGAAGTGTCCCCCGCTGTACAAGATCTTTTATGGTGTACACGGGGTTTTATTCCTTTCCAGCCTGCACTCACTCAAGGTCAACTTTTTCCTTGAAGTGGTACGTTTTGTCGCGGATTAAATATCTGAAATGTTTTAATTAGTCCATGACAGGTTGTAATTTATATAAGTGGTACGTTTTGTCGTGGAATACATATCAGAAATGCTTTAATTAATCCATGACAGGTTGTCATTTATGACAGGTCATCAAAAGTGGTACGTTTTGTCGCGAAAATTCAAGTGGTACGTTTTGTCGCTGGTACGTTTTGTCGGGACACCGGCAAATTATGCCATTGTGCGGGGCGGCGGCAAATTGTCTAGGGCCGGGCCTTGGTATCACGTAGCTAAGATATTGTTTCCCTAGTTAGTGCCTCTTCGAAGTATGGCCAAGAAGTTTGTCACAACTGTACGAATAGGTCACAGTTACCAGAAACCTCCTAATTAACTACAAACATACTTCTGGAGTGGATTCATTTTACACAAGGCTCTCTTGGTACGACAAGTATGTTTAGACAAACGCTGTACACCATGTTAGAACATAAACACACACACACACATGCACACTACGACGTAAGAGAGACTTCAATCAATGGAGCTGACAAACAAATGTACCTCAGCCGAAGCCTGAGCAACCTTTTTAGTTGGTTTAGAAGAGGCCTTTTTGGTGCGATGCACGTAGATCAGTGGCGTGGGGACAGAGGGGAAGAAGATAGAGGATCCCACATATCTTTTAAAACATTTAAAAACTTTCTCCGTGGCGAGGTGTGGCAGTTTACACGACCGACTTTCTACCTGTCTCGCAGCCTGTAATCATTACCACAGCACTCAATTTTCTTTGCCTGCCTGCCACTGTTACACAAACATTCGTAATGTCCACGCTCATACATCACCGGATATATACCCGGTTTGTTTCCTTTGTTATTAATACTTAACAAATTTAACATCCAAAATAACAAAATATAATGTTGTTTATCAGAGTATATTTTATTACCAAAAGGAGCAGCAGCGGATGTTCGCAGGGATGTAGTTTCTGTGTATCTTCTGTTCTTATTAGTGAATTTTCACTGATATTCTTGATCGATTTTCATTGATTCTTTAAGAAAAATAATCAATGTATTAAGCATTCATCACACATTTTTCTTGTAAATACTGCAAAACCTAAAGAATATTCTTAAATCGTTTCTCCATAATTTACAGGGAGTTACGACATGTTCATTAGGAAGAATTATGATTTTACAGTAAAATTTACGATGAATTATTGTCAAATCGTGTTGTCATTTACCCGTTGTTAAATTGCAGACGTTTACAGTAATTCATAGTAACTTTTACTGGGAAAATGTTACTATGCTGTACATTGTTGAAAGTTTAAAAAAAAAAAAACAATTAGATTGCTATAACACGTTTCGAAATGGGCTTGGCAACTGTGCTCCCGTTTAGCTCAATAGCCAGAGATATGCGTGGTTTGATTTCAGGAGCAGGACCAAAATGTTAATGGAAGAATATTTATTCAAATAACTAATAACTGTCCGAAAAAATCATTAGAAATGAAATCTTTTTCAAGTTTTACGTCCCACGTTATGTCGGCTAGGCTAAAGGAGACTGTGATGATGAGAAATGGGTGGAATAAAGACAGTAGGAGGAAACAGGAGAACTCCGAGAAAACTCACGCACACAGTGTTTGTCCATCATAAAGCTCACTTGGCGCGAGCTGACAACCATGTGAGATCGAACCATGGTTCCCATGCACCAGAGGTGAACGCTCTAGCACTGAGCCACCGCGGCCCTCGGTAAATCATTAGAATAAACGATACAGTTCGAATAATTTTAATATTTCTACACTATGAGTTCGCGCCCGTAAGGGTTGTGCACGAAACGAGTCAGACTATTTTCAATAGAAACAGGTTTTGAGAGAAGATATTTGTCACGAGACATTTCCGAGACAGGGCAGCTTGAACACTTACCTGGTGCGCAACCCTACAGAGCTCCTGTAACTAAATAATGAACAGGGATACAGAACTTTCGCTAATGACCTAGCATCGTGAAATTAATATTATTTATATATATATATATATATATATATATATATATATATATATATATATATATATAGGGCGGATCTAAGATATGATCAAGGAGAGTATAAACCATATTTTGCCTTTTTATCCAGTGTAAAGCAGGATTGAAGCCCATTTTATCCAGTGTATATCTGACCGTCAAGGGGGGCTATAGCCCCTATAGCCCCCCTTGGATCCGCCACTGTGTATATATATAACTGAATCCTTCAGTTTTACGTCCCACAGTTATGCTGTGTAGGATACAGGAAATGGTGATGGTTAAAATGAATGACTTGGTGTAATGAAAAATGTAGGAGGAAACGAGAGAATCTTACACACACACACACAAACACACACATGGTGCTTGTTCACACAAGAACACTTGGCGCAAGCTGGGATTGAACCAGGGACTCCAACTACCAGAGGTGAACGCCCTACCACTGAACTTCCAACCATCACGAAGGAATTAGTGAGACACTTGAATTACGGAGTATCCTACTTCGGTCTAGAAAACCGGAAATAACACCGATGAAACCAAATATGCTCACCATGGTCAGGAAAATTCTCGCCTCGTGGGAAACAGTGTCCAAGACTGACAACTGTGGAGAAGAGTTGTTCAGATCATCCTGCAGTAGACTGACAATGATTGTTGTTGATAATGAGGATATACTCGTAAACATAACATTATATTTTCCTAACAACAAAAAGCTGTTCCGTAATTAGTTACTGACTTAATTTTTCTCTGTATGTAGTTTGATGTGTTGTAAACCCAGCGACATTGATAGGGGGCAAAGATTCGCTAGCCTCAAGGAAAAACTACTAGATAAATACGATATTACACGTTAAAACGTTCTCACACACAAATGAATTAACTACTAGCCCGTTTCTACTTTTTATTACTATTATTATTATTATTTTCTCGCTGCAGCGAAGGGAATATTGTGCAATACTAGTTTTAATCGAGAGTGTCTTAGCTTGTGTCGCAATACGTTACAGTTTTCGGGGGCAGGAAATCCACAAAGTAGGTAACTGAAGTCTTCGGGATATAGTATGAACAACGACGAATGTATATATCCTTTCATCTAATAAAACACACACACGAAGGAAAAAAAAAAAACTGGTTTTACATTCCAGACGTCTGTACATTTTGACTTGTGGAATTTAGAAGAATGATGCCAAGAGTTTTTTTTTTTTTTTTTTTTTTTTTTCAAGATTGAACAATACACATGAAGATTTGAACTTTCCCCTTAACAGTAGTTAGTTATGTATATTGTGCAATCAGTAGAAATTAGAAATAAAGACATTTGATATAAGTAATACTATTCTTAAAACGACAACAGGTACATTCTCTCATTATTGAACTTTTGTGTATTCCATATAATAGTGAAAGTAGGTTCTCTTTTTAAGTTGCACTAGTTCGTGTTACTGGTCTTGTTGGCTGTTGCATATTCATACTCTAATAGAGTGCAAAACTCTTCCAAGAAATTGGTATCTAATATTATTTTCTTTAGCACTGGGCTGCACTGGCCTTAGTGAGTGAAACATTGCTTTAGAATGATTAGTAAGTCGATTGTTGATTAGTTAGGTTGTAAAAATGAAATTAAATCTACGTTGTACGTCTCACGGTTATCCCGACTAGGTTGAATTGACCTTGAGTTTAATGTCCCTTTCAGCGATGACGCTGTATGAGACGGGACCTACTGATTAACGTGGAATCCGAACCATATGAGCTCCCGCCGGGAATCGAAACCGGGTCTCCCATGCCAAAGGTGCGTACGCTAACCGCTTAGTTACGCAAGAGCTCCTTATGCCGGCTAAGCTAAAGGAGACAGTGATGATGACAAAATGAAGGATATGGTGTAATAAAGAAAGTGGGAGAAAACGGGAGAACACCGAGAAAACCTACGCACACAGTGTTTGTCCACCATAAAGTCCACTTGGCGCGACCTGAGATCGAACCAAGGACCTCATCCACTAGAGGTAAACGCTCTACCACTGAACCACCGTGGCCCTTAGTTAGGTTGGAGTTTATCGTTTGTTTCAGCACTGATGTTATGTAAGACGTAGATCTACAGCTTAACGTAAGACCCGAGCTACACGAGCTACCACCAGGAATCGAACCAAGATCTCCGGCACCCAAAGCAAGTACATTAACAATATAGCCACGAGGGGGTTCTGATCAGTAGCTGAATTGAAAAAAAAAATCAGCAGCAGCATGTACGTACGCAGGTTTATATTCAAGTGAATAATTAATATTTAAGTCGAAGTGAAATAAAATAAAAATACATACAATAAATAAAATAATGCACTGGTGTGCAAATCTTAAGGACGAAACAGATAAAGCAACACAAAATATTCCGTAATCGTTAGAAATGAAATGAATGTTGCTGGAAGGCTAATGCACGTGCACAGAAAGCCAGACCTTGTATGGTGTGATGCCGCAGCGTGACCGTAGCATCGAATGGGACTGCTCCCTCAACATGGAAGCAATCGAATGAAAACTGCGAATGTATGCATTGCGATGGTCTCACTCACAACAACATGGCCAGTAGACAACATTTGATTGACTGTGACTCTACACGGGAAACTGGAAGGAGAACGAAATATGACGAACGTGACCCAGAATTTTGGTATTGCCCACAGCACTGTTTCACGTGCATGAGGAGCTTTCTGAACCACAAACAATACTATGTGAAGCAAACGGGATGGTCGACTACGCTAAAAGTAGGGAGTGGTCTCTTTGCCTGACGACCATGACGTTGTGTTGTGTTGTGTTGACACACGTAAATTGGCGACAGTTTGTGGTGATACCAAGAACATCAGGACAGAGCCGTGGGGTTGTAGGTCATGTTCTAGTCTCAAATGTGAGCTGATTCAATGTAAGTACTGATTCTGGATGTACCCTTATCTGGCGAGAGGTGGGAACACACAATGAACCCAGGAACATTGTCGAAAGTGACTGTTTTTGTGCTCCAGCTGTTCTGGTGTGGGGTGGTATAATGTTGCATGATTATACCGACCTCCAAATTTTTAAACGCTGTAAACTCACCGGTCAACTTTAGTATGACATACTACTCCTTCCCACGTGTGTCTTTTCAGAGGTGCAGTCGGCCCCAACTTCTTCTTTATGACTGATAATGCGCGACCGCATCGAACAGCACAGATGGTGGAGCTATTGAAACATGAGAAAATTTGGCGAATGGACTGGCCTGCCCATTCGACCGACTTGAATTCCAACGAGAATGTATGGAATGCTATAGAGAGACATCTTGCAGCATGTCTGGATGCACAAAGTATCATGTAGAAGTTATCAACAGCACTAGTAGAATAATGGAACTGCATACAACTCATTACCAAGCTTGTGAGCAGCATGGAAGCACGCTGCAGAACATGCACCACTGTCCATAGGCGCAAATCTGTCTTCAACATTGGGGGGGACGGGTAAGACGTTCCCATATATATATATATATATATATATATATATATATATATAAGCGATGTTCAAAATATTTATGAAGTTGAAAAACAATGTTGTGAAGGATCAGGGGAGCAGAATTGTCTTCAGTGACGTATTTAGGAGGCTATCGGGCTCATTCTCTCCTCGAAATAATTTGTTAGTTTTACGCATTCCACGTACAACAATAATCCTTCTTACCATTTCTAAGAATGTCATTGACTTTCCATTTTCTTATGCTTTTTGTTCAGAAATAATACTGTATTTGTAAAATTTCATTCCATGTAAGAACTGCGTCCTTAATTGTTCTTTCTGTCATCCTTTCTATTTTTCTGTTTCTTTTTCTTGACGTTACTACTTTCATTTCGCCTATCATACTTTATCGACCGTTGTCAGTTGTGATTCAAGTTGGCCGTCATCAGTAACACCAAAACTAAGAGGAGTTGATAAGCGAAACTAGTGTTCCACACCAACATGCGCGGATATCAACATGACAGGACTTTAGTTATTATAACAAAGGAACAATTATATCGTTTAGTTATTTTTAAAACGTTTGAATTAAAGAAAATCAAAACGGGGAAATAATTAGCTCGGGAAATTAGGACGGCCAAGAAAATGCTTTCTTTTTCTTGTATGAATAGAATAAAGGGTTAGATTCACTCCTAAATTTTTGTATCATATTATATAGAATTTATCGATCTGTAATTCTTGTCATTATAACTTCAATTTATGCTTAAATTAAAATATATTTAATTCTCAAATTCATGTGGGCAATTGCCCACTTCCTTCCCTGTGTTGGGCATAGCCCTCGAAAGAAAATCCTAAATACGCCATTGGTTGTCTTCAACATTGGAAGGTGGGCAGATTTGAGGCTTATTCTAGATGAAACTCATATTACGGTAGATGAATCTGATCAACTGTTGTAGAGTATATTATATATTAGGTGATGTAGATGAAGTAGTAGTACATATCAGTATTACAAATCGCTGCCGTGAAAACATTCTGAAATCTGAATACATGCATATTTATATTGGTATGTTTCTAATTAGGCATCCACAAAGACCCACGTTGAAATTGTTTTATAGTAATATAATAATATAAATGACGACTTCCCCAAAACTATGAAGAAAGAATATCAATTATGTATGACGCAACAATACTCTTTGAGCAAAATGATTATAATCTCAATAACATTACAGGAATCGTTTCAGAAATCTGACGCATGTCATACTCTTTACTTAACAGATGTAACCTTAAGATTATAGAGAAAAATGTTCCAGCAATTGAATTCTTTTCTTTGCTTACGAAACATCCTCTCTCAAAAGAAAAATTGGGACACGCGGAAATACGTAGGAACAAACCATGGTTCGAACTAGCAGAGAAGAGAAAACAGGCAAAATTACGTTGGCCACAAAATCCGAATGAAATAATTACACAAAATTTCGTAGACATCAGGCGAGGAACTTCCAAAACTTTTAGAACAAAGAAACGCGATATTTTGAAAGCTAAAATTTAAGAACTTGAAGATAATAGTAAAAATAAAAACATTCGGGACATGTATAAAGGGATCAACGAATTTAAGAAAGGCTATCAACCTCGTTCTTATATATGAAAGAAAGCGGATGGAACAGTTCTCACTGATAGAGATAGCATTTTAAGATTGGTGGAAAGATTTCTTTGACGATTTGCTTAACACGCAGCCAAAAACTAATGTGCGTGGAGAAAGGAAGATACACACCGCAGAACCATATATTCTAGAACCCAATCGAATAGAAGTAAAAATCGCTATAAAAAATTAAAGAAACACAAATCTCGGGTGTAAACGAAATTCCGGCTGAGTTAATTTTAGCTGAAGGCAAAAAATTGTGAAACAAGATACACAAACTCATTCTCCTTATCTACAACAAGGAAGAATTGCCACAAGAGTGGGAAGAATCAATCATTGTTCCAATCCACAAGAAAGGCGACAAAACTGACTGTAATAATTATCGAGACTTATCTCTTCTGTTAACATCCTATAAAATCCTTTCAAACATTCTATTAGCAAGATTGACCCCATATGCAGATGAAATTTTTGGAGATTATCAGTGTGAATTTACACGAAATCGATCAACTATCGACCAAATATTTACCATTCGCCAAATACTCGAAAACAAGCGGGAATACAGTAGTCCGGTACATCAACTATTTATTGATTTTAGAAAGGCTTATAACTCGGTTAGGAGAGAAACATTGCACAACGTTCTTACAGAATTTGGAATACCGAAAAAGCTAATTAGATCAATTAAGGCATGTTTAAATGAATCCCAAAGTAAAGTCTGGGTAGGAAAATTTTTGGCCACGAGCTTTCACACTAAGAATGGCCTGAAACAAGAAGATGCGTTGTCGCCATTATTATTCAACTTTGTCCTGGAATACGCTATAAGGAAAATCAAAGATAGCAACCAGGGCCTAGAGCTGAACGGTGTTCACCAGGTTATGCGTACGCTGATTATGTAAATTTAGTAAGGGATGATAGGAGAAAAATAGAAAGAAATGCAGACGTCTTTTTAGAGGAGCTTGCATGGACATGGGTTTAGAAGTAAATGCAGAGAAAACTAAATACATGGAAGTGCGTCGGGACCGTAATAAGGCAAATTATGTATGTGTTAAAATATTAAATAATACTTTTGATAAAGTGGATACTTTCAAATATCTAGAATCAATAATAACAGACGAAAATCATATTCACGAAGAAATTAAATGTCGACTAAAAACAGGGAATTCGTGTTATTATTCAGTTCAAAACCTCTTGTCGTGAATTCTGTCGAGGGATTTGAAACTTAAAATGTATAAAACGATAAGATCCCGAGAGAAATATTCGGACCAAGAGGAACGGGAATGGGGAATGGTGGAAACTTCATAACGACGAACTACGTAAATTATACGGCTTACCAAACATTGTTAAGGTCATCAAGTCTAGGAGGCTTAGGTGGGCAGGACATGTAGCGAGGATGGAAGAAAGTAGGAACGCTTTCAAAGTGTTAGCGGTAAGACCAATCGGAAAACGACTATTAAGAAGACCTAGGCGCAGATGGGAAGACAATATTAAGATGGATCTCGCATAGATAGGAATACAAAGTAGAAACTGGAACCAGTTGGCTAAGAATAGAAGTCAGTGGAGATCTTTTGTGAACGCGGCATTGAACCTCCGGATTCCATAGGCTATAGAGTTAGCTTACGAAGCATGAGTAGATGCCTAAGCTGGTACTACAAATAGATGAAATGCGCATTTACTGAAAAGATGGGTTCTACTGACATTGGACAGTCTATATACTCTTCGTGTGCTAGGGCCTAGGGGAGAGGAGGAGATAAGATTTCATATCAGGTTACGTCACGCACAGTTGCACGCCTTCATTTTCATTAAAAATAAAAAAAAAAACAAGAGAAACAAATTTCATCTCACTTTTCTTTGTGGCAGTCGGACACAACTTATCACAGTTATCTGCAAAAAGCACTTTTCAAATCGGATTATTTGGAGAGCCTCCAGTTCCAATGTTGGGTGGGACATGTCTCCCCATTTCCCCGGAATTTGTGCCCGTACCTACAGCTGAGACAACTTTCCAGCATGAGGAGAGGGGCATATCCTCCTCTGGCATTTATTGCAATTTGTGCCCAAATAGCGGAAGTGGAATTAATACATATTGATGAGACTACTAAACTCACTACAGCACGAAGTTCAGTTTGAAATACTACAGAATACGATTCTTTTTTTAAAAAAAATGGAAAAGCCAAATGAGAAATCAATTTCATCTTACATTCCTTTGGGGCAGTCGGACACAAATCATGACACTTATCCGAAAAAGCACTTTTTAAATCAGATTATTGGGGGGGACAGTCCCCCCTAGGTCCAAGATTGAGGGGGACATGTCCCCCTCGTCCCCCCCGGGATTTGCGCCAGTGCCACTGTCCATGGTTATCACACATTTTATAAGGACCATTTCACTCCTTTTGTAATGAGGGAAGGCCACCATGATTAGTAACTTATTGCCTTTGTATAACAATACCATTTTTTGTTTTTCTAATAAGAGATTCTCCCCTTAGGTTAGGGTCAGGAAATGTTTCTTTAAATTCCATTTTTTTTTTTTCTATTTTTCAAATCATCAATAAGTTATATTCTTTTCTTCCTACTCTTAGATTTTCTGCTATCTTACCATCTATGGCGGTATATATGCGGTACCATCTATGCGGCACTCAGCGAGCACTCTCGAATCACTGTCAAATTTGGATAAGAACGGTTCACACATCTCGGAGGAGTATCCGGATAAACGAAGGCCTAAGTCGAGTAAAAGAGGACCTTCGCTCCAATTAACGTACAATAAAAAATTGTGTTGAAGTTAATCTTAGTTAGTGATGATTTCAGAGGTGGCCCGGGCTGGAATTATCAGTATTTTTGAAGTACCACTTTTTACTCTGTGTATCACCATTATGTTAGGTAACTTCCGAAGTTTCCAGAATTCAGTGATATCTTCTTTATAAGCTAGAAAAGACAGATGCTATATGGAAGAATGATAAAGAGTTGGTAAAATGAAGAACGGAGGAACTGCGAGAAATTCCACAAACACAATGTTGTCCATAGCAACCTAGCATGGTTTGAGGTACCAGAGATTAGAATTTTGTAAGTGAACTACCGTGCCTTCAGTTCGGCATTCAAATTCCTCAGTAAGTGGTTAAGTGAAAGGGTTGACGTTGCTTTTAAGCTGATTGTCTACAAATGTCTAGCTCCAAGAAAAATATTAAAATCTTTTTCATACGAAGAAAAAGGAAAACATACAAGAACAGACTGAGATACCTCAGGCTACGTTTATACTCAAGCATGAACTACAAAGAAAACAACGTAATCAATTAAAGGAATTAGTAAAAATTGATATACCATAGGCTACCTTTACGATCAATCATTCAAATCTTTAGTATACGGAGAAGACAAAATAAATAATGAAAGATAAGGAGTATAAACTAAAGTATTGAAGGCTTCTTTTAAGCATCAGCCCTTTAACATACGGAGAAAACAATACAACTAATGGATAATAAAGATAAACAAATTGAAATATCTGCAACCAATGCAGAAAAGATGAACACAAACTGAGATACCGTATGTTACCTTAACCCTCTATCATCCAGCTCTTTAGATTACGAAGAAAACAATACAACCAATGAATCAAAAAAGTGCAAAGGAGATATTGTAGACTACTATAACGCTCAATCGATAAGATCGTTAACATTCAATCATACGAATCTTTAGCATTCTAAGGAAGATAAGGTATGGAACAGCATTCAAAGCTGAAGCATACAGAGAAAACAACGCACTAAAGTGGAATAACGGAAATGAATTGAAATAACTACAACCAATGGAAAACAGTACAAACTGAGATATAGTAGGTTTCCTTACCGCTCAATCATTCAAATCTTTATCATGCGAAAAAAAAAAATGCACTAATTGATAACAGAGGAAATAAATTGAAATATCTGCAACCAATGGAGAAAAGAGTACAAACTGGAGAAAAGAGTTGAGTACAAACTGCAGGTTACCTTAACGCTCAATCATTCAAATCTTTAGCATACGGAGAAAACAATGCACTAATGAAGAATAAGGGAAATAAACTGAAATAATCTGCAACCACTGGCGAATACTACAAACTGAGATATCGTAGGTTACCTTAATGCTCAATCATTCAAATCTTTAGCATACAGAGAAAACAATGCACTAATGAAAAATATGGGAAATAAATTGAAATATCTGTAACCGATGGAAAAAAAACAGTACAAACAGATATCGTGAGCTACCTTAATACTCAATCATTCAAATCTTTAGCATAGAGAGAAAATAACACAACCAATGAACGAGTAATTCAAATATTTAGCGTACAATATACGACAAAATAATGAAGGATAAGGAGTTTAAAAAGGTATTGAAGGCTTCTTTTAAGCATTCGACTTGTCAACAGATAAGGAATGAATGGAGAATAAAGAGAACAAATTGAAAAATCTGCAAACAATGGAGAAGAAACAGTTTACAAACTAAGAAATAGTACGCAAGCGTAACATTCAATCATTGCTTTTTAGCTTACAAACAGAGCAACAAATTCAATAAACGAAAAGAAAGCAGAGTATTTTAGACTCGTTAACACCCTATCATTCCATCTTTAGTATAAAGGAGTAGAAACTGAGGTATTGCAGGCTTCTAGTTTGCACACAGAGAAAACAATGCACTAATGGAGAATAAGAGAATAAACTGAAATATCTGCAATCGATGCAGAAAAAAAATGTATAAACTACGATACTGTAAACTATACCTTAACACTAAATAATGCTGATCTTTAGTTTACGTAAAACACAATAAACCAATGAAGGAAAAGTGCACTAATGGAGGTATTGTACTCTATTTTCATGCTCAATCATTTAAATCTTAGTGTACGACAGAAAACAGAAAGAATGAAAGGTAAGAAGTGAAACAGGGCTATTACTGGCTACTTCAAGAATTCAAATGTTCAGAACTAATACGGAATAAAGAATATAAATTGAATTACCTGCAATTAATGGAGAAAGAAAGAGTATAAACGAAGATATCGTAGGTTGCCTACGTACAAAAGCACTCAATTCTTTAATATATATTCAGGGTGGTAGGTAACTCCACCGACAAACTTTCTGAAGCGATTCCTTATACGAAATGAAAGAAATAAGTTCTAATAAACATGGGCCGAAAAATGCCTCCTTTCAGAGTTATGATCCATTGAAAATTCGAAAAATCATTTTTCAAAACTCCCTAACTTAGAAACTATAGGACCTATCCCAAGCGGTTTAAAGAATTACGCAGGAACTAGTATGTTCTCTATCTAAATATCCATGTTTTACCATCTTCCGTTATCGGTGAAAGGAACTGTGAAAAGGAAGTTGAAGTATAGGGTGAGTTCGTTTCGCTGATGCCGGTGAATTCTGAAACATGGGTATTTAGATAGAGCGTATACCAGTTTCTGTGTAATTTCTTAAACCGCTTGGGATAGGCACTATAGTTTCTAAGCCAGGATGTTTTGAAACGTGATATTTTGAATTTTCGGTAGTTCATAACTCTGAAAGGAGACGTTTTTCGACCCATGTTTATTAGAACTTTTTTTTCATTTCGTATAAGGAATCGCCTCCCAAAGTTTGTTGGTGGAGTTACCTACCACCCTGTATATATAAAAAATATGGAAACGGCCTTACTCGTCCCCCCCCCCCCAATGTTGTGGAGAGATTTGCGCCACTGCCTCTAACACGTCCCACATGATACAGTTTCTTCTTAGCCAATGTCCCAACCAGTTTCTCTTCCCCTATTCAATAATATCTGTAAGTGTTCTTTTCTCCTGAATGTTTCTAACACTCTCTCATTCGTTTTCCGCTCGACCGAAGCTAATTCTATCCGTTCTTCTCCACATTCATAATTGAAGAGATTCCAGTCGTTTTCAATCGCTTTTGTGCAATGTCCGTGTTTTTACCCCATACAGCAAAATACGCCACACGAAGCATTTTATGAATCTTTTTCTCAACTCTTTATTCAAGGTTCCACGAAATAGACTTCTCTTCCTTCTAAAGGCTTCTTCCACCATTCCTATCCTTGTTTTTATTTTACGATCGCACTTCATATCATCACTAATAAAATTACCCAGGTATCGAAAACAAGTCACCCGTTCTATTTTCTCCCTCCTACTTCTATATTGACATCGACCCCTTCGTTTCCAATCACCATGACTTTTGACCAGAGGCGGATCCGGGGGGGGGGCAATTGCCCCCCCAAGAAGAGGAAGCTTTCTTATTATATATATATATATATAATCCATCCCAAAGTTTGGAGCCCTTAAAAGTAGCAGTATGACAACCCACCGCCCCCCCCCCAGAAGTCGGTCCTGGATCCGCCCCTGCTTATGTCTTTCTAACAATTTTCATCTCATATTCCTCATAGTCCTTCCTCAAGTTTTTTTTCTTAATATCTTATTGATTTTAAGGTTGATTTTCTCTATATTCAAGCATCAAAATCCTCAGGATATAAGGAAAATAACAAAACCAATGAAAATTAAAATAGTATAGATTAAGGTGTTCCATGTTACCTTTATACTTGAGCATTCAAATCATTAGCGTTAAAAATAATGGGATAAAGGGAGGAATGATATACAGTATTATTTATTATAATTGATTCATCAAGTTTTGAAGTCTTATAACTTCAAATATTGAATGCCCACCTATTTGTACTAATAACCTATAGAAAGAGCATACTTTAAAGTTTTGTTTATGTCATTGCAAGTTCCGTTGTGACTCACCAGGTGGCAGATTGATAACAGTTTGCAAAATGGCGAATAATCAACAGAAAGCATTTTGTGTGATGAAATATGTGAAGATAGAATCCGTCACCTCCGTGCAGCGTGCGTTCCGAAGACAGTACAACATACAACCACCAACCCACCAAAGCATTTTGCAATGGTACCGACAGTTTAAGGACACAGGTTGCCTCTGTAAAGGAAACAGCTCCGGATGACCGCCTGTCTCGGAGGAAACAGTGGAGAGCTCGAACGTGTATGGGCTGAGCTTGACTACCGTATAGTGTGTGTCGTGCCGGGCCGGGCCGTGGAAAATCAGCGCCCGGGGCGCGAGTATACGACGGCGCCCCCATACATATATTCCAAGCAATTTTTCCTACGGCGCCCTCATACATATATTCCAAGCAAATTTTCCTATCTTTTTTCCTTTTTTCCGAATTTTTCGCCCTCCTTACTTCGGCGCCCGGGGCCGTCACCCCGCTCGCCTTCCCCCCACGGCACGGCCCTGGTGTCGTGTAACACGAGACGCGCACATAGAACATTTGTAATGATATGTAAGAAACTTGAAAATATGCTTTTTCAAGTGATGTATCAATTATTTTGTATGCAATACTTTGTGAAATACATTCATACAAAACCCGAGAATCATGTAATAACCCTGTATTTCAAGCTACCTTCGTACTCGAGCATTCAAATCTGTCCTATGATCGGTTAAGAATTAAGGACTCCAGATCATTTCATGTATTCCAGGTTACTTCATGCTCTTTTTATTTTTACACAACGTAACAAATACTGTTTACTCAGAACTTACTAACTCTTCTTTTAAAAAAATTCTTATTATGTTTTCTCCTTGTGGATATCTTTTGTTCCTATTGTGACAGCAGTGAAAGGTAATGGTACTATGCTTTTCCGCCTCCTAATTTACCTGAAGACTCTTCAGTGCTCTATGTGGAACTTTAGCCAAATTTACGGTTGAGGAATTGTTTCCTCGCATTTATTTGGGAACGTAAAATATGAAGACAATGAGGACAGGCCACGTGTGACATTTTCAAAGAATGTCTTTACGTTCATGGTACTGCGATGATTGCCCGGCGTCACACGATATTTTATATTTTCTTCTTTTTCAATGTTAGAAATCTTGGCTGTCGGCTGTATATAATTTGCCATGGCTACTTATTTTATTATACTACGGGATTCTGTTACATAATAGATGATAGTACTAACAATAATATGAAAGTAATTCATCAACACTTTGTGATTCGCACAAAAGAAATGCTAGAAACGTCCAGGAAGAGAGCAGGAGTTTAACTGATTGATGCCAGTTTCTCCAACTACCAACGCGTTCATACGTACTGTGTGTATTACAACGTACTCGATTTTTCTTCCCATTTTATCATGTCGTTAGTTATTTTATCAGTTTGCGATCCCGTGTAAGTGAATGATAAATACGTGTGTCTTCGGCTAGCGTAGTCACAAGTTCGAATCCCAGTGAATGCATTGAATTTTCATTATTGTTTTAGCATTGTGATGGATTTCGAAAATCACACTAGGTCTCGTCTTATGCAGTCTCGGTGGTGTAACGACGCTTCAAACTCCAACAAACCACGTAGAAATTAAAAAGGAAGCAATCTTTGGTCCAGAAAGTTAGACATAATGGTAGAGGAAGCCGATGTGTTTACCAAATATGGCCCTGTTTTGTTTCTTTCATTATCATTATTTCAATTATAATTGCCTCCTTGATCCTAAATGCTGTTTGTTTAGTTAACACTTTTTTAAAGCATGGATCATTTTAGTGATCTCACTCAAATCCAACCAACTTAAGATTGTTTGGTGCGCGAGGACTCTAAGTAGAGGTAATCAACCTTGCTGGTGAGGTCCGCTCTGTTCGTCATGAGATTGACTGTCAATTGTTACCCACATAAATATAGATTTGTGAGTGAATGGTTTTTAAATTGTTTTCACAGACTCTTTCCACAGAGAGCAAATAATGGCTCTCGAAGAATTAACCACAAATTAACACTTAAAAGTACACGTCTGTAATCACACAGAAGTTAAATCATATTGACTGGCGTTCATTGATGTTATTAGACGAACTTATCACAACTTGTTTGAATACAGTGGTATTAGTTATCAGTCATATATTATTCAGTGGCACAATAATTTCCAGAACTTTGTAAATAAAACTACCTTTTAGAACTCTAAACAATAGCATAATTATCCACTTAACTGACAACAAGTACTTGAATAGATAAACACTTTACTTTTCAGGATGCTTTAGATTAAACGTTCTGTACTGGATGCTCTCTGATGTTACAAGATTGCTCATTTTGTCAGTAAACCAACACGGAAAGCAAGAAGGCAGCAAATCTCGCGTCAAAATTAGACAATAATGACTGGAATACGTAGTGGATGGATTTGCAGATACACTCTGCTCGTAGATTCATGATAAATCGTACAGTATCAATATTTGTTTTATTCGATTCCACATGCCTCGTTTACTCCCTTTCATTGCTCGGTCCTGGCTTCCTGTTGGAAATGAAATGAAATCTTTGAGTTTTACGTCCCACGATTATGACGGTTAGGCTAAAGGAGACGGTGATGATGAGTAATGAATGAAATGGTGGAATGAAGAAAGTGGGAGGAAACGGGAGAACCCCGAGGAAACCCACGCACACTGTGTTTGTCCACCAGGGCTGGGATCGAACCCGGGACCCCAAGCACCAGAGGTGAACGCTCTACCACTAAGCCACCGCGGCCCGAGGCTTCCTGTTGGATACGGCTACTTTAGGTGATATTATTTTCAATCTTTCCTTTTCGTTGGATCAGTTAAATGTATAAACTTCAAAACACGCCGGATAAAATACTGCTCTCTACATTGGTGTGGTGTTGGAAAAAGATGGAAAAAATGTACAGAGAGAAAGTAATGAATGAAGACGTTTTAAAACGGATAGGGGAGAAGAGGATGCTTTTAGCCAGCATCTTTCCCAGGAAGGCTAATTGATTTGGACATACCTTGCGAAGAAATTGTCTTATTCATAGCGCCATAGAAAGAGAGATGGAAGGGAAGCGAGGAATAGGAAGAACACTACTGATCGATCATTTGAAAAACAGAAGAAAATATTGGGTGTTAAAAGAGGGAGAAGCGTGGAAGAACCATTTTCAGGTCCAAACATTAAAAAAATTCAGTCCCAGGACCTACCAAAAGGCAGAATACTTAATAGTAGTAATATGTGCATTGGCAAATATAGTTAAGAAGAAAATATATAAATGACGTAAAACAAAAGTACGGCGGTCATTGTTTTGAGCATGAACAAAAGACCGAATTTTTGTTGCCATTTTCGATTAGCTAGAATATTTCCATAAACGAAAGAATGTCTTTTCCTTGATCTTCTTCCATGAATTCCCTTTTTAAAAATAACAGCGGGACAGCAATAATTTATATATTTTATGGATTTCGGTTTCCTAATAAATTTCAGTTTCTTTTGTAGGCTTCACTGCTTTTCAATTCAAATATAATCTCCAAAGTGTTCTCTACTGAACACAATGCATAGTGCCTTCTTTCACTATTTTAAAAGCTTCCTAGATTTATTTATTTTTGTAACATGTTTTCTCGATTTTTTGATTTTTTTTTTTTTTTTTTTTTTTTTTTTTTTTTTTGTATCACTCTACCGCGTTGGGAAATGGAAGGAACGGAATGCATGTTGTTCCCGAAATAATCATCTAATAAATAATTCTTTCCTTCTCCTATATTTCAATTGTTTCTCGACGACTTCTTGGTTTAAAAAATTTTTGTAAAGGCTCTGCTGCAACGTTGTGTGAGTTGCTTGGCTTCTGTACGAACAACAATTTTCATTTCAATGCAAACATCACACTGGAATTTTAGCGTTGACTTCCCTAAATTTCCCTGAATATCCATGACCAAGTAAGTAAATTTTCACTCATCCACGACAATAACATTACAATTTATGGTTAGGTTTAGAAAAGAATACATTTTTTTTTCTAATGGGCTTCCACCATTCCAATAATCGTTCAATGCTTTACTTTTAATTTTTGAAATACACTCTCTTCCCTTATGTGTCAGATTTCCTGTATTTGGAATACAATAAAACACTAGTACCAACCGTTAATTATACGTTATCTTTAATATCACGTCATTTTAAATACACTCATATCTCTATATGAAAGAAGTCCTGAGTGAGTGAATAAGTGACTGATCAATGCCCAGATCAAGATAGAAACCTGAAATTTTGACAGTGCATAGGATTTGTGACATAAGATACTATTAACGAAGGATTTTTGCAAATTCAACGACGAAGGGGGGAAATAAGGGTAACAATTATTATAGTGAAATGTACTATAGTACAATCTAGTTCTATCACTTTTTTCTGAAACTATAGGTAGAAATAATTTACAATTACTTATCGGGTACAGAATAAAACCCGTTCATTACTACATAGACGTAGTAGCTTGCAGTATTGGACGCCCTCCAAAGCTTGGATCCGCCAACAAAAAATTCTGGGTGCGTGCCTGAATGCAAATGAATAAAATTGAAAATGAAACAACCACGTCTTACATTTGTGTACAAATAATGCAAATTTTTTAATTAATTTCTCAGTTCTGACTGAATTAATGCGATCTAGAAACTAGCGTGGTTTGGCTGTGAAGTTTAGCAACGAAGAAACATAAGGAGTTCTAATTCTGTTCAAGCTTACTCGCAATTCTGCTAAAGCTTGCACATATATCTCTGACTCACTATCACCCTTGGCTCATGATATTTCAGCAATCTAAACCAGAATTCAAGTTAATCGAACCTCCAGTTTTCCTTATGACAAAGTATAATTCAGTGGAAATTATAACTTAAACGTGGGCACCTACTGCATTGTCACATGTCACACAATCTTCATGCATAACTTGCTCTGCATCAGGCGTGGTTTTCAGGAAAATCATATTGGAGATTGTATCTTCAAGGGAAAGAAACAAGACGCATATTTTAATCTGTAATTTGCCAAAAAGGCAAAAAGGTATTCCCCGCATTGTAGTTATATATTGGTTAAGTATATTATCTTTTGAGGTTGTAATTCCTGTCCCTGAAATTCATCAAGGCATGGGGAAAATAACTATCTCTTACACAGTGTTACTGTTCTTCTCAAAATACGTATTCAAACTTCCATACTAAACATAAGAAGGACATTCAGAAGCAGAAAACTGCAGTGTCGTTTTAAATATATTATTTCCTCAATACTAAAAAGACAAAGAAAATATTCTAAAAGCTTGTTCACGAAAAACAGACATTGGAAATATTTCATATCAATATTTCGAGGATGTATGACTCACATTTCTGTTTTAGCACTCACAATCCATCCACAACAATATGGATATAACAGCTAACTCATTGTGATATCACAGGATTAATAGATTAATGTACCATGTATTCTATTAATGGAGAATTCCATAGCAGAAACAGAAATATAGAGAATGTGTTCCTTCTTCGTCAGACATAATTTTCTTCAAATAAAGTGAAATAAATTTCCTGATTTAACGTCCCACGATTATGTATCGAGGCTAAGGGAGACGGTGAAGATAATGAATATGGTGGAATGAAAGGGTGGAAGGAAATGGCAGAACCTCGAGTAATTCAAGCGCACAGTGATTGTCCACCAAGAAGCCTACTTGACACGAGCAGGAAACGAACCAGGAATCCCACACGCCAGAAGTAAGTCCTCGACCACTGAGTCACCGCGGATCCACAATTTACAATTGCCGATAATCGGAAAATTTTTTAACGTACTGTTCCTGGGCATCGCTGCTTTTTTTTGTGCATGAATCCAGTAACTAACTTTATGGCCTATGGAACTTGGAGCTTCAATACCGCGTTCACTAAAGCTTTCCACTGACTTCTATCCTTAGCCAACTGGATCCAGTTTCTACTTTGTATTCCTATTTCTGCGAAATCTATCTTAATATTGTCCTCCTATCTGGGCCTAGGTCTTCCTAATAGTCACTTTCCGATTGGACTTCCAGTTAAAACTTTGAAAGCGTTTCTATTTTCTTCCATTCTGGCTACATGACCTGCCCGCCTGAACCTCTTAAATTTGATGATCACGCATCGACTACCTAACGAAATTAGTACACGCAAATCACCTGCAATCAGTTTTTTACCTGCTATTACCGCGGGTACCAAACTTCAACTCAGGTCATACGATCTGTAATATATATATATATATATATATATATATATATATATATATATATATATATATATATATATATATATATATATATAAACAAATTGGTCTCTCTGTTCAAAATGTTGTTTATCATTGTGTAATTTCACTGCCACTAAATTATGGAATCATACAACAGGCAATTAAATTATTACCAGCAACACAAATATATATATAAAAAAAAATACTTGTTTCATAATATTGCGTACCAAACCGATCCAGAGTTTAAATTTTGGTACTGTCTTTGGTCTTCCTGTTATTTTGAAAATTGAAGAAAACCTCTAATCTCACCCAGTAAGAATTAGAAATAAATTCCATTCAGTTTTCCCCATGCGGTTACGTTTTCTGTTCGGTATGAAATTTATATTGTAGTATCGTATTTTGGATGGTTTATGGCAGTGCTTTCCAACCTTTTTCTTATAGCGAAACCATATTAATATACATAATTGTACACGACACTCATTTAGTTTATTCTACACAAATCAAATACTCTAGTATAGAACATCATCTCTACACCACGTGAAACCCATTTCTATGTATTCCCCACTGGACAGTCTCACTTCCATGTTCTTACAACATTAAGAACAGTGACATCTAGGGCTATCATTGAACGTTATTCCCACAAAAGTAAAATGAAATGAAATCTGTGAGTTTTACGTCCCACGGTTATGCCGGTTAGGCTAAAGGAGACGGTGATGATGAGAAATGAATGAAATGGTGGAATGAAGGAAGTGGGAGGAAACTGGAGAACCCCGAGAAAACCCACGAGCACAGTGTTTGTCCACCACAAAGTCCATACGGCGCGAGCTGGAATCGAACCGGGGACACCAAGCACTGGAGGTGAACGTTCTACCACTGAGCCACCGCGCCCCCCTCGCACAAAAGTGTAAAAACCAACACCTCGATAAGTGAACAAAAAAAGGAAATTTAGTATTTCAATCACAAGTTTCTCCATTGATTTATATTCTGCAAATTTTAGATTTACAAAAAATAGTTTTTCTCGACTTCTCAAAAACTACGCATGAGGATTTGCACTCACATACATCATTTTGTTCAGATTGATGAGGTATATCGATTGGTGTCTGTTTCATCTTTGAATATTTCTTTCATTATACACTTATATTGTAACATTTGAGAAAAGTTTATTTACTTATTTACTTCTTTTAGGTTTGTAATATTTTACTTTAATTTCATTCATACCAAACGCTTATTTATTTATTTATATATATATAAAATCAAAATCCTGAATTAATTTATTACATAATAGATCATTTTCGTGTAACTACTTTAATAGCGTTATCTCGAAGCTTTCTACGTTGAAAATGTACGAATACATTTCAATATTGGAAGAAATCAAAAACTGGTCAAAATACCTTACTTGGAGAAATTAGAAAATTGTCACGAAAAAAAAAAAGTGCTGTGTCCTTCCCATTTTTGTGGTTGCTTCGAAAATCGCTCTGCTTTAAAAAAAAAAAAAAAAAAAAAAAACCTTTCGCCGCTTAAGAAAATGACCCATTTCCCCTCCTGTTGTTTTGCAAATTCTTTGAGGTGTCTTAGAAGGCGAGGCTTTTGTGCGGAGAAGAAACCAGGAAGTTGAGGGTGTGATCGCTCATTGTTCCCTTCAGGTGCAGAACTTGATACACGTCAAAGGAAAACGCCTTGTAGAAAGACGTTCCAATGAAGCGAAACACACACACGGTGATGGACGTAATCATCTTAACACACACGTTACCAATGAAACTAAAACAGTGTATTACTACTACCAGTGACGTAGATAGAATTCGGGTAAGAGAGGAGATATAGCTACAGAACAAGAATCTCTCAATCCTTCTGATGTCGCGGACCCCTGGTAGCAACTGGTAATTCTCTGTGCCCCCCATGAAGTCAAAATTGATTTCTAAATATACTTTACATCATATATATCACATAAATGAAAAGATATCTTACAATTTTATAACACTAAATCTGTTGTTTATGATAATGCAATCTGTTATAAAGTCAGATATTCGAAAAAAATACAATTCTACCAGTTACGCCTAATATTATTAATTCAAAATTCATTTAATGTGATGGATAAAACTGTTTTTCACACGTCAAGTCATATCTGGATAATCTTAGACGTACAGGTAGATCTGGCTTCACGTTAAACTCTATTCCTATATTTGTTTTTCATATGTACGAAATGAGAACACTTTCGCACAGATATTCAGTCGTAGTGAGAAATGGCAGCAGATGTCTTACAGCCCTTTTCGGAATTTCAGGATAATCAGCCTTAGACTGGAACGAAATTCCAGTACCGGTAACAAAGGAAGCAGTATTTTGAATATCGAATCACAAGACACCTCCAAAAAATTGTTTTCCATTGAAAGAACAAAGTCATATTCCAAGTCTAGCAAGACAGTTTTCATCTGATTATTCTTTTCGTACAAATCAGAAAATACAGATGTAATTGAGACGCCAATGACTTTAAATGTTCAATCATATTTTCAGCAACATCGCCAAGATCGTTATGCTGACCAAGGTGAAGCGTTTCTCAGGCGAATCATCACTGGAGATGAAACGTGGTTTCATCACTTTGAACCAGAGCGCAGATGCCAGAGCATGGAATGGAAGCACCCCGGATCTCTCGTCAAGAAGAAACTCAAGAATCAACCTTCTGCAGAGAAAGTGATGCTCATAATGTTTTGGGACTCATAAGCATCAGTCCTGGAACATTACCTGGAAAAGGAGTCAACAATAAACAGCAAAAGACATACTGATATGCTGGAAAGCAAGTTGAAGCCTGCAATTCGTAATAAACGCAGAGGTCGATTGTCGGAAGGCGTTCTTGTGTTGGATCATAATGCGCGTCCACATACTGCTGTCTGCTGCCCACACTACTCAAACTTTGCAGACGCTGCGTTTCGTCGTGTTGGAGCATCCTGCATATAGTCCCGATCTTGCCCCTTAGGATTACCATCTCTTTGGTCCATTTAAAGATGCTCTCAGAGGTCGCGGATTCAGCTTCGATCAACAGGTGAAAGAAGCGGTGCATTCGTGGCTTGTTGCGCAACTAAAACATATGAATATATTGAAAAATTATATGAATAAAACCATTGTAGTCTTGTGATAATAAATAATAAATGTTAATTGCTGATACTTATTGTTTACAGATACTCATATTTTGCAATTTGGCTTTCATTTATGTTGTGGACCTCCTGCTGGTTAGATCACTAATGCACCAAAGTTCACAGTTATTCGAATAATTATTCAATATTCTTTCTCTCGAATATTCGAAGAACAGGATACGAAAAATATATCACTCAAATATTAGGTGTGAAATTACTGTTATTGTGACAGCACTACAGAACCTAAGATTTCGAAAGAAAAAAAAAACTCATTGGAAGCTCAATTGACACCTTCCTGTTCTGTGTGCTTCTGTGTGTAAAAATCTGTTAAATATTTTGTTGTGCCTGTATACTTGTTTGTTTCTTTCCTATATGTCTCCAATTGTTTGTTTGCACAAGGCCACTTGTTGGGAAGTCCTTGCTGGTCACGTCGAAGAATCCAAATTCGCAATTTGACGTCATTTAAAGCCAACAATAGGTAATGATGATGCTTCATGCATAAAGATGCAACCAGAGGGTAGGAAGTGGGAACACGGGAATTTGAATCGGAAAATTGTTGTTTGTATTATGGATGGATCTCATTTAGATCATTCGAGGTCAAGTGACAAGTGATTATCTCTCGTTCACGCTTTCGTATTTTGTTCTGCGATGAATACTTTGTGTTCGAAGAGACAGGCGGAAGCAGCTCATCATAGGATCAGTGGCACGTTCTACTGACAAGGTGTTTGTAAATAATAATAATATTTAAAAAGAACGAGATGATGGTGCAAGAAATAGTAAATCATGCCTTGCGTACTTGTTTTGCAGAATCAAATCTGCAAATCATAACAAGAAAGTACTAATAAAAAAAAAAAACAATTTAACAGAGATTTAGCGATTTTAATGCAAACATGAAAGGGAAACTGAAATTAAATATCAGTCTGATTCATATACGTAATCTGCATCGAAATGACCAATTTTCTATGTTCATGCGTTTCACACACACACACATTATATATATATACACTGGTGTCCAAATCTTAAACATAATTCAAAAAGTTGCATGTAAGGGCCAAGGAAAGGGTGCGAGCACGGGAAATTTGGTGAACGACGCCTATTTATTGCTTGTGAGGCGCATTGAACTGGCTGTGGCAAGCGTCAGCATTGCCGCTCTATAGGAAGAAATCTTACACTAATCCTTGGAACCGAAATGTGCGCATTCTGTATAGGTCTGTGGTAACAAGCAGTGTGTGCTGTCGAATTGAATGTGGCAACAGACAACAGGAATATGGCACAAAGAAGTCATTTGGATGCGTTTACCAAGGGTCGCATCATTGGACACTTGGATCACGATGGCACCCGTACATCAGTACCACGAGCCATCAATGTACCACAAAGTGTCGTGTCCAGTTTATCGACACAGGAGACGTCAGCCGTAGATCCGGTGGAGGTTGTCCATGTGTGACAATTTCACGACAGGACCTATATCTGACCGTAACTGCGCGTCGCGACTGAACTATGGCTACAATACAACTGTTAGTGGAACTTGCAACAACCTCAGGGGTGATTGTCTCACCAAAATGTTTACTGGAGACTGTGTGCCAGTGCTCTGTATGTCTGACGACCAGCAACATGTGTTCCACTGATTCCAGCACACAAAAGGGCCCGTTTACAGTGGTGTCGAGAACAATGCTTCTCTCATCACACACTGATCTGACGCGAACAAGGAATCCGCTTTCATCTAACTGGCGTACTACTCTGCACAGGTATCACGGTGAATGGTCGTACGGATCTTACATCTTCGATGACGGCTCCATCACTGCCAAGAGGTTCTGCATAGCTATGTGCGGCTTGTCAGGGGCGAAGTCGGCTTACAGTTTCTGCTCATGGGTGTCAGTTCTCATCGGGCCAACCTATGGACGACTACCCAACGACGGAAGCAACCAAAGCATCGAACGGCCAGCAGGATCTTCAGATTTAAACTCAACTGGGCACTCTTGGGACAATCTAGGGAGATGTTTTGTAGCCCATCAGTCGCCCCCAGAACATACGGGGAGCTCTGCATTGCTTTTCGTGAGGGGTGGAATCAGATGCCCTAAGAGCTTTTCAAAAACCTAATTTTCAGTATTGAGCGTCTATGGCAGACAATCGGCTATTAGGGATGACCATACCCCGTATTAACTTGTTTTCAGTTCCAGCAGTGTCTCTCAATGTTTTTGTGGCATGTGAGTGCTGGTCTTTTTTTTTTCTTTTTTTTTGTGACCCCCTAGTACCACGGTACTTGCAAATATGATCTGTTCTGTGTGAGGTATCTGTGATGTCCTGGTATGATGGTATGGTGCTTGCCTTTGATATGATTTATTTACGTTCTTCGTGCCAACATGTCCTCGAACAGTGCTTAAGTTTTGGACATCACTGTATATTGTTGATATGTTTTTATGGTATTAATTTAGGAACCTTATGATTACTTAGAAGATTTGTGCCATAAAGACACACAAACGGATGGTTCCTCCATAATATAAAATTACCAGAATAGGCCTCTATACAGTTTATCTGACCAGATATCTAGAACTTCTTCGCACGAAATTTAAATCACTTGTCACTTTAATTCTTTCAGTTATTTAAAGCAGAATGAATTGTGAACTTCTCCACCCACACATATTATAAAGTCATTTTGTCTTCGAAATCTCTGAAGGTTTTCAGTTTGACTACGGCTGGGTTTCCATTCATCTTCGATCGAATTTTCACATATATGTTCCTGGCTGATTAGAGACAACATTTTCCCACTAGTTTTGTTTTAACGCAGTATTTTGTCATAGTCTTCTGGCCATAGTCAAACTTTTATCACATTGTTTTAAAGCGCTGATGAATAGATGAAAACTACAACCGAAGCACGAAACCATGTACTCAAACAAATTTAAGATATACCATGCAGCTTGGCTACAATTATTTGACTCTCGAAATATGTTACTTCAACTGATTACTAATATTGTCTATCTTCTAAGCATCGAACCTAGAAGACATTCTAATCTCCATTTATTCTCGTTGAAGTTCTAATTCCTTATAGCTCAAATGTCTTCATAACACAACTCTCTACATAAACTTGTTCGAAATTTATAACACAAACTCAAATTTCGGCAACATATGCTTCAAGAATAATCGATATGCTCTAACATATACTCTTCTCTTCTTAATAACAAATAGATTCACAAAATATATCATTAATTTTCAACATTGTCAATAGAATACACTTATCACCAGGGGTAAAAGTGGATCTGGAAAAATAGGGGGATGCATTACGTCACGCCGTCCCCCGTGTCTATCTTTGCCTATCGTAATTTTTTTTCAGGAAGTGAGGGATGCCGTAATTTTTGGAAGTGGGGCAACGACGTCCCCGGCGTTCCCCCTCACTTTCACCCCCGCTTATCACCGCAACATTACTCTTATTTTGCACCTTAGTAAGTACTTGAGAAATTAACAGAATATTGAAATACAACTTAAAGTAATAAATATATTGGTGGATAATATATGAAAATACCACGTGAAATACAAAGCTAATATGATATTTTTATTATAGTGGAGTTTCTAAGTAGCCTTGTCGCCTTTGCTCAATTCAACCACCGATCTATCAGCACAAAAGGAACTCCGAAATCAGAGTATTTATAGAGGAACTGCAAAGCATCTCACTAATGATCGAAATGATATTAAGAGAAGACCGGTAATGCATAAAACATGGACTATGGAGCAATGGAAGAGTGTCATTTGGCTGGATGAGTCAACTTTTACACTGCCTCACACTTCTGATCGAATTCACGTGTGAATAATGCTATCCCAAATGTACGATCCGCATTATTTTCAATCAGAGTGAAACATGGAGGAAGTTTGGTCATAGTTTGGGCAGCCATATCATGGTATTCTGTGAGCACCATCATTATCTTGTAAGGTTATATTACTACAAACGAATATGTGATCATTTTGAGCGACTAAGTTCGTCCAGTGATACACATTTTGTTCTCCAATAGCGATACCGTTTCTCAAGACGACAAAAATCCCTGTTCACATAGATCATATTGTCCACGACTAGTTTTCTGAGAACGAACATGAAATGTCACATTCGCCATTGCCTCCACAACCACCCGATCTCAATATTATTGGACTCTTATGGTCAGTTTTGGAGACAAACGCGCGAGAGTGGAATCTATCATTGTTAACGGAACTTGCCACTGCTTTGCAGAAAGAATGCTTACGAAATTTGTTTGAAAACCTACCACGACATATCTTTATCCATTCCGAGGAGATGACAAACTGTTCTGCAAGCCAAAGATTGTCCTATAAATCAAGCTTATGCATCTTTTTGCGGATGTTTCCATACTTTGTCCCTGTATTAGAAATCATTGAACATTGGTGGTGTATACTGTTGAAGAATAACATAACTTTATCTCTGACTTTCTAGAATTAAACTGAGTAATTTTCAAAATTCAAAAAATAGTAGGAAATCCCACTTTGTTTTTCCCCTTAAATGAATAAACTGCTGGTCTATACTTTGTTGCAGAAACAACAAGAACTTTTAAATCTGTTATTCATATAGACCAAAGGGACAAGGCCAGTGATTTCTATGCAACAGTAGAAAGCAAGCATAGAATACTTATTTCAAGTTAGATAATCATAAGGAAACTTTATGCAGCTATCATTAGTTAACATGAGCTTGGCATTACCAATACTTATAAATACACAGTATGTCACCCGGAAGAAAGATTATCAAAAGCTTCGTCAAGGTAAAGATTCAGAAAAATAGAAAGCACTCGCTGGGACACGAACCTTCACTACTGACGAAGTGAATTTAACGCCTTGAAACTTTAATAACCTCAAATCAAAATCCTTTGTTTATTATGACGAAATGTTATCTTACATTTTCATCACCGCAGAAAATGACAGACATATCATTAATTAAATAGATACGTGTTATTCTAAGCGTAATCTATTCCAATTAGGCTTATGAGAAAAATCAAGGTCGACGCGGTGTCGAATACTGAAAGGAAAAGATTAGACTGATTTTTTTTTTCTTGACAGCAGGTTTATTGATAAAATTAGCCAAGTAAATGGAAACTAGTAGTTAGAGTGGTTGCTTCCGAATCGATACCCCTTCCTCCGCGTTCGAATATGGTGGAAGCTATGTTGAAAAGTTCCAACACTGCATAGACGTAGTGGGCTTGTAGTATTAGACTCCCTCCCCCCGTCCCCAAAGTTTGGACACCTCCCGACAAAAATTTATGGGTTCACGCCTGACTTATAGTATGAATAGTGTAGTTTGGAAGTCTAAAAAGTTTTGAATTTGAAGTCTACAAATTAATTATCACCCAGTCCAGAAAATGCATAAGTAAAACTGAATGAATAATGAAAGAAAAGGCTTCTTGTTCATTCTATTTTACAGAAACTATATTATGTAAGATTGATTTTACTATAGCTCTTCTTGAATATCATAAATATTGCACACATCAGCTTTTTTTTTTTTTTTTTTTTTGAAAGCTACACAATCTAGTTCTTATCCATGGGAATAGCTACTTTCAAAAATTAAGCACAGTTAAACGTTTTTATTTATTCATTCATACCCATTTCTGGTTATTACCGGCATCTATGGCCTTAAGTCTGTCACGTATGAGAAATTATATTCCTTGTCGAGCACACTATCTGGGATGGAGAAGGAAATGGCCTCGGACCTGAATGTTAGGTACCATCTCGGCATTTGCTTCGTGTGAATAAGAAAGACTGAGGAAAACCCTTATTCAGGAAGGATGAGCTGTAAGACCTATTGCACCTTTTCGACTGAGTGATTCCCATAGGAATTAAACTCGGGACCGCTCACACTAAAGGCGAAAGCGTTAGCGAGTACGCTACGCGGGGTTACCTTAACAGCTTTTAAAACAATGAGTTAAAGAGATACAAATCCAATCTATTAGAAGCATGGTTACATAATTAAAGACCTTGAAAGGTAAAGTCATTCCATAAGAAGCAATTAGTCAACGAAAGCGAATAATAGGATATTTTTAAGTACTTCTATTTGCAGTCAGCGCCATTAAAAATACCACGAAAATAAAAAGGTGTTGTAAAGATCATTGAATGTTATTTTTATGCGGTTAACGTAATCGTATTGATTCAAATATAAATAAATTCTGAATTCATCCTTATTACATTCCAGCTCTAAAAATAAATATATATATATATATATATATATATATATATATATATATATATATATATATATATATATATATATATATATATATATATATATATATATATATATAATAATTTTAATTACTGTCTCATGCTTAATAATTCCCCCTCTAATTCATAGATATTTCCTATTCATACTGAATGCATGACTTGTATCAGTATAAAGACAACAGTTGAAATGTCGCCTAAGTTTATTGCTACTTTTGTGGTTTGGAAGTTACGCTGTCAACCAGAAGAATTTAGGTTTTTAACTTGATTTTACGTAATCATGAGTAACTGAATTTTTATTTCATATGACCCCAAACAGGTTGGCGTAAAATTGTTTTGTTTGCCATTTAAATAAGAGTTCTTTTATTGCTGAGGATATTACTTAACTGTACTAATATAGGCTATATAAAAGCAGTTACGGCTTTTTTCCTCCTCTCCTTCTGTTGAAATGCCTCTGCTTCCAATATTCAGTAAAAATTGGTGGTATAATAGCTTGGAAATCTGTTGGGCTACATGAAATTTATTACATCGTAATAAATGGTCAAAATATGTATCTTCTTTGAGTATTCGGCTTAAAGGACAATTCCAACTCATTTCTAGCGTAGCTAAAGGATCACTGAGCCAATAGTGCAGTTCTTTCCTACGTAAAATTAAAAATGTATATTGAAAATTGGGAAGTTAAAGCTAGAGTGAAGGGCAAGATCCGGACTTTGAGGTCCAGGGCTAGGCATGGGCGCGAGACCAAACGAGACGAGAACTGAAACAAGTCTCGTCTCGTCTCGCAAAATCAAAAGCTGTTCTCGTCTCGCGTCTCGTCTCGTCTCGCAGACCTAAGTTCTCGTCTCGCGTCTCGCAAAATTTTGGAAGTCTCGTCTCGCGGTCTCGCGCGAGACTTCTCGCGTTGGTCTCGCGGTCTCGCAAATCAATACTGGAATAATGTAGTCTTCATTCGACCCTTTTAAAATAATGTATACTCAAAGTTTACAGTTTTGTTTCATAGTTGCATTGTTACACAATGCTTATCCACTCATTCCTATTCACAATGCTTGATTTTACACCCCACATTCTTGGTATTAAAAAATGCCAGTTTTCTGTAGTCTCTGTCTATGTGAAGTATGAATGAAATCGGCATGTTACATTTGAGTAACCTTACTTGCAAGATAAAAGCTTTCAAATAACTTGGTAAGAACGGTAACTCAAATAGCCGTATTTATAGTAAACATGCAGCGTTATTAATATATATTTCACAACTTAAATGCACTTTCATCTAAACGTTTTCTTAACAATTGAGAGTTAAGAGATTAATCTTTAATAACTACAAGAAAGACTACAATGAGCTTAAATAAAAATTTATTATTATTATTATTATTATTATTATTATTATTATTATTATTATTATTATTATTATTATTATTATTATTATTATTATTATTTAGTCTAACCGAATTACATACAAGATTTCCAATACTTGGAATTATTGTCACATGGAATTAAACAGTTACAATTTTAGATCTAACTCTGTTACAAGTAACACACGTTGGAGATACAGAAAGCAACAATGCAGAATCGATAGTCACCTTGAACAACTAACATAAATCTGAATCTTACTTACATACTCTACAAAGACAATCACAAATATTACCTAAGAAATTGAAATTTCACATTAATTCGTCTTCAATAAGAAATGAATTCATTTTCTACAAAACACCCTTCCCCCTCACACACACACACCAAAACAATTGGTGAGAGGATCCGTCTTGCAGCCATAAATGCATTTATCCTAAATTTATGTTTACGGAAAGAAACAACTGTTTTATTTTGACTAAAAAAATTTCCTTCTTAAACAAGCCAATAGGCCCTTTTTCTGCCTTCATAAAACGTTACCGTAAGAAAACAATTTGGTGGGCAGGGGGAACAAATCTGTTCTAAACCCAGAGGCTTTACATCACATTGGAACTAAACACGTGTCTTTTTCCCTCATATATATATATATATATATATATAATGAATTGAAAATAGGAAGAAGAAAGTCAGAGTGTCAGAGACAGACAGAAACAGAGAGAGAGAGAGAGAGAGAAGATATGGTATCATCTGACCGACGCCTCGAATTTCTGCACTGAAGGAAAAATCAAAGCGAGCCGTATATTTTTGAACTAGGATATTTTTACCGAGGGTGCAATAACAGAAGACCGGAAACCGCAGCCGCGAATATGCAATGTTACCTAAGTTCATTGTTTCCGTCTACAAAATTTTCCGAAAAGACAGCTTCCAAATATGTCCTCAATAAAGGAATTTAAAAAAATGTATTGTACTGGTGTTTGCTATCCTGCTTTTATGATTTGTCAAGATGTTGTCTCATCATCAGAAGGAGGGTGGATACACAAGACAAAACGTGTCGTTTTTTCCCCTATTTGCCTCCCCCTCCTCAAGAACTTTATGACCAAAGATCTTGGCTCACGACCCCAAAGAGAAAATAAAGAAAACAGTGTAGATAATGGAAGGATCTATTTTATTGCATTTTGGGAAAGTAGTGACAAAAAAAAAAAAAAAAAAAAAAAACTAACACAATCTTTATTTCTTGAATCTTTTGTCATGAGGAAATCTCCTAAAATAACTAGATTTTGATTAACCTTGTTAACTTAAACCTATCATGAAATCAGTAATTGTGACAACCTGACCAAACCATTTCAAGAAACAAGAACAGCTAACTAAGCAACTATCAGTGTTGCCGAAAAGTCACAAGACTTACCCCGTTAACTAGATACTTTGAAACTACCAAAATAACAGTAAAACATAAAAAAATCAATACAAATTTCATAATACAAAGGAAAATTGTATATTTTTTTATTTCCACTAGTCGACATAATTTATAGTAAATGTTCAAATAAATGCTAGCCCAAAAGTTTAGAAATAAACTATTAGTTACTGACTTGCCTTCGTCTGCGATTGTCTCTACGATTTCAGGTGATGATGTTGTGTAGAAGGGATGTTTCGATGAGAACCATGCACTTCTAAGGTATCAATTTTGTAGAACATTAACATCTTTGGGGAATTCATAATTATGACAGCATTGTTCCCTACTGCAAAGTACAGCACAAACGCACAATATTGATTTACCTTTTTTGGACCCATTCTGTTCGAGGGTTGGGGACGAGCAAGTTCAAACAAATTTTCTTTAAATATTGGCTTCACTCGAAATAAAAGTATTTTATATCCACTCGAGAACTCGGTTCAAAAAATCTCCAATTCGACTCGATATTTGCTCAAGTTTCGAGTAGTGTCGGGTCCAAACGAGTTTAATTCTATAGTATTAGTAGTTTTTATATTAACTAGTGATGCTCACGAGATGCGACAAGAGGAAAAATTAGTCTATCTTGAGATGTCGTTAATGTATCATCTCGAAACAAATGTGAACTGTTTCTTGAATATCACCAGTCCTGATAACGAGGCGAGACAGATTTGATTTTGTCTCGCCCAGTCTCTATCTCTCGCCTCAAAAACAAAATGAAATCTTTAGTTTTACGTCTCACGGTTATGCCGGTTAGGCTAAAGGAGACGGTGATGATGAGTGGTGAATGAAATGGTGGAATGAAGAGTGGGAGGAAACGAGAGAACCCCGAGGAAACCCACGCACACGGTGTTTGTCCACCACAAAGTTCACTTGGCGGGAGCTGGGATCGAACCCGGGACCCCAAGCACCAGACGCCTCAAAAACAAGATTAAACAAAACAAAATACGGAAATTTAGCTGTTTGTTTAGGCAAATAGTAAATATTTTCACTTTCGGTATGACCAGGCCTGAATTCAATTAATTTTTGGTGTTTATTTAGCATGGTAATGGTACAGGAGGAGTTATATAAAGAATAAACACGCGAAATCAATGGAAAATTTACTGAAGATATTTTCAGCGAAACAATTCTTGTTGTTCTCCTTCTTTTGCGAAAGCTTCATCCTCAACCATATAAGTGTCTACACGTTCAGCCGAATCTTTATCGAATTCATCGTCTGAACCGTCTGAATTCTTGTCAGCTTGTCAGAATTTCTCTCGAAACTGTTTTCGTATTGAAAACATGGATGATAAGTTCCGAAGGCTTTTGGCAACAACAGATCCTTTCATTTCTTCTTCGGGCAAATCATTTCATAAGAAGATGAAGAATTTGTCATCTGAAGCTGTAAACCTTTTAATTATTTCCAACACGGAAACTGACAAAAATTTAGACGACTCAAACGAAGGTGATGAAGGGAATAACTTCCATGGAGATTCGGCTGAACATGTAGACAATACCTATAGAGTTATTCCATGTGGAAACAACAAATTATGCCAAAATCTTCGTGCGGTCGCATTCGAGATTTGAGTGTTTGTCTGAACACTTATCAATATGTGATAGGAAGGAAAATGGAATGGTTTGTAATGCTGAAGATACGGCCATAGTTGAATCTTAAGTTATGTTCATTTTCTTGGAGCTCTATCGAAAGTGAAAAAATAATTAAATAAATAAATAAATAAATAAATAAATAAATAAATAAATAAATAAATTCAAAATTGCACTATAGATATGTGGACAGTCCTTTTTTTTTACCGCGTGGTAGTGACGCAAATACACATTTTGGGTTACGAAATATTTGGATCTTTTTAGTCCAAGTCGATGAATTAAACCAAAATTATATTTTCGGAAGAAATATTGAAAAAATTGTTGTGTCAAAGGGAACGTAATTTTGAGAGAATAATAAGTATCATCTGTACTTTCTATAGAAAAAAATCATCTTTTGTGTTTCTAATTCCTATTAGTGCTAGTGGTATAAAGTATATAGTGCATAGAGAACGGATGCTGAGCTATGCCCCCTCTAACTTCTGATCGGAAATGACTAAAACGCTCAAATTTGTGTTTCTGAGCCTCACTAAAGTATCTGTTTTCATGTTGTCACTTTATATTGTTCTTGTTGCTCCAAAATTCAAAAAAAGAAAAAGGAGAAAGAAAGAAAGAGAGAAAGAAAGAAAGAGAAAGAAAAGAAAGAAAGAAAGAAAAGAAAGCAATACATATCAATCTCCAAAACAGATGTGACCATTACAGCCTTTTGAAGCTCCAACGCTACATCAAGATTGTTGTGTTGTCTGCATTCCAGGGTCTGAAACCGCTATAAACAGAATCAAATTTTGCAAGCAATTACAAACAATCGTGAACTGAGTCTACTAAAAGGAGTGAAAACAGAAAAACACGACTCTCGTTTGTGATTGTATTCCTTTTTACACCCGGACTTTGTTTACAAGAATGTTTTTGTGGAATTTTACAGTTGCTAAGCAACGTGAAACAGCAAGGAACGTGCAGCCACGTAAACACATGCCAGGACAGAAGTAAGTCGAAATAGAAATTGAAATTATCACCACTTGTGGAGGAAGCATATTTCTTGCTGGAATCAAAATATTGTTAATATTCCACTGTGCCTTTTTGTTCCACACGGTTTAGAACTTTATATATTACTGGTTATTATCATTCACATAATCGACCGTCTTGCTCGATTTTTCGCTTTCAGGTGGAATGACTCTATATGGTTGAGGACTAAGCTTTCGAAAAATAAGGGGGAGAAGAACAATTGTTTAACTGAAAGATTAAAATGATTTCATTAAGTTATATTTTAATTAATAAATGACTGGTAGATTGACTCTGTCCTAGTTATTGAAGTAGACAAAGTATCTTTCCCTCTCGAATCTCAAACTTCCGCTATATGGATCCGCCATTTTGAATTTTTAAATTTCAAATTAGTAAGTTTGTAATCAACAAAGTCAAATGCACCAATGTACCAAGTCCAGTTCGCCAATTTTACTTTCTCCAAATTTGGTCCTCCATTTTTTTTATTTGATGTCAAATTGATAATTAATAAGATCAAAAGCCTCATTAGAGCAATTTTTTGTCCATTTTTACTGATTTTGAATTATGACCACGTTTCAAGCATTTGATCCATAGTTTATCGATCTCTGTGCGTCGCCCTTTTGGCCCGTCGCTCTCCTGGCTGTCGCTTTCTTTGTGCGTCGCCTTTTGACCCATCGATCTCTTGGCTAACGCTCTCCTGGTCGTCGCTCTTTTGCCACCACTCTCTTTGCTGGCGCTCTACTGTCGGTACACCCATGTTTATTACAAAACTCGATCCTGACATTATTAACTATCTTCTCTTCAATATGTATGATGGTACTTGCAAAAGAATACCATATCAATATCACAAATGTAAACTATGCGAGACCGCGAGAAGTCTCGCGAGACTTCTCGCGCAAGACTTGCTAAAGTCTCGTCTCGCGTTCTCGTCTCGCAAAAAATATCAGGTCTCGTCTCGCGTTCTCGTCTCGCAAAATATTATAAGTCTCGTCTCGCGTTCTCGTCTCGTTTGCGAGACGAGACGAGACGAGACTTCTCGCGTTCTCGCGTCTCGCGCCCATGCCTATCCAGGGCTCCTAGGCAGCTAACAGAGTCCGGGTTCTCTTTCTGCTAATTTCGCAAAAAATAAACTTTACTTTTATTTTTATTTATTTATCTATTTATTTATGTATTAGGATCACGAAAGTTGGACTTATAACGTTCGTCTGTCCGTTACTCCACACGATAACTTGAACAAAAGCGATTTATTTATTTATTTGCAATAGACGGCTAGAGCGATTATCTCGGGTAAGTTCGTTAATGCAGTCAATCCGTTAACATTTTCAAAGGTAACGGTCACTTTAACTGTCATATCCTTTTTAAAATATAAGTGATGTCCTAACTTCTATGCAACCCACATGTCAACAAAGAAATGTTGGTTGCCTATAATGAAAGGATACGTAGGAAAGTTGATATTAATATCCCGTACCTCATACAAGGAATCGCGTGATCTTTACTTTGCGTCTTTAGCAGAGTTCAATATTTATTTAGCGTACTGTCACAAAGAAAAAAGTCTCTCCTGTTAAGAAGTCACTGCTGTTCAGTTCCAGATAAACCTGCCAAACGTATGGCTATGGCAACTGAACATATCTATTTAAATGTGTTGTTAAATGTGCAGTAAGCTGTGTACCAGACATTATATTGCCTGTGTTATTGGACGCATATAGTTCAAAAGTATGGCAAGAAGGTGCTTACTAATCAATCTGGCTCGGGTACTGGATAAGTTTAGCTAAACACATTTAATGAAACATGTTCAGTTGTCATACCCATACGTTAGGTAGGTTCATCTGGAACTGAATAGCAGTGACTTTTTCTCTGTGTTGACTTTAGAAGATCAAAGACTTAGAAATAAAATAGGTAAGTACTAATTATATTTTTTTTCTTACACGGTATAATTTATACGTTTATAATTACAACATTACATTGCAGCTCTCTCCACTGATCTCGTAGCTAAATGCACGTCTTCAGCGCATGGAGTTTCAAGTTCGGTTCCCCGTGAGAAACGCATTTCGGCGGTTTAATTTCAACTTTAAACTATGGGTCCACGCCTCATACAGACTCGAATACTGAAAAGGAACGCTAAACATTCTATAATAAGATTAACTGTCCGCGACGAACTTTTTCTCTACAAAAGGAACGGATGACCTAACTAAAGTTTACATACTGCATTATTTCTCACTATGTACACCACAGACAGTGAATTAAGCCAGCTATGTTGATTGGTAAATCTTATATACGAGGTATGTTTAAAATGTATCGAACCCTTGATTGGCAAAAATACATTTATTGATTTGGAAATAAAAAAAACAATAATGTCCTTCAAAGTAGTCTCCTTGGTAATGCACACACTTCTCCCAGCGCTCCCGTCATTGTTGGCAACACTTCTGGAACGCAGTTTATGGAATGTTGAGCAACCATGCCATTGCATTCCGCATGATGTCTTCTCTTGACTCAAATCGATTCCGTTTTAGTGGCATTTTCAGCTTGGGAAATAACTAAAAGTCACACGGAGCCATGTCGGGTGAGTAGGGGGCCTGACAACACACAGGAATATTATGTTTAGCGATGAAAGCCTGAATCAAATTTCGCGGGCACTCTCCCCATTAGGGATGCGCACGAGTCGAGTCGAGACAGAATTTTCCTGAGAAAATTCGAGTCGAGACAACAGCTCTTCAAATAGAAAAATATACGTTTTTCGAGTCGAGACATCACTTTTACAGCGCATTTTCGAGACGAGATAGCCTCAAATCTTGTCTCGTGCGCATCCCTACTCCCCATGCCCAAATTCTCGTTCAAAATTCAATGTACCGAGCCGATTGAATGGTTTCCGCTTGGGAATCGCCAAGCTTCTGGCAAAATTTGATGCAATATCGCTGCTCACGTTTTTATGTCATTTTACAAGAAGCTGAAATCCGACGACTGCTCACTACACGTCTTCACTCGTTGGACGACTGCCAGCGACTGACGCTTTCTGCGGGCGGGAAAAAAAATAAGGTCCCATACTTTTTGAACACACCTCGTATATATATATATATATATATATATATATATATATATATATATATATATATACACAACTCTATGGCCTATGGAACCCGGAGGTTCAATGCCGCGTTCACAAAAGCTCTCCACTGACTTCTATCCTTAGCTAACTGCATCCAGTTTCTACTTTGTATTCCAATCTCTGCGAGATCCATCTTAATATTGTCCTCCCATCTGCGCCTAGGTCTTCCTAATGGTCGTTTTCCGATTGGTCGTCCAGTCAAGACTTTGAAAGCGTTTCTACTTCCTTCCATTCTAGCTACATGACCCGCCCACCTAAGCCTCCTAGACTTGACGACCCTAACAATGTTGGGTAAACCGGATAAATTATGTAGTTCCTAGTTATGAAGTTTCTGCCATTCCCGTTCCTCTTGGGTCCGAATATTCGTCGCAGGATCTTGTTCTCAAATACTTTCAGTCTATGTTCTTCCCTCAGAGTAAGTGACTATGTTTCGCAGCCATACAGAACAACAGGCATGATTATCGTTTTGTATATTTTAAGCTTCAAATTCCTCGACAGAATTCGCGACGATAAGAGATTTTGAACCGAATAGTAACACGAATTCCCTGCTTTTAGTCAGCATTTAATTTCTTCGTGGATATGATTTTCCTCTGTTAATATTGATCCTAGATATTTGAAACTATCCACTTTATCAAAAGTATTATTTAATATTTTAACGCATCTATAATTTGCTGTATTACGGTCCCGACGCACTTCCATGCATTTGGTTTTCTCTGCATTTACTTCTAAACCCATGTCCCTGCAAGCGTTTAATAAGATCTCTGCATTTCTTTCTATTGTTTTCCTATCAGATATATATATATATAACTGAGGTAGATGTCAATTAATATTCTTTCGATATGAGATATATCTCATTTTTGGACACTTTTTTTTTTCGTCGAATGTAATATTTTAGAATTTTGAGAAAATACGTTAATTAGGCACTAATTTTGTTGGAGATTATTAGTTTCAAATATGGAGTGACTGAATTACTGGAGTACTCTATAATGGCAATTTGACAATAAGCCAAACCCAAACTTGGCGACACACATGTTCATATCCGGTACAGTTAATCACCTTTCTCTACTCTTTAAAAAGAAAAATGGAAAACTATAACGTATCAGATCATCCTACTTGAATATCTTACAGTTAGATCCCCGAATTCACTTGGAGGGTTTGCCACTTGATCCAACGACATCAACTTATTGCCTGGGTGTGGTGGCTCAGTGCGCGTACGCGAAAGAATCTAGGATCTATTGTTTTCTTCGTATCTTGCAATCAGGAAGTAACATCTTTTGACAACCATCTTCTCTCTGCATGACAGTTCCACACCCTCGATATTTTGATGACAGAGAAATTGGAAAATAATTCCGTTCCAGCTAACAAACAACCTCCAGCAAATGAAATATGGGTCACCAGAGTAGAATCTGAAACAGCGAAACTCGCCGTCATAGTCCAATCTGCAGAGGTAGGAAACTAAAGTTTGTCCCTCACCTAGCCCCAACTTCACTCACCCTAAATAGCACATCAAATTAAGTGAGGACTATATTAAGGACTCAAGAATATTTTGAGATTGATTCTCAGACGCCAACAGTAGCCTAAGGTTAAGAATAAGAAATCAGAAATAGTTTACTGATTTTGGGAAGTCAACAGTTTTGAGAAGTGATAGACATTTTTAGGTTGATCTTGGTACACCATGAATATTATGATGTTAATCTTGTACGATAAGCACCATTAAACGTAACCTCCCTGGTTTACGAATCAAAATAATGAAGTCCATTAGCCACATTTAATTTCTGAGTATAAAAATACTTTATTTTCTAATTTCCGGAGCGGCATTGAAATTTCCTTCTTACTTCTGGACCTTGTGAAGTTTAACACCTTTCGAGATGAATCTCATACTGGAAAAAGTTTAGAAAAACAAACTGAAATCTTGCAGTTTAACGTCCAACGTTTTGCCTGTTAGGCTAAGGATGATTAAGGCAAGTGAATAATGATGGAAGAATTGGTAGAATGAAAATATGAGAGGAAAGGGGAGCACCCCGAGAAAACTCTCAGACACGATGTTCGCCGGGGATCGAACCAGGAACACCACATATCAGAGGTAAGCGCGATACCAGCGAACCACCGTAACTCCCGAACAAAGTTTAGAAACATTGTTTTAAATTACATCAAAGCTTGCCGCATGGAAACAGTTAGAGCTCGGTTATAAACCAAGACTAAATATAAGATAAGAGATGGATGTCAGAGATATTAATTATTATTTGAGAATGAACAAAAAATTTCCAAAATTTTAATAAAATGAAGGAAATCTGCAGATTAAATTCAAGATAACAACCACTTACCTTTTTTTGCTCGAATAACACATTAACACTCGGTTTCCCTCGCCTAAAATCTGACTGATCTATAACGTCATCGTGGATTAGTGATGCGGAATGGAGCATTTCAGAGATCATTGCTACTTGCCTCTGTGACAGCGAAAGAGCTCTGTAACAAAGAAATAAGAGATTTTTCTTACTTAAAAAAATATATATTCTCACAATTTTTCTCAAAACCAACATTTAATACTACTACGTGAATATTAAACTAAAAATTAAACTCCCTGGCGTTACAGCCAACTTTGGCTATATAATCGTTCAGTTAGATTTTCGTTAGGTCATATCTATAACTAGGGACTAAATTTTAACATTGAAGTTCATCGTGGCTAGACGATTTAGCGTACACGCCCTCGACGCAGATGGGAGCTCATATGGTTCGGATCCCATATTAAACTTGAAATCTACGTCACAGTCCTGGTGATGAACGGGACGCTAAAACTACAGATCATACAAATTCTAATATCATCGGCAGAATTACCCATAAATTCTAATATCATCGGCGGAATTACCCATAAATTCTAATATCATCGGCGGAATTGCCCATGAATTCTAATATCATCGGCGGAATTACCCATAAATTCTAATATCATCGGCAGAATTACCCATAAATTCTAATATCATCGGCAGAATTACCCATAAATTCTAATATCATCGGCAGAATTAATAAAATGTCACTTTGACCTTCGAGGTCACTTTAAATCATGTAGCAATATCCCAGTGATGGAGCTAAATGAATTAAATATAAAATTAATACCGTACACAGTAAATGCACAAGAAGGGGTACAAACAGAAATAAGTAACGAATACCAACAAAATAATTTACATTTACTGAGTGTATGACGTTGTTAACAATATTTCACGTACATTTACTACAAAATGCCCGAACGTATTCTTATATACAGGGTGTTTCAAAACAACACCGACAACGTTTGGGAGGTGATTCCTAACACCAAGATAAGACGAAAAGTATAGACCAACTTGGGTACACATATGCTTCCTTTCGGAGTTATAGGCTGCCGAAAACATGAAAAAAAATGAAGTTTAAAGGTCCATAGCTCCAAAACTATGGGATCTACCGTAGTCGGGTCAAGACTTCACTTAGGAATTAATATGTGCGCTATCCAAAAACACATGTTTCAGAATCCTAAGGTACTCAAGCAACAATTTTTAGAGAGTCAGTTTGGCTACGGACACATTATTTGAAGTAGTCACCAATTACCCCTATAAAAATTGTTGCGGAATTTCCCCAGGATTCTGAAACTTCGATATTTGGATAGGGCACATACTAGTTCCTAAATAAAGTCTCGATCCGACTAGGTAGGTCCCATAATATTGGAGCTATGGACCTTTAAAGTTAATTTTTTCATGTTTTCGGCAGCCTGTAATTCCAAACTGAAGCATTTGTGTACCCAGGTTGGTCTATATCTTTCGTCTTATGTTGGTGTCAGGAATTACCTCCCAAACGTTGTCGGTGTTGTTTCGAAACACACTGTATAAATATTTAAGACTGAAGGCGTTTAGTTTAAACTGAGTGCTTTGGTTCGAGTCTCTGCCGCTTCGAACATAACTGAATTTAATTTCCGTTCAGGATATTGGCTACAATTGACGTTATAGATTGATCAAGCATGAGGCATTTGCAATATAATTTGTTTCCGATGGGTTCTAAAGAAATGTTATATAGGATTTTTTAAACCTGAGACAAACGTATAACTCTTTAACTAATAGATTTAAAAAACGCGTAAATTTAATAGAAATCAGTCATCAATATGGGAAATCATTTGACTGCTCTGTAACACTAACAGAGGAACCATGCTGCCAACCAAACATAAAAGTACATTTTTTTCAAAAGGTACTAAATCAGATTATTACATATTTCAATGCTAATTCGTTATTGAAAACAGTTTTCCACAACCTATTACAGTTTTCCCCTCGATGGTAATTAATATTGAAACAAGAAGTTGAAGTAATTTCTACAATCCCCAGTACAAAAATTATGCCCTGATTTCTTTTTTAATTGCATCAAGAAGTTATCATAAGAGGTCCAGAAAAGGTGTGATATAACAACAATTAAACCATATTTATTAATTGAAATACATTGTATGACTTGTGTATCTTTAAACTAGTGGTGGGCACAAAAACCGGTTTTTCGGTTTTCAAAACCGGTTCGAATTTTCACCGGATCCGGTTTTCTTCAAAGCAATTATTAAGGCAATTATTAAGGCAGGAATGGGTGAAATAGGGAAAATAGGCCAAATAAAATTGACTTAAATTGAAACTATAACTCCCCATATAAATTTTAAAACGTTATTTCTGATCATGTCTTTAATATTAAAGAATAGGCATTTTGCGTAACATCCGGTCTCTAATTATTACAGTGAACTCTCTTAATAGAGGGCCGCGGTGGCTCAGTGGTAGAGCGTTCACCTCTGGTGCTTGGGGTCCCAGGTTCGATCCCAGCCCCCGCCAAGTGAAGTTTGTGGTGGTCAAACACCGTGTGCGTGGGTTTCCTCGGGGTTCTCCCGTTTCCTCCCACTTTCTACATTCCACCAGTTCATTCATTACTCATCATCACCGTCTCCTTTAGCATAACCGTGGGACGTAAAGCTCAAGGATTTCATTGCATTTTTCTAATAGATTTTTCTTTAACCGCCCATCTTCCAAGAAACAGGTCATCTTCATCATAAGTTACTCGGCGCTCCATCACAATATACAATTCCAGAAATCTCACGCTTTTTAACCTATTTTATTTTTACATTTTTAAGCCCAAATGTGTCTTCCCTTGTATAGTAAATGTAGTACTGTACTTCATTCAGTATTGTACGCTCAATCGTACTTTCTTTCTTTCTTTCTTTTTTTTAGTTTTCTGCTTTTCTTCCATCAATACACACACACACGTCGTATAAATAAGTGCCTGTAGCTCCTTCGTGGCTAAGTGGTTCGCGTGCGCGCCTTTGGCGTGGGAGACCCGAGTTCGATCCCCGGCGGAAGCTCACGTGGCTCGGATTCCACGTTAATCAGTAGGTCCCATCTCGTATAGCCTCGCTGTTGAAAGGGACGTTAAACTACAAATCAACCAACAAATAAGTGTTTGGTTTGTATGATAATCTTGTGTGTTTTAATTAATATACGGTATTTCATTCATCTGAGTGTCACTGGAACAGTTTCAGTCCCAGTCGAAATTTCTGATTTTGGTAATTTAAATTTTCTGAATTACAATAGTAAACTTTTAAAAATCATTATCGAAATGCTATATAGGGGCAACGAAATAGTGATTTTCATTTTAACCGACTTTCCCGTAGCTTGATGGTCCCGTGGCAGTCGGATGACAGGAAGTCTACTGTATTAAAGAGTCTTCATCCCGGCGAAATTAAAATACCGCTAATTTTACAGTAATTATGTGATATCTTCAAATAGATAAAAGATAATTGAAATGTTGAACAAGAGCGCTCTAGACAATATTATTTTACATGCGAAACCGTTATCACGACTCACTTATCTGCTTTCGATTTCGAGCCATTTTGAAAATCGGCATTTATTTTCGCGTTTCTAAACGGCTGAAAACGGAAAGCCGCTAGGCGCTAGGTGACTTGTGATAACGGTACCTCAGCAAAATAATATTGTCTAGGGCGCTCTTATTCCATATTTCAATTATCTTTTATCTATTTGAAAATATCACATAATTACTGTAAAATTAGCGGTATTTTAATTTCACCGGGATGAAAACTCTTAAGCAAATCATTATCCGATGAGCGCGATATCATGGCCGCTCAGTAGATTGTCGTCAGATGCTCATATCTCGAAATTCCATAGCTTCAAAGACTCCCGTACGAAGAGCAGAGACTTGTTAGTCACCTTGTAGTAGTGGCGTATGCAAGGGAAGATTCCGACTTTTAACCCTCGTTAAGTAAGATATTATGCAAGATATTATTTACTATACATAAGATACAGTATGTATACAAAAGTCTGAAATGGTATGAACTTGAGAGCCTGTATCCCCTCTCGCTGAAGAAATTCTGCGTACGCAACTGGGCTATAATAAGATTACTTCTTCTTAAATAATACCTCAAGCATTTTTTAAAAGTACTGCTGTTCTTTTCCTGACTTTTCGCTGACACTTCCCCATTTTTTTTTTATAACCTCATTTTAACACTTCGAAGTCGTCTTTGATCGCACTTTTGTGATGCCCATGTCTCGGCTGCAACTATTCTAAGGACACAAACGAATATATGCCTACATCTATTTAAAAAAAATGTAAAAAATGATTTGTTGTCCTCTTTAAAACAAGTTAACAGTCGATGAAACTCAAGGAACATATATGATCATGCAAAATGTCAAAAGCAAAAAAGAATCCTAAGACTTATTAAAAAGGAAGGTCCTTGAAAGAGGAACTTAAAAAAAGGCTACCGGGTTCATATTCTACTTCCGCTAGCCACTCGTTCGTTTCCTTCTCTCTTCCACTGGTGATCGGTCATTCACGGTGAAGAAAGACCACTGCGCGGCGAGAAAGCGACCTTCGTAAGATGGCAATGGTTACCAACTGATGGTTCTCCCTTAAATCAGATTCTTCTAAGCCTAAAAGAATGTCAGTATTTTTTATTCCGTTTAAAAGATCTTCAACAATACAAAAGAAAGAAAAAGGAAAAGCTACTAGAAAACACACGTGTTACAAAATATAGGTCTCTTGTCCGTAGAATACAAGATAATATTTTTTCCATTGATCATCTCCTTTCTCAAACGGCCTTCGTGTGAAAGGAAGGTTCAGCACTAAGCCCTAACAACAACAACAACAACACATTTTTTAAAAAAAAAAAAAAAAAAAAAAAAGCTTTTAGTGTTCATCAGATGTATCATCATCGAATCCTTTTTCTCCAGATCAAAGTTCGCGCAAGGTCTATGCATTGAAAAATGTCTAGGACATATAGATAATAATTTTGTTGCTCATGCAAATGATTGCAGGAGACCTCGGCAGGTTATTTAATGGGTTATTTATTTACCTTTAAAAATCCTCTGTATTAGATACATACATACAGACAGGTATTCTGTAATTTTTAGTGTGCACATTGTGCCGTATGAATAAAATAGAAGCAAGTGCTTCATGAGCATGAACTAAAAGCATGAGCATGTGCTTCGAAGCAAAAGGTCGAAGTATGAACATTTGCTTTGATTTGTATGAATAAACTCTACCTTTTACTTCGTGCTTGTACTTCCCGTGATCAAAGCAAAATGCTTTGATCTGTGTCACGTGACTACGTACTGCAAAACCTCTCACTTAGTATTAGAGATGCAAGGGCTAGAACAAAAAAAAAAAAATCTTTTAAAGAAAGAAATTTTTGAGGTTCTTTTCCTTGGGAAATTTTGACTTTTATCAAATACTTAAAATTTACTAAACAAATAACAGTATGTTCCACCGCTGTTTCTCCATTATAACACAAACACACGCTGCTATTTTTCTAAATTTTATAAGACTTATTTGCTGTATTTCTATTATCAGTTCTGTATGAAAAGTAATTTTTTATAATACGGCAATTTTCCTACTCTTAATTTTATCCATTAAATTGTTATGCTAACTACCACAACTCAAGACATTTCTTATTTCACAATATTCTAAATTCCATTTTAATCGTTCCTTTCTGACTAAATTTAATGTAATCAATCTTTTTCAATTATGTTTATTTTTAATTTTAATTCGTTGAATTTTTTATTATTTTTTCCAACTTTGGGTATACCCTATTGTATATGGGGCGAAGTATAATGCATTTCTTTGGATGCAATTTGATATTATACGAGAGTAAGTCAAAAACTAGCCGTCCTTTCGGTGCAAACTTCTATCCTCCTTTATTGTTATGCTGTTGTGGTCATGCTATGAAAGTTTGAGCCTAATTCCTCCATTTGTGAAATGAAATGAAATGAAATCTTTGAGTTTTACGTCCCACGGTTATGCCGGTTAGGCTAATCCTCCATTTGTCTTCCTTTTGTTGCAGATAGATCATGGCCGCTCCATTAGAAGTTTGTATCAAAGAGGAAGAACGAACAATGATCCGGTTTTTGTAGTCGGAAGGTGTATCGGGGGCCGCAATCCATCAAATACTTTCGGTAGAATATGAGAACAGTGCTACCCTGCTAAGCGAAAAGACCTTATCTCCATTTCGCATACTTTCGAGAAAATAAGGGAAACGCGTTTTGGCTTAGGCTGTACGTTCAAATTTGTTGTATTTCAGTAAAACTTTAATAAATATATTTTCACGGTCTAAAATTTGTGAGGTAATACAGTTAAATATTTTTGCTTATGAATTGCCACTTAAGGTCTTTTTGCTTACTTTCAGTCAGTGTGCGAATTGAAAAATTTTCCCAGGGGGGGATGAATTTCACCCATATGCGCAAGCAGTCCTCCCCCATATATATATATATATATATATATATATATATATATATATATATATATATATATATATATATATACACTAACAAGTACAAAACAGTTGAGATGTGAGATCTTTCATAAATTTTCACTCAAGTAATATTTAGGTTAGCTACGCAAAGTAGACCTACTTTTATGTCCACTTAAAAATACTCCAGAGGGGGAAAAAGTTATCCCTGCCAGGGATAAAATTTTCCTTCTCCAGGGTGGGAAAGATTTTTGTCAGGGGGGGAAATCCCTGGCATCCCCCCCGCCAATTCGCACCCTGCTTTCAGTTACAGTTTTGAACATAAGGTAAACACTCATGACGTCATTACTCCCTACTTATTGGTCAAACCACGTCAATTTCACTTTAGATAGATGCAGAATTGTACTACGAACATTCCCATACAAATATCTAGATTTTCGAAAAATGTGGAGTTAAGGGCTTTTCGCTTAGGACGGCAGATAGGTCGTTGTGCAACATGGCGGACAGTGTGTTGGACAGTATAAATAGGTCCCATATGTCAGGTAATTTTACAGTTAATACTAAATGTGGTAAATGTAAAAGAGTATTGAAAAACGGCATAAAGTGTGAAAGATGCAAGGAGTTCTTTCATTTTGGCAAGTGCAGTGCAGTTGACAAAAATTCCAATATTTTAAGCTGGTCTTGCATGTCGTGTAGTAGCTGTGAAAAAACAAATGACAATCAACTTAGTGAGGTATCAATTTCAGCTGAGTTTGTTTCAAATCTTCTTGAGGAACTACATTCATTACGTAAAGTTGTCGAACTCTTAGCGCAAGATATCCAGCAACTACAACGCCAAGATAAATTTCAACAATTGGGTCAAGAATCGTTAAGTACAAGGCAAAATAGAAAGACCTGGAGCGACATCGTAAGAATTACGGCCGAAGTCCCAAATGCTACTAGTGAACCTAATAACAGCGCGAAGATACCATCTTTTTCCAGTTGGAAATCACAATATAGTGGAAATTCTAGCCCTCCGAAAATCATTTGTAGCCCTATCCACAACGCAAGTGCAAGAGCAAATTGCCAATGGAGTGTCAAAGCTGCAGAGAGACACGACACTGTGTGCAACTCAAATACTAAGGGTAAACTACTGGGTAATAAAGTATCAGGTCTACAATACGATTATAATATTGAAACAAAAAACAGATTCAGTGAGTTAAGTGGCCAGTGTGATAGTGTAAAGCAAGTTAGCCTAGGAAATAGGCCTATTCAAGTGCGACGTGTAGATCGTTTAAACCAGCAGGATCGCCCAAGATTTCCGTCACAGGATTCAAGCAGTAAGTCATGTTTTGGTGTTGAAAATGGAAACTCAATTTCAGTAAATCGGGTAAAAAAAGTGCAAGGGAAGGTGTTCATTGTAGGGGATAGTCACGGTCGTGGTCTTGCTTCCAGATTAATGCAGGAGTGTGATGATATGAACGTAGTAGGTATTGTTAAGCCTGGTGCAAAACTAAATAACGTTGTAAATTCATGTGTGGACCAGAAATCATTCTCAGATACTGATACTGTTGTACTTATAGGAGGCACTAATGATGTGTCAAAAAATGAGTCTGAAGATGCTGTCCGTGTTTTGAAGACTACACTCAGCACTCTTACTCATACAAATGTAATAGTAGTTAATCTGCCACACCGGCATGATCTATTGAAGAGTTCTTGTGTTAACTCAGAAGTACATAAAACAAATAGCATCATTACTAAAGTTTGTAGTCGATTTAAAAATGTACAGTTATTAGATGTAAGTAGTCTTCCACGAGAATTTCACACCCATCATGGTTTACATTTGAATAATCTAGGAAAGCGTCATGTATGTGAAAATTTAAGTAATATGATTAAGGCTCAGAACAGGAACAGGGATCCCATTCCTCTTACTTTCCCCCGTACAGGTCTTAGCAATGATAATACAGTATCGTTTTCAGCCGGACAAAATAACGTAAAAAATGTAACTTTTTTAGCACACCAGATGGAAAATCCGAACCCAAGATAGCTAATACAATAAGTATTTTTCATCAGAATGTACAAGGGATCCAGAATAAACTCGAATACTTTGATGTACTTTTAGCTGATGATTTGAAAGAATGTAAGGTTATTTGTCTTGGTGAACACTGGCTAAATGATACACTTATTAAGGAGGTCAATTTTGAAAACTTTAATCTTATCACTAAATTCTCTCGTGTTTCACACGAACGTGGAGGTGTATGCATCTTTGTTCACAACAGTTTAAAAGCTTCTGAAATAGATATTACAAAATTTACCTGTGAATTTGACTTTGAAGCTGTAGCCATTAAATTACCAAGTGTTAACATTTGTATTATATGCATTTATAGGTCGCCATCCGGCATATTTACTGTTTTCTTAAAGAAACTCGAAAGTCTTTTGGACTTCATACGAAAAGACTTTGAAAAAATGATCATCTGTGGTGATATTAATGTAAATTGGATAGTGGAAGCAAAAAAGAAATCCGATCTACGAGATCTGCTGAATGTGTACAATCTCCAAGCGCTAGTGGATGTACCGACACGTCATAATAAAAGTGCGCTAGATCAGTTCATCATTAGTAAAAATCAATTTGCCTATAACCTTGAAGTATTTGATCCCGGTTTCTCTGATCATGATGCGATTATTTTAAAAATCACTTTAAACAATACCACTGTTCTTAACTCTAAAGTATACACAGTTACAAAGAGAATTTTCTCCAGTCATAATATGGAATATCTAAATTTCTTGCTTTCTCACGAGTCTTGGAATGGCATATACAATACGTCTAACACTGAATATAAGTTTAAATACTTCTTTGAAACTTTCTTACATTACTTCAATATGGCGTTTCCAAAAGTTACTCGTAAAATCCGGACGTCGTCCACTAAATCGTGGTTAACTAAAGGCATTAAAATTTCTAAAAGTAACCTATTTAGATATAATAGATTACTCAAAATAAATACATCACTTCCTCACAGCTTTCGAAATTATATTTTTAAGTACAGGAAAATATACAGAAGAGTAATTAAAACAGCTAAATTACTATCAAATAGCTCCACAATACTTAATTCTACTAATAAAGCTAAAACTATGTGGAAAATCTTAAATGGTAGAACAAACAACAAAAAGAGCGACTTTGAGTATGTTAAAGTTGGGGACGAAATTATTAAAGAACCTAAGCGGATTGCAGATGTCTTCAATGATTATTTTCTAGACAGTGTACCATTACCTGACCCCATACAAGCGAGTTATGACGACTCGATGAAATTTCCAATGCATTCACATACGATCTTTTTAATTCCAGCAACAGTAGAGGAGTTATGGAAAATATTGAGTAAGATGTCTAATTCGGGATCTTCAGGTTTTGATGAAGTTCCAGTGACTGTTATTAAATTTTGTTTTCCTTTCATTGTAAATCATCTCTGTTATTTAATTAACCTATCTCTTGAGAATGGATGTTTTCCATCAGTGTTAAAAGTGGCAAAAGTAATTCCTCTCCATAAAAAGGGGAGTATGCATGATGTAAGAAATTATCGCCCAGTCTCCATTCTTTCCACGTTTTCAAAAATTTTTGAATATGTAATGAAGTCACGACTCTGCAATTTTTTGAAGTCATGTAACTTACTATCACCATCACAACATGGCTTCCAAAATAAGAAAAGTATTGAAACAGCCTTGTTTGATTACATGTCCAATATAGCTCTTGAATTAAAAAACAGTAAATATGTTGTTGGCCTATTCATCGACTTATCCAAAGCTTTTGATACAATTGATCATGCTATTCTTTTAAGCAAGTTGTATGCTTATGGTATTAGAGGAGTAGCTTACAACTGGTTTCTCTCTTATTTATCCAGTAGGCAACAAGCGGTACAAATATCAAAATTAGCTGCAGATGGGTTTCAAACAACTTGTTCGTCTTTGTCAACTGTAGTCAGAGGTGTTCCTCAAGGTTCCATTTTGGGTCCTATTCTCTTCCTGATATATATAAATGACTTGTTAGAATTTATGCATCCAGCGAAATGTATTCTATATGCTGATGACATCAGTATGATAATATCAGGAAAATCAATAGAAGAAGTTGAGAGGAAATCTGACATTTTTACGGACAAATTAGTAAAATGGATAACAGCGAATAGGTTAATTATAAATCATGATAAATCGATTCTCTTACATTTTCATTTTCCAGGAAAACCGCGTATATCACCTAGAATAAAAATATCTTCTAACTTACTCCAATATTCTTGCATAACAAAGCTTTTAGGTGTAATCATAAGTGATGATCTTTCATGGTCTGCTCATATCTCCACTTTAAACAAGAAACTAAGTAGCGTGTGTTTTGCCTTATACAAACTTCAAGGTACTGTATCGAGAGAAGCACTTCTTAGCTTTTACTACGCCAAGTTTAATTCATTAATTAACTTCGGCATAATACACTGGGGATCTGCTGAAAATAGTTTAAGCACTTTCCGATTGCAAAAGAAAGCGATTAGAATAATTTTTGGGTTACCCACAAAATCGTCATGTAAAAAGGTTTTCATAGAAGCAAAAATTTTAACACTCCCCAGCTTATACATCTATAAATCTATTCTTTTTACTGTGAAAAACAAGCATCTTTTTATCTTTAATAAAAATGTTCATAGCCATAATACAAGACAAGGTAGTGACATATTTGTGATGCATCAAAAATATGCTAATATAAGCAAAACCGTGTACATGAATTGTGTCAGATTGTATAATAAACTTCCTCTGTACTTGAAAAATATGACCAATGTTTCCATTCTTGGTAAGACTTTATATAATCTACTCACTGAAAAGTGCTATTACACAATTAAAGAATATTTAAATGACTCATTAACTGAAGAGTTGGTTACAGATACTTACCCGTGAGTACATGCCTGGTGTGGTAGAAACAGTTACCTAATTATGTGGTTTTGTATTTTTAGAAAGATTACATGATGTATACTTCTGGTACTTGACAATATTGTATGTTTTTTTTTTCTGACAACTGTAATGCTTACATGAGAATTTCTCATGCTTTGTAAGCTAATGAAACAGGCAAATAAATGAAATGAAATGAAATGAAAGTGTCTTGCCGCAACGGAGTGTCTACGAATGGATCAAAAAATTCAAAAATGGTCTCACAAGTGTTACGCACGAGAAAGAAGCCGGACGATTCATCTACGATCACAAATGACGAGGGTTAAGTCAAGACGAGACCATAAATTACGGAGTTTCCGCAGTGTAAAAATTCCCGAAAACACTACCTGGGACACACATTGTAATCAAACTTGAACCAAAAATCCGTGAACCATTTTATGTACCCAGCCCCATAAACGGTAAATGCATCTAATTTTTTTTTTTTGTTTGTTTGTTTGTTTGTTTAACTGGTCTGGCATTTTTTGATAACACTATTTGGGACCTCATGAACACATTGTGATCAAATTTAAACCGAAAGCCCATGGGCTTTTTACCCACATACCTACATAAAATTTTATTTATTGAAATTATAGAACTTACAGTAAGATAGAAAATAATTTATTTTTGTATATTTCCACTTTATTTATAATTTTTGAAGAGTCTTTCCTATCTTTTTTTTAATTGTTAAATCTGTGATCATATTATCAATTATTACTATTATCAATTCTTGCCTCTATTAATACTTCTACCAAGGAGTTCATGTTTTCAACAAAGTATATATAGCCTATATATATTTGTCGTAAACACCGTAAGTATGTGTGCACCGACGTTGCACAGAAATACACAATTCCGCAGACTGCACAGAAATTTCCCTCTTTGCTTTTATTTAGGCTATATAGGGTTTTTTTTTTCTTCGATTTCATGACCTTTGATTTAAGTCTTCAATCCGTGACAATGAGTGTTTTCGTTGTTAATGTGTATACCTGTATGTAAATTTCTTCATTTAGTATGAAAATCTCTTTTGCGGATATTGGTTCAGATGCAACAATTTGCAGTATTGCACCTTATGGACCATGGTAAATTCAGTTATGGAAAATTTATGTAGTACCCCCTTCATTTGGTGCCCTAAGCACGTGTTTATTTAATGATTAATTCACCTCTGACTATTCTTACTGTAATCTCTCCTTCGGTTCCAGGCCCACTATTCATTATAATGCAGACGGTTGTTTGGAAATTATGTTTCATAAATATATTTCGCATATTTTGCTGCACTAGAAAGCGTAAATATGGATACGGACACCAGTTGCTTTCTTTCTGAATGTTAATGCTGCTACCAAAAAGAAAATACTCCACATCCGACAAGCTACAGTGCCCGAGAATTATCTTGGCAGTGACGTAGACACCGCTATTGCTCAAATGCAGTCCCACTGGTTAAAACAGACGCTTCGTTCAATTCAACGTCCAATCCCAGGAATGAGAAAATGCGGGAACACAAATACCAACTTAACAGCAAGCAGTGTTCTCTACAACAGGAAAGCGAAAGCAAATGAACAGAAATGGGAGATTAATTTCTGACAAATATACTTGTTATCTTTGTATAACGATAACTGGAGTTCGAGAAGACGTAAATGCTATATTTTTTGCTTTTCAATTTATATAACTTTCATGAAGAATATGATTATTTTATATTTGACTTTTATATTATAAGTATGTGGAAAATAATTTTAAATGATAGCCACTTAGTTTTTATTCTGTTCTAACAACATTCAGATTTCAACATGCTACAAACTTCCGTTCTGTTGAAGATAGACACAAACATGCAGTGGACGAAATGGAAAGGGAAGTTTAAAGTTTATTTTAAAGAAAGCCCCATGTTTTTACCTATCACAGTTCTTGAATTAGAGGATGATATGTGAACGTGTTTCTTGCGCGCGGAAACAGAGCGTGGGGGTTGTGAATGTAGCTTCGAAAATTCTAATATTTACCGATAGGGCACAGGAACAGCGCTTCCAGGAAAAACACACACACACACACACACCAAACAAAAAAAAAAAAAAAAAAAAGAAACGAAATGAACTGGAAAGCGCGTGTTTTCTTTGTGTAGGGCTATACAGTGTGTAGTGACTGGTAAGAGTTGTGAATCCTTTTGTTTTGTTCTCGTGTTTGAAATTTTGTGTATAAAAATGGGTGATAGTGCCGTAAAGAAAGGCAAGCCGTTGCATAGTGATGCAAGAGACATTGTTTTTAATGTTTACAACTTTTTTGCATCAAACAATAATAAATCTGATAGTGTGCGTGAAACCTCCCGAGCAACATGTGTCAGTGAGAGATCCGTGTGGCGAATTGTGAAAGAGAAGGAGAAAAGTCTAAATACAGGACAACCCGTCGTGACACCCGGTAAAGCAAGACCAAATACCCAGAAAAGGCAAACAAATTTAGATTCTTTCGACGAAGCAGTAATTCGTAGAACAATTCACAATATGTATGCTGAAGGCATTGCCGTGACCGTAAATAAATTATTGTGTGAACTTAAGGAAAGCATTAACTTCAAGGGTTCTGAGTGGGCATTACGACAAATACTGCGGAAGTTGGGTTTTAGGTTTAAAAAACATTCTATTGGGAATAGAAATCTGCTTCTTGAAAGAAGCGATATTGTCGTTTGGCGACATAAATATATACGCGAAGTGAGGAGGTTGCGCGTAAACGAACCTCAAAGACAATTTGTGTACTTGGATGAAAGTTTCGTTCATACGCATCATACTGTACCGAAAGTCTGGTTAGATTCGGAGGGCTGTGGAGGGTTACGAGTTCCGACTGGAAAAGGTCCTCGGTTCATTCTCGTCCATGCCGGTAGTGAAAACGGGTTTGTAGAAGGTGCAAAGCTGGTCTTTTTCTCTAAATCAAGTGCTGGAGATTATCATGGTGACATGAATGGCGATAAATTTTTTTCGTGGTTTCAAGAGCAACTCATTCCAAATTTACCAGAAAACTCAGTGATCATTCTTGACAATGCTCCATTTCACAACAAACAAATTGAAAAAGTTCCAACTTCCAATAGTAGAAAATCAGAAATGTTGTCCTGGTTATCGGCTCATAATGCACCCCATAGTCCGGATTTCTTGAAAGCTGAACTTTATGAATTGATAAAGAAAAACAAACCTCAACATGTAAAATATGTTATTGATGAAATTGCAACAAGCAAAGGACATAAAGTAATAAGACTACCGCCATACCATGCTGACCTTAACCCTATTGAATTAATATGGGCAAACGTGAAGAAATACATCGCTGTCAATAACAAAACTTTTACCAAACAAAGTGTAGAGAAGCTTATTGAAGAAGCTTTCAAACAAGTAACGAAAGAAGACTGGAGGAAGGCTGTTGAAAACTCGCGAAAATGGGAACAGTTTTACTGGGAAAAGGACTGTCTTATGGATGAACGGATTGACAATTTAATTGTGAGTGTTGGAAGCCATTCAGAATCCGATAGTTCTGTAACAGACAGTGATCGGGAAGACGGGCCTGGAATTTATAGCGACGATTCAGACGACCTCGGTTGCTCACCAATGATAGACTAAAGGTAAGAGTAAATTATTTCTACTTGTATTGTTGTGATTTATTGTGTACATTTTAAAATATTCTGATAATTGTTAGTGTAATATTATTTTTTCTTTCTTTGTCATAACAATGCACATATATACTAGAATTATACAAATCAATTGTTATCTAAATTCTCCCATAGTTTGCTAACAGCATATTATTACACTACAGTTTCGACGTGACGTACAAAGCGTTCAGTGAGCTTTCTAAGTACTATTTGTGAGTAGCGTAAGTTGGTAGCCTTGCAACTGAGAGCGCTGACGTCACTGCCAAGATAATTCTCGGGCACTGTAGTCATCTTTCACGAATTTTGTCTGCCTTGCCACACGTATGTTCAGAAAAGGTAGCAGATACTCGACTCAGATAATAACCAGAAGCAGGTTCCTTGCTTTCTTTGTATATGTATACCCTAACTCTGAATACCCAATAAACCACGATTCACTTAAACGTCCACATCATCATTGAGGCGAATTCACACATTACACCATACCCGAAAACTAATCTTCAAAGTATTAATTATTATCTCTTCCACATTGAAAGAATATACTTATTAGTTGTTCTAAGACAATCTGCAAGCTGCTAATTAAATTCTTACTTCTAAGCATACCAAGTTGTTAAACAACTAACCACTCCACAAAAGTGTGTGCTTTGAACTGGACTAATGGAAACAACAAGTTTCAATTTTTTTTATTATTTTTTTTTCAGTATTACATATACAAGAAGTCAAGGCAAGAACAAGTTACGGAAGTCTCTACGTATTTTAGTTGTAACCAACCACACATTATGGTTAACTTACAAATCCAGAATTCTCTCAAGCTGAGGACTTACACTAAGGGAAATTTGCTCTCAGAAGACAAAAGCCAATGCGTCTGAACGACAATAGGCCTTTCTAATTCTTTTTCTCCCTAGTGCAGGGCAAACATTAAAAGCAAAAAAGAAAAATCTAAAATAAAATAAAAAACACATATTAAGCATTTAATTTCGCTCGGAGACCTCCATAACAAAGGTTTAGCACTTTCACGGTATTCATGAAGCACAGGTTCCGTGTATTGAGTGAAGGTTGGCGACTTTCGTCAAAACATGCTACAATGTGCTTCGATCATTTCTGACTCCTTCAGTTCTCTTTCTACCTATGTTTAATAATTAGGTCTAGGCGAAACTTTCACTTTTTTCTTCACTATTTGGAACACAAGCTCTTCTGTGATCACGTCGCAGCAGCCACAATCAGCCGACTAAGTCATACAAGAAACAAAAGACCTCTTTATTATCGTTCAACAGGTAGTAGCCTTCACTTGATATAGAAAAAATATAATTTTAAAAAAAAGCACATGCTTCTAGTTAATATTGTTGAGGTAGGTTAACTGCTAACTCAGGTTGTCTTTTTAATGTGTTGCATAATTTCTATAACATTAAATCTTGGAACAACTGATCATCTTCCCCTTTGCAACCATAGGATCCCTTCAAAGTAATGAATCGAGTCATAAGTATCTTCGGTTTTAAAACTAAAAATACAAAAGATGTTTGTTCACTGTATATATTAATAATTTTCATTCAATGTACACATTGAGATTTGAAGAACTCAAGAACCAAATGCCTGCATATCATGTAATTTCTCACCAGTGGTCGAAGTGAGACGGTATGCGGTGGTACTCCATACCGCCTCTAGTTTTTTAATGAGCAAGCCATACTGTCACTGGAAAGTAGATGCTAAATACCTTTAATAAATCATTTTTTGTACACTGTAATTGACGAACAATTTATGTAGAAATAATTTCTAACTTGACAGTGCCGAAATTTTTATCTTTTTCCAAACCTTTTGTTTTCAAAATGAGGTGTCTTCAAAGAAGTTAATCTAGTTTATATTTTGATGTGTCAAATTGAATTGTTTCTTTCTTATTTGTGTGCCTTCTTGCCTTAATGCATACAAATGTTGTGTTTTGAGCATGGGCGGATTTAGGGGTTTCTGCTGTGGGGGAGGATCATCCGAGAGTTTGGAATACTCCTCAGTTGAGTGAGGGTCCGGGAGTTTTCCCGTAGGAAATTATTAATATAAAAACTCGGCTTTTGAGCATTTTCGTGTACAATTCTCTATAATACAACATAAGAGGATTTTTTAAAATTATTTTTTTCAGAAAGTTGCTGATGGGGACCAAAGTCTCTCCTTGACCCCCCGTAACTACAGAGAAGTTCTCCAATGGTTTTTAGTCATTATGTAAATAGAAATCCAATATTTTAGGCAACATACCCTCACTGTATTTGAATATTTAGATAGCCGGTATGTAGAACCAAAATCGTAATAAACCATACCACCTCTGCTTTTCTTCCACTTCGAACACTGTTTCACGCATATATATTAAGCTTGTTCAGGTCTACCAATATTTCCAATTTGGTCAAGTGGAAACCCTTTGTTACTAAGTTATTGGCCTCCAATTTTGAGCTTGGACTTAACACTTCTGTTACGAGAAGTAAGTTCAGTGCGTGTTTATTGTCAAAACAAATGAAGTTTTTTTTTTTTTTTCTATAGAGAAATATATTAGTTCTTGTTTCTGATACACTTCTGTACAAACGTTATGCCTGTCGTCTTGGTTCGATTCTCTGCCTAGTGTTATGACACAATTAGGGAAATGCATTAACTATTCATCATACGAAAAGTAAAACAGGAAGTAGATTCTTCTACGCGTAACGATAATGTAGCCTTGCTGTGTCTGTGAAGAAAACTATCTTGAGGATAACTGGGGTTTGTTTCAGTTATACTTTGCACGCCTTTTCATTGGTCAATTGAAGCTCCCTCCTGGCTATATGATTAGCATGTCTTTGGTACGGGAGATCCGGGTTCGATTCGACGTCATGCCATGTACGTTGAATCCCATATTAAGCCGTAGGTTCACGTCTTATACAGCCTCAGTGCACAAGGCACAGTGAAGTATGTTAAACTTCAATTCAACTAATTAACAACTAACTCAATTCAATTCCTCGTAAAGAATATCATGATTTAGGATAACTCAACTGAATGTGTGCCACCTAGCCATTAAAAGATCAAGCACTGTCATCATCATCATCACAGGTATTCTGCCTTTATTGGTAGGTCACTTGCCGCAGCTGAGAAGCTTCCATGCTCCACGGTCCTCCGCTAACTTCTTGGTCTTCACGTATGATCTTTCTGCTTTAATATCATCCATTAATTGTAGTCTCCTTCGCCCCCTCCCTCTCTTTCCCGCCACCATACCCTCTAGGACGTCCCTCATGATACAATCTCTTCTTAGGCAATGTCCCAACCAGTTTCTCTTCCTCTTCCTAATAATATCTAATAGTGTTCTTTTCTCACCCACCATTTCTAACACTCTCTCATTCGTTTTCCGCTCGACCCAAGTAATTCTTTCCATTCTTCTCCACACCCACATTTCGAAGGCTTCCAGTCGATTTTCTTCGCCTTTACGTAATGACCACGTTTCCGCCCCATACAGTACAACCCTCCACACGAAGCATTTTATGAGTCTTTTTCTCAACTCTTTATTCAAGGCCCCACAAAACAGACTTTTCTTCCTCCTAAAGGCTTCTTTCGCCATTCCTATCCTTGCTTTTAAAATTTCACGTTCGCACTTCATGTCATTACTAAGTATACTACCCAGGTATCGAAAACTATTCACTTCTTCTATTTTCTCCCATCCTACTTTTATATTTGACACAGACCCCTTCGTTCCAATCACCATGGCTTTTGTCTTTTCAAGCACTGTAGTGCTGGGAGTGCTAATTCATTTATGACGGTCAAAAGTATGTCGAGAATAAAAACGAGTTAGAATGAAGCTAATCTTCGTGAAGTTGTCCATTTCTGGAAAGCAGAATCTTGCATGACCATCAGATGAGTAAATCATAGATGTAACTGCTGTTAGGATTATAACTAAAATCCAAAAATGAAATCTTTCAGTTTAACGTCCCACGTTTATACCCGCTAAGCGAGAGGAATGATTAAGGCAAGTGAATGACGATGAGAGAATTAGTGGAATGAAATATGGAAAGAAATGGTAGTACCCTAAGAAAACCCACGGACACGATGCTGTCCTTCACAAACTTACTTGGCCACGGACCCCACACACCAGAGGTAAACTCTCTACCACTGCGCCATCGTGTCCACCATAAATAAAATCCAAAAGTTTGTTTTTCAACATTTGTACGTTCGAAGAGCGAACAAGGTATGTAGTTTTTCCGAGCAACTTCGTCTAAAATTAGGAGATATTATTATTATTATTTGTTGAATGTCGAATACTTAATTTGTAGTATGCAATATGTTTTATCTGAAGAGTTGCTAGTATCAACGATCTTCATTGTAATTCAAGAACCATATATTTTAGTCTTGAATCTAAATAACCTTTATATTTTCCGATTTACAGGGAAACACTAGCCAATTAGATTACACCATTTGGGTAACACATTATTATACTTTGTAGGTGCTGCTTATTATTATAATGGTAAGTTGAAAGATAAGCCAAACGCATTGAAATTTTAACTCTTTTTGAAGTTTACTTCATTGTTTGTTGGATTAGAATTTGGCATCCCTTTCAGTACCGACACTACATGAGACGCGGACCTACAGATTAACGTGGAATCCGAAAACATGAGCTTCCGCTAGGATTCGGACCCGGGTCTCCCACGCCGAAAATTATTTACGGTTTGTAAACGTTCCGCATTTTAAGGGATTGTCCCTTATTACGAGGTTATGTCCTGGCGCTCCGACAAAATTCTTCGGGACGCAGAATTGTCCCGTAATATGTAGATATGTAATTAATACTTTCATTCTTAAACATGTTAATTACCAAGAAATTGATACTTTTTCGTCATAAAAATGTCATACAATTGGCTTGGCAGTATTGTTATGTTGAAAGAATAATGCTACTAGCAGATGCAGTAATAACTAAGTACAGATAATATGATATGACACTGTGGATAAACACCGTGTGCATAGTTTTTTTTGGGATTGTCTCAGTAGAAGATCTAGGAGATAAAAACTGGGGAACCAGCCAGAATCCAGATTATGATAGGAATATGATGAGTTTGTTTACTATAAATTTTCAAAAATATATAAATAATAGCTTAAATTATTTTTGTCACTCAAAAACTGGGAGGCCTAGGCTCACGTGGCCCTGGGTTGTCTCGTTTTTTTCCTCCTACTTTCTTGAGTTGTGTTGATTTTGAGTTTAACGCCCCTTTCAGCAGCGAGGCTATGTGAGACGTGGACCTACTGATTAACGTGGAATCCGAACCACATGAGCTCCCGCCGGGAATCGAACCCGTGTCTCCCACGCTATATTTTCTACCATTACATTCACTATCATTATCATTATCGCCATTTCCCTTTTGTCCCGGTACATGAACGCCAGACGTTACAGTAGAAATTTCATTAATTTATATGACACTGATCTCTTATGAAACGACTTATTATTATTTTATGTGCCTTCGAAATCCCTAAGAGAAAATATATGCTAAAAAAGACGAACCAATATTGTTAATGATAACATTAGAGACAGCGGCAGACCCAGTAATTCAAGCACTAATGTTACGCTTGGAACGACTAGAGTATCCCTTTTACAGTCCTGACCTAACCCCAATGACTTTCCCCTTTTCCGTCTTCTAAAGCAAAAAAGGACTGGCCACCATTATCTGGCATGTGATTACGTCAAAAACGCTGCCTCATGGTGGCTAGAACTTTATGTGGATTTCTATGCAAATAATATAGAAAACTTTATCTGTTGTTGTGATAAGCGGTTGAACAAAAACTGTGATTACATTGAAAACTATTGTTGAGTCCCTTCTATGATCAGGCATGTTGATCTCCCAGTTATGTCTCACACATATGCCATAATAGCCTTTGCAACTTTTTTTTTCGAACAGCCCTCGTACGAAACCCTATTTTTAATTAAATCCTGATATGTAAAACATAACTACCCATTAAATTCGACCCAATACCTCTTAGTTCTGGAAGCTGCATTGCAACGGTATATCTACCAGCAGTATCTATGGTGAAAAGCAAATGTTTTCTTTAATGATAAAAATGAAAGTCATTTAGAAATCTATGAATGAACACAATGAGGAATTAAAAGATCAGTAAAAATTCGTTTGAAGTCTGTTGCCAACAGAAAGAGGAGGCTGGCTATATATCACCAACTGCAATTTCTAAGTGAAACTCACCAAGCCATGTCCCTACGAAAGAATGAATTGGTCATAAACAGAGCCGCACTCCGGATGCAAACAAAAGATTTTACCAATGATCAACAAAAATGAAAGACAATGCAGGAGGAGAAAGAATCCTTTGACCATAGTTTCCACGCCTCGCTTATTTCGTTCTTCCATCCTTTTTTTTTTTTTTTTTTTTTTTTTTTAAGTTCATTTTCTGGCCATTATTGAATAACATATGAAGCTCTTCAAGGCAGAAGATTAAAAAAAAAAAAAATGCCTATCAAAACAAAGAGAAAGTGTTTGGAATTCACGTATTTTGGCAAAGAAAGTGGTAATTGCTTAGTGTGTATACTATAATCACCTGAAAAGTGCCCAAAAAAGCATAGAAAACGCTCGTATAATAATAATAATAATAATAATAATAATAATAATAATAATAATAATAATAAACACGAAATATGTTTATTCCAAGGCTTATTAATTCACGAAGATCGTGCGAAGAATCTTGAATAGGAAGGAACGACCAATGGATGCGGAAAATAATAACCTCCTCACATCATACAATACGAATATTTAACTCTGCTTCCACACAAAGGTCAAAAAGCTTACACTCACCCGAGGCAAAAACACTGAAGGACAGCAGGACACTATCCCAAATTCTACGATCATGGAAAAAATTAGACCCTGATAAAAGGACGTCTTGTACTGTACAACATACGAAGAACAGAATTTAGGCCCGTAAAACTGAAGAGCTATTTTGAATAGAGATCAGTCCAGTCGCCCTCACTGAAATGTTTCTTGATCAAGCAAATACTTGGGTATTATTTTAAACTAGCGTCAATTACTCTGTTTGCTGGATTAAAATAAGAAAAATTAGTAATATGTTTCGTTACTTAGTCACTTTTTAATATTATTGAAGCGCTCTCTGATATCGGTCATTTTCGATCATTTTTATATATCTCCCCCTCCCCTCCCTCAAGTTGGGGGGCTGAATTTGAATTTAAACGGCATCGGAAGTGTCACTGTTCATCTCAGCGACCCAGAAAACTATGAATTCGACACTAATATTGGTCATTTTCGATCGTTTTTATATATCCTACCCTGCGCTAAGTTGCACCGTCAAAGTGAAATTATAAAATCCATCCCAAGCCCGAACCTCATCTATGTGGCAAATTTGATCGAAATCGGTCGGGTAGTTCAAGAGTTATTAAGTCAGAAACACGGTCACTTTCTTTTTTATTTATATAAATAATACATTGCTACTGCTTTTATCAGCTTTTTCTTTCTCCACAATGCAGAGCGAAAATCTGAACTGGGACAGGGTAAGATTTAGTGCAAAGTTAACATGGTCATCAAAGGTCTTCCATAATCAACTAAATATTTCAAACAAAATCAAATACTCACATACTTTTTCTGTACTTATCACTGACTTCAAAGAGAAAATATTGTAACTTCATTTGTGTTTACTAACATACTAGCTGAAATGCCGTTCCTCAGAGGTGTTTAAAAAAAAAAAAAAAAAAAAGAACTCCGAATATCAATTCCCTAATTGCAGGAATTCGTGAGACACCTTACTCTTCGCAAAAAATGTTTATCCTTATTCATTCCTCTTATTAGAATACATACATATGTTTTTAAGATCCTTTCTTATCCCTTGCTTTCGTGACAAAAGGAGTATTGTGTCCAAATTTCAATTTATAAATACGAGGTGCATACAAGTTGTAACATCAATTTTTTCTCAGGACTGGTAACAGATAGAAACGTGCTGTGTTTTAAAATACGCGACCACTCGTTGTCAATACGTGATAGAGATGGTAAAACCGTACAGCACGTAGAACTCTAGCTACAGTGGTGAGAGTGATGCCTGTTTTTGATTCTTACGATACTCGTCTTTTCTTCAATTGCGTGATGTGATACCGCTTGAAATTCATCCCCAGCTGAGTGAGACATATGACGATGGTGTCATGAATGTGTCTAATGTGCGTTCGTGGGTGCGACAGTTTAAAGAAGGCAGAACGTCGTGTGATAAACCAAGGCAATCTCGGCCTCGCACAAGCCAGTCTAATGACATGATCGAACGAGTGGACAACGTTGTAGAGAATCGCTGAATGAGTGTGGAACACATCGCCTCCAAGGTTGGCATTTCCGTGGTATCTTGCACCCTGTCGTCAGACCGGCTTATGCGAGGCCGAGATTGTCTCAATTTGATGTCACATGATGTTCTGCCTTCTTTGAACTGTCGCACCCACGAACACACATTAGACACATTCATGACACCATCATCACATGTCTCACTCAAGTAGCGATGAATTTCAAACATTGTCACAATGGAGAAAACGAATGATTACACCCTGTTCTTGCCATGAAAACGTCGTCATTTTACGAATATTGTAAGTATCAAAAACAGTCACCATTCCTACCGCTGTCGCTAGAGTTCTGTGTTGTTATCTCTGTCATGCATTGACAAGTGCTCGCGTATTTTAAAATAAAACCACGTTTTTATCTGTTAGTATAACGTCGTTGGCTTCCCGCGCTTGGACCTACTCGTCACTGAGGGTGTGGTAAGAGGATAGCCAATCATCACCCTTCAGATTTGTCTAACTTACTCATCGCAAGGGTGATGATTGGTTATTCTCTTACCACGCCCCCAATAACGAGCAGGTCCAAGCGCGGGAAGCCAACGACGTTATACCTTCTGGACTTTAGTCATGAGAAAAAATGGAGGTGTTATAACTTGTATACACCTCGCATAGCAGCATGGCCTTGTGTTGAGTCACTTTCACTCTAATATAATAATATTATAGAATTTGATTCTTCTGTCTCACCAAATTTTTCTCAAAGTGACTTAGGCATATAATGTTTCCTAAATCCACTTCTCGGTCGGATGTTCTAAATAGCTTTCACAATTACTTAGATTTACTATCTATTGCAAAGGCTGAAATATGCCATACGGAATAGTAATACATATCCAACAAAAATTATAAGTGAGAGAGGCTGATAACAGGAAAAAAAAAAAAAGCTGGCAGGTCTTTCCAGATAGTAGCCACTTTGAGAATACAAGGTAACAAAAGAGCTAAAAGACTTATTCACACTAATGTTCTAAACAAGAGGAAAATGAGATAAAACATCATAAGCTACGAATGACTATTAAGAATACCAAAATAATACAATTCAGCGAACTGACAAGCTTAAATGTAGCTATTTTCAAAAGAAAGAGAGAACACTCAAATCAATCTAAAAACATGAATGACAGTTCTATGGATATTTTTAAAGCTATGACAGGCTGGCAGTGTCTTGACGATTGTATGTATTATGTAAGAAGTTTCGGGCTTGAGCCCATGCCTTATATCTGAAGAGTAAAAGTTAAGGTAAATTTTGACAATTTCCGCTTTGGAACTATCGAGATTCCGAAGAACCTCCTTCCTCCGATGTGCTTCTTCCACTAATTGCGAAAAGTATATAGGGACACTTATTTATCCCGTGCGCGTGTATTTGCATGGCACAGGCGTTTCAGGGAGGTACGGAAGTCAACTGAAGACGACAAACACCCAGGTGCAGCAAGGACAGGAATTTGGTGGACACATGTTGTTCTGTATGGTTGCCAAACATGGTCGCTTACTCTGAGGGAAGAACATAGACTGAAAGTATTTGAGAACAAGATCCTGAGACGAATATTCGGACGCAAAAGGAACGGGAATGAAGAATGGTGGAAACTTCATAACGAGGAACTGCATAATTTATACGGTTTCCCAAACATTGTTAGGGTCATCAAGTCTAGGAGGCTTAGATGGGCGGGTCATGTAGCTAGAATGGAAGAAAGTAGAGACGCTTTCAAAGTCTTGACTGGAAGACCAATTGGAAAACGACCATTAGGAAGACCTAGGCGCAGATGGGAAGATAATATTAAGATGGATCTCGCAGAGATAAGAATACAAAGTAGAAATTGGATCCAGTTGGCTAAGGATAGAAGTCTATGGAGAGCTTTTGTGAACGTGGTATTGAACCTCCGACCATAGAGTTAGTTAAGTGAGAACATTGATTACAAAAGACCGAAATGCGACACTCGGAATCATTGCTGAAGAGTTGCACGTGAATAAGCCAACTATATGACAATAAATAATCCACGATCTCAACAAGAGGAAAGTCTGTGCCCGTTTCGTGCCTTATTCCTTACCAAATTACCAACAGAGGGACAGGATTGATCACTGCAAACAACTTATTGCTATGGCCAATAGGAGCCCTAACTTCCTTCTAAATATCGTTACTGTGGATAAGACATGAGTTTTTTTAATATAACCCGTCGACAAAATTTGAGAATTGCAGTGTGGATATCTCCTAACTCCACAACCCAAAAAACTGCGCCAGTTAAAATCCAAAATCAAGATTTGTTCACTGCTTTTTACAATAGTAAGGGCATTGTGCATAAGGAATTAGTGCCTACACTTAATGCTACATTTTACCTTGAGGTATTGCAGCGGTTAGTACGAGTATCGGCATGATGTTCAGTGGTATCTGCTCCATGACAATGCCCCAAGTTACAAGGCAGTGATTGAGCTAATTTTTGATCCAAAAGAAGGTGTGTGTGTAACCCTACCCTCACTATTCACCAGATTTGACCGCGTGCGATTTTTTTTTATTTCCTACACTCAAGTCTATGCTCAAAGGTTCGTACTTTGATGACGTAACGGCCATCAAGAGGGCTACGATAAGGGTTTTGAAGAGTATTCCATAAAGGGGCTTTCTGTAATTCTTCTATGCACTGAGTCCAGGGCGCAACATTATATGAATGTAGGAGGAAAGTACTTTGAAAGATCCAAGGTAAGAAACTTTCTATGTTCACTCTCTTTCTTTTTTCTTTCTTTCTTTCTTCTACAGCTCCAGTCTCGATTTCAAATTGTCCGAACAAGATCCCGAATTCTACCTTCTATTTCTTTCGTTCTACTGAATTTTACAAAATATCTATCGCAAATCGATCAAGGTATACAATTATCATAATAAACTAAATGGATCCAACCAGGCTGAAAATTTATCGCATCAACACTATCATATTATATTAACTTGTGAAATAAAATTTAAAAACATTTCCTGTTAATCTGTCCATGTTTATGGCCGTTAGGTTAAAGGAAACGGAATAATTAATGAAAATGAAATGAAATCTTTGTTTTACGTCCCAGTTATGCCGGTTAGGCTAAAGGAGACGGTGATGATGAGTAATGAATGAAATGGTGGAATGAAGAAAGTGGGAGGAAACGGGAGAACCCCAAGAAAACCCACGCACTCGGTGTTTGTCCACCACAAAGTTCACTTGGCGGGGGCGGAATAATTAATGAAAATGAATGGTTATGAAAGAGTTCGTGAAATGAAAACGCAGGAGAAAACGGGAAAAACCAAGAGAAACCCACGTTTGCAATGTTGTCCACCATGAACTTACATGAACTCAGGGGCGGATCCAGGGGGGCGATCGGCCATCCCCCCAGAAGAGGAAACTTTCTTATTTTATATATATAAATAAAATCCATCCCAGAGTTTGGAGCCCTTAAAAGTTGCATTATGACAACCCACCGCCCCCCCCCAGAAGTCGGTCCTGGATCCGCCCCTGCATGAACTGGGATCGAACAGTGGAATTTTCGTACTAGAGATGAATGATAGATCACTGAGACAATGTGGCCCCTTAACATTATACTCGTTGGTTGATTTGGAAAATGAAATGAAATGATATCTAAGTTTTACGTCCCACGGTTATGCCGGCTAGACTAAAGGAGACGGTAATGATGAGAAATGGATGAAATGGTGGAATGAAAAAAGTAGGAGGAAACGGGAGAATTCAGAGAAAATCTATAGAAAACCTTTTGTCTCCCACAACGCTCACTTGGCGCGATCTGTGATGAAACCAAAAACCCCATGCACCAGAGGTGAACGCTCTACCACTGAGCTACTACAGCCCCTGGTTGGTTGATTTGGAGTTTAACATCTTTTTTTAGCACTACGGTCCTAGAGTTTAACATAGGATCCAAACCACATGAGCTCCCACCAGAAATCAAACCCAGGTCTTGTGGACCGAAGACTTGTGCGTTAACTATATAGCCACGAGAGAACTCTCATCAAATTCGTATTATTGGTAATTCAATAAATCATGGAATCGATAAGAAATCGAGTCAATACGTCCGCTTCATTTTGTTAAAAACACGTACGTCGCAAAGGTGAACAAACTGGTGACGAATAGAAAAGGGCCAAAGACATGAGTGTTGATATTGCTGCCAGATAGGAGAAATGTCATTTAGATAAGAATGGAAGAAAGGTGCGGTCGCTGAGAGATGTAGATCTCGGTCAAGACGTAACAATGTCAGGGACAAGGCTACAACCTCCTGTTTCCCTCTGCTCCATTCCAAACAACAAAAAGGAAGAGCAATTCCATTGTCACACTCACTGCACACATACTTGCTAACAGCCTGCGAAGAGCTCTACAAAAACATAACCTTTCATTTTTTTTAATTTTCTTCCCTCTCCTTTCCTAGTACGAACTGAATGTGTGGTGCAAAAGACAACACATCTCTACGTAATCCTATTAACAGTATGAGTAACGAATTTCTCTTTGCGCTTAGGGACGGAGTCAGCTTTGTCTGTTCGTTGTATCAAAAGAAATAGGATATATTCAAGACTGATTCACTCAAAATTTCACTTTTCTATTTGAATACTACATTCATAAATCATATTTACGTCGCATTACTTTAATGTCACATGGACAGAGCTAAAGCAAATGGTTAAATAAATCCCAGCATAAATTGTATAATTGCTGTCAAATACAAAAACTCAATTCTCGATCAGTAGCGAACACCTGTTCCATATAGTTAGTTATCAGTTTTGATATGAAAACTAGTCTTGTCTTTGTCACAAACAAATTCCTTATCACTGAAGGTGGAAACAAGTGTTTTATTTTTTTTAAGAGATGTAGAAGGAAAATCAAGAAATAAAGATAAAAGAGCCAGTTGCACTGGAATTGCAAACTGATATATTGCAATTGATGCTCGATATTGAATTTTATATAAAGGATTACCATCTTCCCTCTGCAGATGTATTTACTTTATCTTTCTCTAACATAATATATTATTATTTAAAGAAAAAACAGACACAATGCGATTGTATTTGTGGTGTATAGGCCTTTCTGAGTGCAAGTGCTCTTTCTCTCATCTTCGTTGTTCATAATTGGGTAGCATACTTTATATCATAACTTTTAAGATTTATTCTTTCTGGAGAACGGAGGCGGTAAATGATGCCATTGCAGGGGGCGGCAAATTGCCTAGGGCCGGCCTTGGGATGCATACTACATGAAATTTAGAGCCCGAAATGCCTGTAAGTGGTACCCACACACGCACATTCTTCGGGGGGGGGGGGAATAACTACATCTTCAATTTGACGTTCCACAGTTATGCCTTTAAGTTAAAGGAAACAGATGGTTAATGTTGGAAGTGAATAATTTTGAAAGAAATGAAATGAAACCTTTTAGTTTCACGACCCACGGCTATGCCGGTTAGGCTAAAGAAGACAGTGAATATGAAAAATGAATGGAATGGTAGAATGAATAAAGTGGGAGGAAACGGGAGATCCCAGAGTAAAACCACGCACACGGTGTTTGTCTACCACAAAGTTCACTTGGCGCGAGCTGAGATCGAACCAGCGACCACATGCACCAGGGATGAACGCTCTACCACTGAGCCCCCGCGGCTCCAATGATTTTGAAAGAATTGGCGGTATTATAATATTAATGAAAACCAGAGATTCCCGAGAAAAGTCATGGGCACGATGTTGTCCACCACAAACTAAAAGGTCTGGCATCGAACCAAGGATTCCTCTCACCAGATGTGAGTGCTCGAGCACTAATGTACCGTCTGGTTTCCCTTCTACTATTGAAGAGGTCTTATAATAAAAATCTCCCTAGTAATCAAGTTAGACGAAATTTAATTAGGCGTTATCAGAATGATATCGACAGCTAGGAAAAATATTCGCAATACAATGTCATTGACAGAAAGCAGAAGAAGATAATACTTAACCCAGTGGTGTCCCCTCCCCCTCATGTCCAAGACGCACCCCCCTCAATAGTCTATCCGTAGATGTTCTTCCATTTAAAAAAAAAAAAAACTTTTCGATTAATGTTTACACCCCCTCAAACACATTTATATAGATTTTAACCCCCCCCCCAAATATTTCAATGACGTAGTTTGCATCATAGCCCCCCTTTGTAGGCACCCCTGCTTAACCGTCCCACTACCTTTTTTTTTTTTTTTTTAACGCGGACTACCAAGGGTGGTCATTTTGTACCCACCTGTTAAGATTAAATATATATCTTAGAAAAGAAACAAATTAGAACAGCTATTTATTACACTGCCATCTAGGAGTGACATTACTAAATGTCAGTCATAGCTCTACCAACGGGAGAGGAGAGTATTTTGTGCCCACCAACTTAAAATAGCAACCGCCAAATTCAGAAAAGGCGGGATAATGCTATTTATTACACTGCCATCTAGGAGTGACATTACTAAATGTCAGTCACAACTCTACCAACGGGGGAGAGGGCACTTTGTCCCCACCAATTTAAAATAGCAAATTTTATGAGACACTAACGTTCAATTTGAACCACCGTCAGGTAGGATACGCTTTAGCTAAACATGTTGAGCAATAACCAATTTAAAATAGCAAATTTTATGAGACATTAACGTTCAATTTGAACCACCGTAAGGTGGGATACGCTTTAGCTAAACATGTTGAGCAATAACCAATTTAAAATAGCAAATTTTATGAGACACTAACGTTCAATTTGAACCACCGTAAGGTGGGATACGCTTTAGCTAAACATGTTGAGAAATAACCAATTTAAAATAGCAAATTTTATGAGACACTAACGTTCAATTTGAACCACCGTAAGGTAGGATAGGCTTTAGCTAAACATGTTGAGCAATAACATATTTCTTACAATTTTAAAGAAACGATTAAAAGAGTAATTACAAATATATATATATATATATATATATATATATATATATATATATATATATATATATATATATATATATACATATACTGAGTGGAGTGGGCACAAAGTACCCCCCGTTGGTAGTCCGAGGGTTAAAATTGGAAAAAATAATTCAGTGAAGAGATAACACAAACAAAAAGATTCTTAAGACAAACTACAAAATCGTCACTAGCAGACCAAACGATTTGCATCGCGTGCAAAACAGTAAATAAACACACATATGTATGCGATGAGATGAACTCCTTTTGTCAGTTTGTATGAGGCAAGCAGTTTAAAACATCAACCACACGTAATAATTTTCACTTTCCCTCACCTGTCACAAGTATACACATGAAAGCCATCTTTTGAATACTTTCCATAAGAGACATAAAAGAAGATTATGTCCTTTCTCCATTTTACTTTTCCTCCCCTCTCTTCAATTCTTCAAAGAATAGAATAAAAATGGATTACACCAGACACGGAGTGCAATGTATTACACGTAATATGTTCAGTAAACCGTAACAAGTAAACACGGAAGTTTACATCTTTAGCGTCTGCAAAATGTCGGATGCCACTCGTCCAGTAGGTTACGGATTTCTCTTGGCACTTGCAAAACTTGCGAATTGTTCACAACACTAGCTGATAAATAATTAAGAGGCCAAACATGTACTGTTACTTTCGTGTTCTTTATTTCATAATTAGCTTATTATTACATCTTAATTTATACTATATATATACATCATCCTGTTGGGAAGGAGAGGATCATCGGACTCCCAAATGATTGAATTTCACGTGTCATGGGCCCAGCAATGCGTGTGGCAATTTTACAAGGTGTTCGAGAAGTCCCCACAGCCGTAACTTTCATATGCAAATCATTTTTAATGTGTCATGTACTGTTGAACGCGATATGTTCAGTTCAGTTGCTCTATTACGAAGTAATTTAGCTGAAGACACCGCAATTGACCGAGAGACACTAGTGCATGTTTTCTCATGCTGCTTCTTATGTCTGCTATTCAGTTTGTCTTTTTACACCACATATCCTGAAGTAAACGCATGCTTCTTCCAATCAAATGAGGGATCTACCTCGTAAAGCAACTTGTCAAAGCAATCTCTAAACGCACTGTTTGCCCTATGTGTGATCGTTCGTACACTCACATATCGTCGCATGAGAATCAGAGAAACGTAACTCCCATTTTCGTAGGTTTACAGGCGAGAGGACAAAAATATTATTTTCTTAGAAAGATATGTTTTTAATAAGATGGTAATTGACCTACATTACAACAGATGATCGACAAGGAGAACAGATGGCGTTACGTTCCATTTACACCAAGTGGAGCTTTCAAAATTATGTCCAAACATGAAGAAAACGAAATCCGCATTTTTTTGGAGTTATATTCAACTGGTTTTCATGCGACGATATATGCCACTAACCGTTCCTCAACTGTGTAACTGTAACCACTCACATTAGCCATGACTTCAAGGTTCAAATGTTTCATGTGACCTTGAACTCAGGGATACCGGACAGTGGTGTCTGAGAGAATCAAAAGCAGTGTTATCAATACCACAGCTAAAATTACACCGATTGTTCTGTTGATACTCAAATCTAGGAGTACAAGGGCTTCTCAGACACCCTGTACCGCAATATAGGGTAGGCAGGTCAGGGACTCGAGCTCCTTCCTGGTTTCAGAAATCTCTAGGAGTGGCTCGAACTCTGCCGGTTTGAGGTCAAGCCGTGGAATCTGGTACCAGGTGGTGTGTTGGGACGCTTCCCCGGTAATCTACTACTCGCTAGAAGAGTTCCCTCCACGTTTAGGTATAACTGGGAGATAGGCTTCGCCTCATCACGGAATGAACGTGCCCCCTAACCCTAGATGTTAGCAACTGCCCTAGAAATGGTGGAAAGTTTGTTGTAGGCAATGGAAGCGAGCCAAAACAAATCGTTCCAATCAATAACTAATTGGTAGGAAGCCACTGTATGAAATTGTATTCTGCTTTCCACCGTCCTCCTACCCCACTGAAGTTTCACACAGTTCGACTTTGCTCCCCTGGATAAAATTTTCTGGAAGAAAACCTGGCTAGAAGCCAGTACGTTGTTTACATATCAAATATTTTTATTAATCTTAATCTCATACAAGGCGAAGGATGAGCACTTTCGCTAGAGGAAAGGGCAGTTTTTACTTGTGAATCAGAAAAGACATTTTAAAAAAGAAACCAAGCTTAAAGCGTAGTTAGTTCATACCAATATATCGGTTAACATTTAGCAGTTGACCCAGTATCTTTCCAGATGCTAGGCTACAAACCAGCAATGAATGTTCGCATTTTTTTCTACGCTGATACGCTAATAATAATAATAATAATAATAATAATAATAATAATAATAATAATAATAATAATAATAATAATAATAATAATAATAATAATAATACTTTATTTGTAATATGGTACAAAATTAAGTTAACCATGAAACTATCAGTTAATGTCAGAATGATTTAACTATTTAAAAAATATATATATAGGAAATTGCAGAATGAAATACAGATGTCATAAAATTCGCTGGGTACTTGACAAGTGATTTTGGTTTCAAGCATAACCATATGTTAGCAAGTGAACAAAAAACTAGAAAAAAATTCAGGTATAGATCCAAGGTTGGTAACTATCAGAGATCGTAAAAGATTTATTGCTTGAGGTCCAACACAATAATTAACTGCTTACAATAAAATACATTATACTTGCTAAATAAAATGACCATGACTACACAGTATAAAATGAGCAATACTTACAAGGTATATCCTATCCAATGTTCGCTAAATGGTGAAGAATTTCTTATACTTGATAAAATAGTTACTTGTCTATAGTAGGAGCGTAGCAAGTTCAAGAGAACACTTCAATACATTGAACTTGTTGGGCAAAGGCACGTGCAAGCATTTGGAAAAGGCAATCTGATTTTGCCCAAACATTTACCGCTCCAAAGTTAATCTCGCAACATCTGCTCGTATCATTTTGGTTTGAAGATGGAGTTTTTCATGGTTGAAACTGTCTACACAACAAGGCTAACAAGTTTAAGAAAATGTCGTGAAACGTTAAACTCCACAGAAAAAAACTTGCGCAAGCATTGTGAATAGGTAATCAGGTTTCGCGCCAAAATTATGATTATCAAACTAGCCTACCATACCTCTTACTTTGCCATGCTAGAATGTAGCTAATTTAGCATTAGCTATACTATTTTTAGCAGGGTTTTCTTCCCCGATCCCATACTGCACTTAATAAAAACACTTTCATGCACATTAGACAGATAGAATTGCGTGCTACATGAACTTCAGAGCTATGCCAATGATATTTCTATCAGAAGGGACATACACATTAGTACCAGGGCTTTTATTGAAAAAACCAACAAACCAGTTTTTTGGGTTTAAACCCGGTTTTTTGGTTTAAATAATTTGCTCTATGTATATATATCACATATGGACATAAATAAGCTTGTTTCGCCCTAGTGTTAGTATGCAACAACCGGGTTATGCTGGAAGGGGTCACATAAGCTTAAAGCGGAATCAAAACCGCTTCTCGGCTTACATCCAAGAGAAATTGTCCTCCATTTGAACTCGAAACCGGGACTAATTGGCCACAAATGCGATAAGTCTGCCGAATCACTCACGAAGGACTCCTGATAAAAATACATTGACTGATCTTTACATATTTGTTAATATAATCGTCAAGAGTCATTAGTACAGAAGGACAAAAAGATAAACAATTGCACAAGTGGATCCATTATACACAATTACATATGGACAATTTCAAAGTACTACAGAGTACAGGAGAACTAATTTAGTCCAAGTCAGTTCACTACGACTTTTATTAGTCCAAGTTAAATATAACGCCTTACTTTGCATATCAGTAAGAAAAGTGAATAAAGATACGAATTATTTGAGTCCACTTTGGCTCTGACCTATTTATACATAAATAGTTACCGATGATTCTTGTTATTTCAATAATTGCCTCTCGTGGGGTTTGTATGACCCCCTCCCCAAAAAAGCACGACATTTCGATGTATTTTATCAATCGTAAACATTATTAAAACGAAACGAGAATTTTCCTTTGGTTGCATAACAATAATAACAAACTATAAAAAAAATCACAAAGAAACATCCATAAAGTTACATAAAAAAAAGTTGCTTTTGTAATATAATCTCTCTGAGTAAAGAATGGGGAATTTAGGTCTGAATATAGTACGAATAATATATGGGAGTGAAACGTGATAACCCACAAATGTGTGTTCATCAATACTTTACGAATAGTTACACTTTTACGAACATTTTTCGTTTTTTGGTTTAAACCATTGTTTTTTAAACTAGCTGGTTTAAACCACCTTAATTTAAACCAGCCAACCCTGATTAGTACTGTTGAAATTATTCAAGTATTCGATATTTGATATCTGAATATTCATTTTCAGTATTCGAATAAGACTAGAAAATATTCCGATCAATGAGTTTTATTTTAATATTAGAATAACAAATATTTGAAGAATCCACTATTCGAATTTTTAAAATACAAGTCCACGCTAATGGAGAAATCTGATCCTCCAGCAGTCAAATTTGCATAAATTAATATAGCAAATGGTATAGAAAGTAATTCCAAGCGCCATAAGAATGACATTGGCGACTGGGATCCTAAGAACAAAGGGGAACTGTGCCTAGAAAAGAAAGAAGCGACATTCAAAAGTTCTCAATTAGTGGGAAAATGTGCTCTCAGTGATAATAAAACATTTGATATGATGATACATATGAAGTTTCAACGTACTAAGCTTATCTTTGTAGGTTTGTATAAGTATCTTTAGTTTACTACATTTTGATTCTTAACCGTGTTTAAGAGGCCTCATCACAGCGAAATTAAAATACAGCTAATTTTACCGTAATTATGTGATATCTCTAAATAGATAAAATATAATCGAAAAGTGGAACAAGAGCGCCCTAGACAATATCATTTTACATGAGATACCGTTATCACGACTTACTTAATCTGCTTTCGATTTCCAGACATTTAGAAAATCGGCGTTTATTTTCGCATTTCTAAATGGCTGCAAACGGAAAGCTACTAGATGATCGTGATAACGGTACCTCATGCAAAATAATATTGTCTAGGACGCTCTTGTTCCACATTTCGATTATCTTTTATCTATTTAAAAATATCACATAATTACTGTAAAAGCGGTATTTTAATTTTGCAGTGATTAAGCCCTTAAGCTAAATGGTTCAGCTTTCAAAGCGAGCAGTTGATCAATAATTTCCAATTTGTCCACGTAAAACGTAGGAGTGTGGTTTTACGATCTAAGAAAAGCAGAAAGAAATACACGGAAAGGAGGGGAGGCGGTGATACAGCAAGAGTTGTTTCACAATCTGAGAAAAGCAGAGCAAAACACAATGAGGAAAGAGAGAGGAGGGAATGAGATAGGAGAGTTGTTTTACAATCTGAGAAAGCAGAGATAAATACACTGAGGAAAGGAGGGGAGAGGATGACGTAGTGAGAGCTGTTTTGCAATCCCAGAAAAGGAGAGAGAAATATAATGAGAAAAGGAGTCGATAAGATAACGTAGTGATAGTTGTTTTACAATCTGAGAAAAGCAGAGAGGAATATAATGAGGAAAGAACGGGAGGTGATAATGTAGTGAGAGTTGTTTCACAATGTCAGAAAAGGAGAAAGGAATGCAATGAGAAAAGGACGCGATAAGAAGACGTAGTGAGAGTTGTTTTACAATCTGAGAAAAGGAGGGAGGAATATAATGAGAAAAGGAGGAGAGGTGATGATGTAGTGAGAGTTGTTTCGCAATGTCAGAAAAGGAGAGAGGAATGCAATGAGAAAAGGACGCGACAAGATGACGTAGTGAGAGTTGTTTTACAATCTGAGAAAAGGATAAATGAGTATAATGAGGAAAGGACGGGAGGTGATGGTGTAGTGAGATTTGTTTTACAATCTGAAAAAAGCATAGAGGAATACTAGGGTGTAAAATTTCATGTCGCCATTGGCGACTACAAATTTAGAACTGGCGACCAGTAATCAGTAGGAATGGTTTCTGCCGAAACTCAAAGGGCTGCACAGTTTCTGTTTGGCACGAAAATAATTTGTACTGAACGAGAGAAAATACGGGATGTGGTCTTCACAATCGACATGGAAAGTGAAGTCTTCACATTGTAATTCGCTCCTACTTCCCAAACCTGAATCGGAATAGTTTGCTTCCTGGCGCGTCAACGCAAAAGATCGTTTCCCACTAGAATAGATCAACCAATCACGTTACGATGTTAGTGACAAATAAATAAATAACAAAATAAGTAAATACATAAAATAATTTTAAAAAATAGATATTTACATGAGATACTCTTATCACTGCATTCGACAACTGGTACTTCAGTGCACACAGAGAGCGTTACACAAACGTGAAGTCTTAACGTAAGGTATTTTTTAACATGCATATGAATTATTCAAATCAAAACTGATTATCCTGAATTTAATTGTCTGGCATTGAACTTTTATGCTTTGAAATCTCATTCTTTATCAAACCAAAGGTTGTGGAGGAGGGGGGGAGGAGACCTCTCACAATTTATACGTGAAAAATACTGGCGAGCATCATTTTTGGATTGGCAAGTGCGTCTGACTTGAAATTCTGCACCCTGGGAATACAATGAGGAAAGGAGGGGAGGAGATAATGTAGTGAGAGTTGTTTTACAATTTGAGAAAAGGAGAGAGGAATATAATGAGGAAAGGAAGGGAGTAGATGACACAGGAGAGTGGTTTTGAATCTGAGAAAAGCGAACAGAAATAGAATGAGAAAAGGAGGGGAAGGGGATGACGTAGGTGAGCAAGTGTTGGCAGTGAACGCCTACTCTGGATTCACGACTAGTATGGCTGCAAAGCCATCGCCTACGCTATTGATATTCTTGTTTTCCTGTACCTACTGTCTTTGATCATTTTTTCAGGTTACATGCCAGCTCCTGTCTCTCAAACTGAGAAGACAATAAACTGTGACGTCACGGAGCATTCAGCTGGAAATGACTGGTGTAGATCAGATCAGTTTCGAGCTCAGAGTTTCATCTTTAGTCAGTGCACTATTTTAGGGTGGCCGAAACGATAATTCTGCAAAACTCAGCGACAAAACAAAAGAAAGTAAAAGTTGCTGTTACGTACCCTTGCTCCTTGTATAGGTGATGATTAATGGCTCTGGCCATAAGGACGGTGATCATAGGCCTCAACGCTTTACCCTGACCGTCGAAATAGTAATTGGCGATTGTCTCTAATTCGGGTTGGGTCGTGTTTTTACGGATCTCCTGTAACAGAGAAAAAAAAATCATGAGAAAGAAACATACAATTAGATTAAGTCCTTCATAGTATTAAAAGGTTACATAATGATTCTTTTAAACACATAGGCTACGGTTGTTTACAATAAAATTGACGAAAAGTTTTTTTTTTTTTTTTTTTTTTAATTGAGTGGAAATTCATCTCTTTCTCTTGACCAATTTCCTACTTAAACAACACGGATAATTCTTAAGCTTTAAAATGAAACACATCCAATATTTAATGAAAACCGAATTTATTTTTATTTTATATTATAGGAAAGTTCTACAATATTTTACTTGACGTTGGGACCTCAACAGCTCCCTTATCGATGACAGATTTCAACTACAAGCAAGAGACCCCATTGGGAAACTTAAAACAGGGCACTCGTCATATTTTAAGGAAATCGAACAATTTTCAGGAAGGTTATCGTTAAAGACAAAAAGTTCAGCGCACCTCCCTGACTGATTTTAATCCCGAGAAATAAAAGTAATTTCTAATTACTAAAGAAAGCACATGTAATTTTAAGAAAATTGGAGAAGTTTTGCAAAATTTATCGTACAACATATTACATTTTTACCCCAAATTCAATTCAATTCGAGTAATGAAAACGAAGGGGAACTCTCAAAGAAAATAGATGAAATTATTTAATCAAAACCGAATAATTTTACAAAAGATATCAAAATTAATTTTACAAAAAATTAGATAGAACATATGGTTGTAAAGTATGAAAATATCTAACCGTATCAATGCCTGGTAACTTAACGCAAATTTAACAAAATTTCAATGTTAACCTGCCCAGAATCAACATTTACAGATAACAGAAAAACACATTGCATAAAGTAAATGATAGCTCCATAACCCTATCCACACGGATTCTGAAAAGAAAAAGGAATTTAATTAAAATTGTGACTATCATGAATGCTGTGACTGTGTCCAAATTGTGATTGATTCAAATAGACCAAGTCCTTGTGTTTAAAGTCAGCGAAGAATAAGAAAGTGGTAAATTATTCCGTAATTTGGAAGTTTGTGCATATACTTAATGTGATAATGGTTATATAATTCGTTCTCTCTTCATCGCTGTCGCTGAAAATACTGATTTCAATATCGATCTACATAGAGCAAAAACGATAAGGGATAGCAAGAAGCGGTTAATTTGGAATCAATTTGGTGTTCTAAGAATATTCTCTCTTAACCCTCTGTTCAAACCGGAAGTGGAAGAAATCAACCACTTCCTGTTTTAACGTTGATCGTCACAGAGTAAAAACGGTAATGGACAGCGAGAAGCGGTTTCCTATCATCAATTAAGCATCCCAAGAATAAACTCCATTTCTATTATAATCTCTACTAAAACCGGATATAACTGAAATATTATATATATAAAAGAGATGTTCAAAAAGTTGAAAGCAATGCTGTGGAGAATCAGGGAAGCAGAGTTGTCTTCAACATTGGGAGGCGAGCAGACTTGAGGCTTATTCTGGAAGGGGGGGGGGGGGTCGAAACTCCACTTGATGTGAAACACAATCCCCACGCATTACGGTAGATAAATATGATTTCTGAGGTGAACCTGTTGTATATTATATATCTAGCGATGTAGATGAAGTAGTGGTACATATCAGTATTACAAAATCAGTGCCGTAAACACATTCTGAAATCTGAACACATGCATATTTATAATTGATATGCTTCTACTAGGCATCCACAACGATCCTCATATGCAATGTAGATGAAAGTCACATTTCAAATTGGATTATTGGAAGGAGACGACAGTAACCCCAGTTCTAAGATTAGGCAGATGTTTTTCTCATCCTCCCGGGATTTGCGCCAGTGCTCTTTAGCACCGATGCTAGATGTGATATAGAGCAACATAATGAGGACTCAAACTCGGATCTTCTTCGCAAAAGTCGCACACACACTAACTAACCATTTAGCCGTGAAAGAGCCTTATAGTTTATAGTTTATACGCATCTGTTTAGAAGTAAAAGGCAGTGGTTGCTGTGCTAACAAACGGAAGTAACTTCCAACTTTTGTAATCTATCTCCACAGTACTTTCTTCCCTCTCACAATGACATTCCAATGTATTAAGTCCTCTTCCTTGAATAGATTTAGCACTGTCATGATTTTCTAATTAAGATTGTTACATCGATTAATATACTAAGTTAACATTTATCTCTCACAGCTTAAATAAACTTACTAAATTAAAAATACGGATATCTATACTTCACGAAGCACAGCAGGAGCGACAATAGTTTGATTTCATTAAATAAACACAAATGTGCAGTTTCTGCTTGAATGAACCCAAACAACAAGATGTAACACGAAGACCTTTAACAGGTTTTATATTTAATTATTATTAATTAACTACAGTAATTAATAAGAATTGTCTGCAATGCTATCATTCTACACTTTAATGTTAAATTCTAGCTCTAATGATTATATATAGCGTTCAAAAACGCACGCAACTATTGGAGTAGACCAAGAAGGCCGTTCTCTCGCCTATGTTTAGAGCAACATTTTAAAATTACATTTTCGTTATCATTTTATACATATTTTACAATTATTTCGTCAAAATCACAATTTATTTAATGCTACAGCTTTCCTGTTAAAGGGCCTATTCGATTGCAGTGATGTAAACAGACGTTTGAGGAAAATGGCTGAAATTCAGATCAAACGTAGAAGAGACTATGTAGATTCTATATTCCCAAATCTAAAATGGATTTAACGTAGTAAAACGTCACGGAACATGAACATTAAAACTCAATGGAAAATCAATGAAAAAATGAATTGATTTTTGAGTTTAACGTCCCTTGCAGCAGCGAGGCTACATGAGACGGGACCTATTGATTAACGTGAAATCCGAACATGAGCTCCGCCGGGAATCGAATCCCGATCTCCGACGCCAAGGGCGCGTACGCTAACCGCTTAGCCACGAAGGAACTCCTGAGAAAAAATATGAAGTTGTCCACATATTTCATATAATAAGTAAATAGCTAATTGAAAGCTTATTACAAAGACATAATGAAGGACTTAAAAACAATGTATAGCACATAAGGTAAATATGAATAGAATATTGGCAAAAGCCAAGTTTTTGAGTAAAATCAACAATTATGATAAAGTATATGCATCTTTTGCAAAATACCTAGGGTGCCACACGCGGAGTTTACGTGCTTGAGATATCTTACATCTGGATTTGGAATCTCCAGACTCGATTTAGCACGAAACGTGACTTTTGACCTGATCACGTAACACAGTCTGGTCCTTATAGCAAACTGGATAGGCCCTTTAAATCATGAACTTATTCGAAGTGATTTCGGTAGTTTCTTGTAACTTGAAAAAATGAGGTCTTCTTAAAATAAAGATAAATATCTATTCAAATGCTTTTTAATTCAAATTATTGATTAAGAAAAAGTATAGATAGATACCTACTTCAGCTGTTGGTTTTCCCCACTTTTATGCCCATATATCATTGGAACAATATATGGAGTTCCATACAAAACGGGTTTTCCTGACACTGAGATAATTAATTATCTGTATTTTACCACTATTTATTCAGAAAGTATTGAGGGAAGAATATTTTAGTAGTGATAGATCTAGATATCCCCAAAATTTCTCCCTGGATCATCCAATATTAAACCATTAACTTCAGAATAAAGGGAACACTGAGTAGAGAAGTTCGAGTATTAGGAACCCGGAGAGGTAACTGGATCCTGCGTTTTCTCTGGTATATAGATTTTGTTACACTCAGGAATTCTATCAGACAGCATAAGTTGCGTGTGCAACCACATAGATTTTATTTTTTTAAGTGGAGAAACTATTGACTGTATGTTAAGACATGGCCATTTATGTCTATTAAAAACTTTGAAATTTTTGAGAGGTGAATTTTTGACAATTTTTATCTTGTACCCGGTTCACATAGAATTATGTATACAATTCAGTATAAAGAAGTTTGTATCATGTCATTGTCTTACTAACGAAAATAATATACAAATTAACCAGTAAAAATATGTAATTAACGATGGCAACTGAAGTGGACTCCTATATGTCGGTCAAAGTGGAGAGAGTCCTCTTTGCGTGACCCTTCAGCAGTGCTTTCTTATTAAAGCTCAGAAGTTAACTTGCAGTATGCTATAAGCTGTGGATTCATACATATAGTAGTGATATATTCACCACCTCATTCTAGCTACAAACTGCAGCTATTGAACAAGACCTTCATTAAAATTCTGAAACATTGCTCCAGTTAGAAAGACAAAGAGTACTTCAGAGCTCGCTATATCGGTCTGTCCCTTACTACAATTCCGCTGAACTTTTCGACTAGGCATAGGCCTTATTTGAAGTCGAAGAAGAAATAGCAGTCAAGAGAGGAGGGATAACCTGGACGTCCATTTTCAAAATCAAACTTTCAACACTTCCAATATGCAAAAAGAATGTCAAAACTGAATCGAATACAAGAGAAATTGTTGTGTTCAAACATGGTACAAATAAACAAAGAATTGTTTTGTTACATAGTACATGAATAGCGATTTGTGTTGAAAAATAAAAGTGGATTTAACATACAAGAATTTTGGGACACTGAGAATTTTCGAAAGCTAAATTTTCTTACTTTTTTTTTTAATGAATAATAGGGTGTCACGTCAGAAGGGCCCAGACAAGAGGGCGAGGACAGAAAGGACAGAGTCAAAATGGCTCCGGTCATGAGGGCCCGAGTGAAAAGAGCCCCGGTCAAAAGACTCCGCGACAAAAAGGCCCGTGTCAAAAGGGCCCCACGTCAAAAGGGCTCCGCAACAAGAGGGCCCCACTCCAATAAAGCCTGAGATATAGCCTGAAAAGCCTTAGAAGTATAAAAATGCTTATTAAACGAAAAATATTTTGTGGACAGTACCTAATTTATTTGTGTTGAAAAACCATACACGTGGAAAATATATAGGATTAATAAAAACAAATATTACGACAGGAAAGCAATAACAATACGCGTGAACGGAGGAAAAGTAAAGGTTGCAGATGGATATTGATACAAAAACTGCATTGAATGGATCTCATGGCAGATACTTTGGATTCCGCGACATAATGGCAGCCATCTTGGATTCCGCCATATTGGATATCACACAATATTTTTAAATAGAAAAAAGTATGTTCGGCACATCAATTTAGGCTTGAATTTTCCCACAAACGAGAATATGATTCATTTTTATCAATCCTCATTCTTTTAAGAGATACGTGTGCTATAATTGACATTTGTGTGTAGTAGGCAAAAGTATCAAGACAATCCAGTAATAATGTGGCGGAGGAAAAGCAAATGTTGCAAGAGTGTGTGTTGTAGCAAAAACTACATTGAATGGGGATGATGTTCATCACATAAATATTCAGATATGAAACAAACTACTATAAAATGTTCTCAAAAGTTAATTATCCCTCCAAGTGAATAGTATTTAATAGCAAACACAACGATTTATAACTAAGAATTTCGGCATGGTTGCTACAATTTTCCTCGTATATATTATCCAATGTATGTAATGCTTTTCTCAAACCTTCTTTCACTATAACTAGTACATATTGACATTACGTTGCAATTCGTTTCAAAAATTCTCAATGGGGTTAAAGCCGGTACTGTGGGGTGCGGTTTTTGCGCACTTTTGGGCAGTTTTAAAACAATCATTTCCTTACAACATACACTTTGTTTGGGATCAATATCTTGATAAAATCAAAACACCTCCTTATTCTTTTCTTTTTTCTTTTTTTTTTTTTATTTTGGTGAAGATGTGTCCTAAGAATATTAAGATATATTTCTTTTATCAGAATCTCATCAACACGCACTTCCGGTGAACATACATAACCCAAACTATTACACTTTCTCCTCCGTATTAAACAGTAGGCTGAAAGTTCTTAACATTTATCTCTGTATTTACTTGTCGAAAAACTATTATTCTACCATCATATCCATATACAGGTTTAACTTAAATTCATCGATAAACAACAAATTCTCACCAATTTTTGGGTTCATCTTCGAAAGCTCTAGAAAATTTAAGTATCTTATATTTCTTAATTTGGATACTGCATGGTTTCTTTCTAGCTATTCTACCATTAGATCCTTCCCGTATTAACTCCACACGGTACAATACACTGACCAGACAAAACATTGTTACTACCCGTTACTATTTGTACGAAGTCGTTGAGCTCTATTGAATATTCGAAACTGCACATTAAGAGCATTCCATTGTTTTACAGTTGTAAAGTAACAATTAACCACAAATATACTTACTATTAAAATATGTTATACTTCGTCTATGTGATAGCTTCACAATATTTTACAAACGCAAGCGAAACAGAAATGTTAAGAACTCAGAAGCCCTCTTTATTACTTGCCTGTCCCAATACTTTCTTCTATTAGAAACAAATGTTAAATGTAGCACACACTATCTCGTAAACGAATAGCGGCCGGTCAAAAATCGGTTCAGATTATCGTTTGTAGAAAGATTCTAGCCTAAATTTATGACACATATCCCTCTTTCTATTTAAAATTATTGTATGGAAATGTGCGGAATTCAAGTTGGCTGCTATGATGTACACACAATCATTAAACGCAGTTTTAACACCAATGCCAACCTGTAACATTTGCGTTTCCTTTCTCCACTCGTCTCTCTGTTACTGCCCTGACATGATATTTTTTCTATTAGATACATATGTCAAACCCTGTCTCATAAACAGATGGTTATGTGTCAAAAATGAGTTCGCATTCTCATTTGTGGAAATATAAAGCCTAAATTGAAGTGTAAACTCATAGTCTTTTCCGTTCACAAAAGAAGAAAAGAAAAAGTACGGTCTGCAATATAGCGGAATCCAAGATGACTTCCACGGTGACAACACTCCAAATCAATGCAGTTTTTGCAATAGTACCAATTGCAACATTTGATCTTCCTCCGTTCATGCATATCGTTATTATTGTTCTGTCCCAATATTTTTGACTAACCCTGTATAGGAATTCATTTAATATGTTCTTACAGCAAAATTAAATAAATGTTTAACAGAATAGTTTCATATAATGTTTTTTTATACTTTGATCTAGGGGCAGAAATTGAATTTTAGAACTAAGGGAACAATTATTAATAGATTAAGTCTGATTGGGCTATGTCTCGAGAACACAAGCTCAGAGAGACGCAGATGAAAGCAAACTTTCATGGACAACCGACTTAAGCGATAGCAATTGTTGCAGAACAAACAGCAACCAAACAAAATTAAGATCACCATTTAAGTTTCCCTTTTGATACTAATAACCACTGATATTCTTCCTTCTATTGGACAAACACTTCAACTTACTAAGAGGACTATCCCCCTCGTGCATTTCACTCCTGCTTTGATTTCAGGCTTTCTGACCGTAGCACCATTTTTACTCGAGCCCTTTTGTCGTGGGGCCCTTTCGACTCGGGCCTTTCTGTCCGGGCCCATGGAACTGAATAATAGCAATCAGAAAAAGATAATTACAGCTTAGAGTGCAAAGGATTTACAGAAAAATAGTGAAAATAAAATATTCAGGTTTAACATCCCACGATTATGTCTTTTAGCCTAAAACGAGACGAATAATTGATGAAAATCAATGATAGAGAAATTAAATTTTTAGTACTCTTCCACCGGGAATGTAACTCGAGACCATGTGCACGAAAAGGTACACGCGCGCTAGTCACTGAACCAACAAACAGGGAACAAGGAGAAATAATGTGCCATTTTGCAATCGGGGCTCAAACTCATTATATTCAGTGGGTCTCACACTCACTAATTTTAAAATAAGGATCACGCTTATTCAGGTTTGAATCAGACCGAGTTCTAGATCGCTATCCTCAATAAATATCTCGTACATTAATCTCATTGGGCTAGTTGTTCCCTAGTGCGGAGACCGAGAGCCGGACTCCTGTTCCCTACAGAGATGTCCGAACTCACAACACATATATCATTAATCATTCTAAAATAAGACTTTTTTAAAATTAGTTTTCCATTCGTACTAAACAGCATTAACTCTTTAGAGATGTACATTGTGATAACTGAATGCTGCTTGGAACGAAGGGATCGGTGTCAAATATAGAAGTAGGAGAGGAGAAAATAGAACAGGTGACTAGTTTCCGACACCTGGGTAGTATTATTAGTGATGATATGAAGTATGAACGTGAAATAAAACCAAGGACAGGAATGGCGAAAAGATCCTTTAAGAGGAAGAAAATACTATTTTGTGGGACCTTGAATAAAGAAAATGAAATGAAATTTTTGAGTTTTACGTCCCACGGTTATGCCGGTTAGGCTAAAGGAGACGGTGATAATGAGTAATGAATGAAATGGTGGAATGAAGAAAGTGGGAGGAAACGGGAGAACCCCGAGAAAACCCACGCACACGGTGTTTGTCCACCACAAAGTTCACTTGGCGGGAGCAGGGTTTGAACCCGAGACCCCTAGCACCAGAGGTGAACGCTCTACCACTAAGCCACCGCGGCCCCCGACCTTGAATAAAGAGTTGAGGGAAAGATTTAAAATGCTTCGTATGGAGTATTGTACTGTATGGGGCAGAAACATGCATATAATGCAAAATTATATATAAAAAAAACAACTGGAAGATTTAGAAATGTAGGTATGGAGAAAATGGAGAGAATTAACTGTATCGAGCAGAAAGGGAATAAGAGGGTGTTAAAAATTGAGGGGTAGAAAATGATTTTACATATTATTAAGAAGAGGAAGAGAAACTGGTTGGGACATTGGCTAAGAAGCAACTATATCATAAGGGATGTCCTAGAGGGTATGGTGGCAGAAAAGAGAGGAAGGAGGGCGAAGGAGACAACAATTAACGGACGATATCAAAACAGAGAAATCGTACGTGAAGCCGAAGAGGTTATCGGAAGACCGTAGAGCATGGACCCTTCTCAGTCCCAGCAAGTGTCCTGCCAATAATAGCAGAATGTCTATGATGATGAACTGAATGCAGAAACATTAAATATCGTTACCTCGCCTTTGACTTTAATTATATTCTTAATTCTCAAATCTTCTAAGAACACATTAACATTGTGTTGGGAACAATGTGTTGATGAGTGACTATTATATTTAAATTAAAAATTAAATTTAAAAAGAAATACGATAAAATGTTTTGTTTATGTTTAAAATTGGAATAGTTTTTATATGCGCTGATTTGATTAAATTTAATATTTGTTTCGGATATATTATTAATTTGTGAATTTTATTATTTTTTTCTACAATTACTGTACCTTTAGAATCTCTGTTGTTCACTCGAGTAGACGGTTCTACCAAATAGAAAATTTATAGGTAAAATATTGTGTGAAACATTTCTCGTGAAGGAACGGGAGCTTGAATGTATTTCCTGTAAGTACACGACATGGAAATGAATTTTGAATGGTACTCAAAGTATGGTTATGTGTAACTATTTACTTAAGCGGAAGGAGGTAGTTTACAAAAATGCAAATTAGAGAAACATTTCTCTAACCAAAAATGTAAGAAAACTGTCAAAATTTGGTAGGACCAACTTGAAAATGTGAGAAATCTGACAAAATTCGGTAGAATCGTCTGCTCAAGTAATAACAATTACTGCATTTAAGAATATTTCTCGAAGTTGTTTTCAATAAAGTGGTTATGTATTTCTTTGGATAATTATGGGTATGCATTTAGGACGAAGTTACTACATTTTCAAGGAAGCCTACCTTATACTGGTACTGATTAAGAATGAATATTGCCTTATAAGAAGTTGTCTTTCAGCTACAATACATTGATTTATAAAATATTTGTGTATAACACAAGTCTCAATTTCGAAAATGTTAGCAGTTTGTTTGGATCATTTTAACTTTCCAAGGCCTTATTTATCGCTTTTTGGTCAAACAAGGTTTTTCCCCGTTTCGGATTCAAAGACTAAAAAACCAAAAAAGAATCATACTGACCCGTCGAATGTCTAGATATATATCTTTGAGGTCGTCATCCAAAAGCCGATATGGATCCACAACATACTCGGGCAACGATCCGGGTTGTTGCGTATGCATGCTGCTCAAACACCGAGCGTTGCTATTTAGGCTTCCACCCATCTGAAATAAATAAGAAATTTACAATGTACTATTTATATGTATAACTGACAAATAGAGTTCGATAGATAATAAGTACAAACTCTAAAGATAATATCAGTAAAATATCCATAAGTAAGGACATACCAATAAATTGCAGGATTTCAGAATAGTGAGTATTTTTATCATCTATTTATGGAATTTATAAGTAAAATTTTACGAGCACAATTACGTCAAGATCATGCACATTTTGAGAGGCATACGAAAGTTACCAGTTTTTAAATAATCCAAAGAGCATAGTTCATTGAACTGAATTCTTACCTATTTCATAAACACACCATTTCGCAATGATTTCAAACTCGGGATATAATAGAACAAAATGAAGGTGGTCAGTGACGTACGCAGAATTTCATCAAAAGGTGTTCTGTGTAAGAAGGAGAGGGTTCAAGATCTTCAAGGGATTCAAGTCTTTTCAAGTGTTTGTATACCTATGTTAATGTTGTAGAGGTTTGTTTTTGCATATCTTCCTCAAGGAGGAATTCATCCCCCCCCCCTCCCTCAAGAAAACCTTACGTATCTCACTGAAAGAAAAGGCTTATTTTTTCAATAATTACATTTACTATATCATGTGCTTTGATTTTATCCTGAATGACTATTAGAAATGGCAATACATAAGCTGTTAATAGACTACTTTCAAGCTGCTATTCTAACTTTGGTACTAATAAATTAATTAAAAATAAAATATAACCTAAGCAAGCACTCATTAACTAATCTGTGATATATTGCCAAAACTATAACGCACATTAATATTAATACGTGGTAGCTTTGGTCAGATTACATTCTTATGTATTAACTTTATATATAAAAAAAGAAGAAAGATAATAATAACGAGTACTATAAACAAACAAAATTATACAGAAGATTAAATACTGTCACAGATTCTTTATAGTTATTGACAAAAATCATTCTGTTAAAAATACGTCAAATTGGATATTCAATCAAATCATCCAGTCAAAAATCATATTTCAGGAACAAACATTGTGCCCCATCCTGTTCCTCTTCAGCAACTTCAGCTGTGTTATTGTCTCCCATTATTCTAAAAGATAATCACATTATTCTAATCCCAGTCTGAGAAAACATTTTTCAGTATAATTGCGAAGTAATTAAGAAGCATACTTTAAGTTAAAAATAACGAATCCTGGCCAAATACACCGCACATCACTCAGTTGAACACGGACCATTTGATAGGTTATAATTCTTCGTAGATTTGTAGGACAGTAATTAATGATATGAACTTGTAATGGAAGTCCGATGTCACAATACGTCCAGAACTTTTTACTAAAATTCTTAAAATACAGTTAAGGAAATATTCAGTGCTTATAATGTGTTGCTAAGCAGCACTGAGTATTTTCTTAACAACTGTATTTTAAGAAATTTAGTAACAAGTTCTCGACATATAGTGACATTGGACTATTCTAAGTGTGTATCTTAATTAAGATATTCGTCTTTGGAGATGAATAAAAGAACCGATATACCGCAACTGAATGTCCGAAATATGTATTCTTCTATTGTCCAGTTGCGTTCCTTCGAATCTTAGCTCTCATTTGATCCTTACACTGATTATATACTCGTTTTACTTGAGTATTTAATAGTAGCTAAGCAGGAAGTTAAAATTACACCTACTGTGAGATTTGCTCTCACCAGGGTTGGCAAGGTAATTTACTTGTTACGTATTTTACGTAAATTACGCGTAATTTACTAGTAAAATACGTCATGTAGAAAACCAGTTTTTTACGCAGACGTAGAAAACTATATTTATTTCATTAAAACTAAGATCATTTTGAATAGTTGGTTATATTGTAAGCTTAGTTTTCTTATTTAAGCATTAAAACATTATTATCTTCTAAACATTATATTTAAAACTAATGATTTCCTGCCAAATCATAGTAATAAAAGATAATTTTGGATAGCTCCTCCCCAGCCCACTACTACTTTCCACCTATTAGCGCACACCCAAGCACAACCACCCAACATATAAGCACACACATTAAAAATATGTGTTGGTTCGGATATGTTTGAAAGTATCAAGTAATCTTTTGATTATAACAATTTATTGTTATACGTTTGCAGCTTTTAATATAAAACTCGAAACATTTCAGTATACTTTGAAACTTCTATTAGAAAAGAAAAAGAGATTGACTGTTTGGCTCATTTCATCTTCATATTACACACTAACACACACACATAACTAATACGAAAAATATTGATCAGAATATTGAAATAATGAAATTTTAGAATAAACTGATTTGTTTTTCTTCCACGTCTCAACGATACTATATATACCACTTCACTTAGCACTGGGACATATTGAATTTTCAATGTAAAAGTTATTAGATTCTCATTTTAAACACACACAACTGAAAAAATATAAAAGCACTCAACAGAACATTATACTAAATTTTTCGGAATGAACTCATTTTGCTCTTTTCTTCCAAGTCCAACAACAACACTAAATATATTACTTTCCTTAGCACTTGACTATTATTTGAACATTTAATGTAGACATTTTTCATGCTCATAATAAATAGACAAAACCGAAGAAAATACTCAACAGAATATTGAACTACTTGTTTCTTCGGTTTTTTTTTTTTTTTTTTTTTTTTTTTTTTTTTAAAGAAACAGTTTGTCTTTCTTCCTAGTTCGAATAGTGAATATATTTCACTTGGTTCCAATAAAACTGCGTATATCATTTCATTTAAAACTTAGCCATTATTTTAATTCAAAAAAAAAAAGTTACATACCATTTCCATTATAGTTTAGTACAATTCGAACACAATACTCTTGATCACACTAATATTCATAACTTGAGTGGTCTTGTAATTTGAGGGTGTAGTATATTTGAAATAGTTTCTTCGAACGTTCGAAGCTGAGCCGGTTTCTTGTGACGTTATGGACAAGGACCAATTTGAGAAAAAGTCTTTCAATTTGCGCTGAAGGTGCTAGGATGTTCAGTAACTTCATAGCAAATTCCGACAACTCCTTATGTTGCCAAGTAGCGAAATACCAGAATGTGCGTGGTGTTGTAATTCCCTTCTTCATAAGTTCTTCAAAATTTCCACATTTTCCCCGATATTGCTGGTAGCTAGGGCCGAGGTTTTCCAACAGAAACTCCTCTACTTGTTCGTGATGCTTTTCTCAGACATTGCAGAAAGTCGTCACAAATGGAGACAACGAAGGCTTACCACTGTTGTTATATTGCACAATAGTTTCTTCCATGGCTTCTCTGACATAAAACTTTTCTCGATTACAGAGGGTTTAAAACATGAAACATGATAAAATGGGTTTTGAACAGTCACGCATGCAAACCGTATTATACAATGCTACTTTACAAAGCCAATACAAAATTCCCAGTTTATGCTTACGGATTAAGTTTTGCAAAATCCAGCTAGATTCCATACAATTTTAGGAAGAATTTTTTTTAAAGCTCAGCGCGTAGAACGTTTTCTTTTAACTTGTAGACCTGTTTCTAATTATTTACGTACTTTACGTATTTTACGTAAATTACGCGTTTTTTACGCGTATTTTACACGTCACGTAGAAAACCTTTTTTTACGAGTAATTACCCAACCCTGGCTCTCACAGTATGTCACAGCTGTATTTTCCTTTAGGACGCTTAACTCTGAGAAAAGAAAAAAGCTTATTCATAATCCATTTTGTGGTTGGTGGTATAACCTAATAAGCTTTCGCAGTTACATTAAGATACATCAGAATATATTTGAGGACGATAATACAAAAGTCATTCGGTTAGAGCTTGACAAAGCAATTATCGTTGTGGTTACAGATATGAGAAAAAAAAAATAGTATTACAATATTCCGAATGTGGTTTTTATTGTGGCCATCAAGATTTGTTGATGGCTGTAACAACAGATTTAAGAGGATGCTTTCTATGACAAATTAAAAGTTGAGGTTTCGCAACACAATTTGAGGTTCTACTTTTACAGTTTTTAATTAACTTAATGTGTAGTTACAGAAAATTAAATTGACTCCATACATACATTTGTTGGTTTACGACGTAAGAAGCGGAAATAACTGTACAAAAAAAAAAAAAAAAAAGGATCTAAAACCATATGTAACGACTACAGAAGAATTTTCTAAAAATTCTCGTGATATTTTACACTTATTCAAATATAAACCCTTGTATGTAAGAAGAGGCACAGAGGCTTAGTAATAGAGCGAGGGATTCTGGTACAATCAGCGGCAAAAAACTTGCAACATGAGAATATAAGTTTATTGTGAAATGACGAAGTCTTTTGCTCCAAAATAAGTGTGCACGGGATGAGGCCGAAGTTTATCCTGGCGTGACTCGTTCCACTTAGACGTTATGTTCATTCCCTGTGCTGTTAGGCGTAGTTTCACAATAAACTTACAACCTCATGTTGCAGATTTTTTGCCGCGAATTGTACAAGGTATTCTGGTTCGATTACAGGCCACGTTAGTTTATGGTTGACAATATCGTATTCGTAGGTTTTCCTCCGTATTGTATAACATTTCCTCCGTATTGTCATTAAATCAGATTCTTTCAAATACACTGATTTTTAATAATCATCTGTTTCCTTTAGCCCACAGGTCTCCAAACTATGGCCCATTATAGTTTATTTTGATTAAATTATAAAAATTGACTAAGTAAATCATACACAATAATAAGGCAGATGTTTTTATACGACCAATTAAGGAACACAATAACTGATAGGCATAATGAAGTTTAATATTTTAACTGTAATTAAACACTGATATTTATCCTAAAAACTTACAAGTGATATACATAAGTGATTCATAGGCCTATAATGAAATTAAAGATTTTGATTGATGAGATTTATGTAGCTGTAACTTCCCATTGACAATTGTTTGCAGTTGTGGATTAAGTTCACTAGTAGAAATTATTAGCAGCGACTTCAAATGATCATCAGTTAACTTGAATCTGTAAATATCTTTCTGTATATTTCATTTTGGATCTTTTTCATACAGGTAAGTAGTTGCGAATGTAGAAAAAACGTCACGGGCAAATTTATGTAACTGATCAAACTATGAGAGTGGAAGACTTTTATAAAAAGTCTAGCAATGATGAATTCAAATATTTTTCTTTAAAAATATCGCTACACTGCAGATCAATCATTTCCATCTGAAGTTCTTTGGCAAGGGCTTCTATGTCAGCGTTAAGGCGGCAGACTACTAAATATTTTTGAAAAACTAACATTTTTTCTTTTGCCCATTTTTCGTAAGTGGAAAGAGGTAATAAAATGTAACTTACCACAATAATTGATAATGTTATTCTACACCCGTAAATACGAATTGGAAGAATTTTCGGTGTTGCCATCCATAAAAATTACAGTGACCAGAATTTGAATTGCTCAAAAATCTAGGTAAAGGCAGCGACTAGAAAAATGAGCTCAACGGTAATTGATGACTTATCATGTTGTCTATGTTCCTTGTTTACTACTTTTTAAATAATATTTCTATTTATTTTATAAAACTTACATAAATTATTACAAAAATAGAAACATTATTTAAAAACTAGTAAACAAGGAACAGACAGCATGATAAATCATCAATTACCGTTGAGTTCATTTTTCTAGTCGCTGCCTTTACCTAGATTTTTGAGTAATTCAAATTCTGCTCACACTGTAACTTTTATGGGTGAAATCTTGATGTCATTTTCAATTGCATCAACACCTTTAAAAGAAGACTCAAAATTTATTTTTAAAGCACTGAAAGCTTTAATTGCAAAATCTGTGGAGTCTCAGATTGCTGACGGAATATTTGGCATCTTTTAAAATGCATGAAAAATTTTTATTTCTTTTAACTGGGATTGAAATTAAACATTTTTTTGTCAGAAAGACTTAATGTAAGTGTATAAATCTGGCAGCAGCTCATTTTCTCCTTGTAATTTTCAATTTAGATTACTCATTCTGTATAAAAATGCAAACTTCTATAACCATTGATTGTTATGCAAATAACTAGAGGACGATTCTTTTCTTTCAAGAAAATTTCGATTATTATTCGAAGCTCAAAAATCAATTTAAAACTTTTTTGCAGCTAATTCAACATACTGCAGTATAATATGGTTAAGTTCTTTTCTCCAGTTTCTCAAATAAACTCTAGGAACTGACGATGATTGAGTGCATGCGATCTGATATAATTGAGGAGTTTGATGCAATAAGGGCGTAAGTCTGAAACATGCAGTTGGAGAAAACGATGTTGAAAATTTCAGTAGTGTATTTTTTTTTAGATAAAACAATATGCAGCAGCATTTTATTCCGATATTGAATTGAAATGTTACCGGGAAGCTAAACAAGCATAGCAAAGCCAAAAATGCGATTGATGCAAAAAGGGCGTAAACTCGCTTACGCCTTTATTACTTCAAACTCCTCAAATTAACAGCTGACATGACCGACTTGAAAACTTCTCATATAGCCAAGTATTTTCCGCACAAAGACCGTTGATGAACGACAGAATGAACGATTAGTGGTGAACCAGCGTAATTTTCTACGGCCGTTGATACGAGAGCAACGACACTTCATTTCTTCCATTGAATATTTGCTTTCTGAACACTATTCTATGAATGTCAAGAAGTCATACTATAAATTGGTAGATAAAGTGATTGTACGAACAAAACGAAGAGCATTTATCAACATTTTAAAGATACGCAAATCATTACACCATATATTCCAATAATATATATACAGGGTGCCCCAAAAGTAGGTATACACAACTGCACTGATCAAGTATAACATTCTAGTTTATGGATTTATTTGCTTCGACTGCTCCGAGCTTAAGTTAGAAGTACAAAAGACGTTAAGAACAAATAATAAAGAAACTAGGTCAACCTCTTTGATAACAATAAGAATACAGTGAGTTGATCAGTATGAGAATGTATACCTACTTTTGGGCCACCCTGTAGCTTTAATATTGTTATATCACATACTTCGTGCACCTCTCGTGACACGAAAGAATTTTGATAACTTCTCTTAACTTCTACAAGATATTAAGAAGAAAGTCAGAGCATACATTTATGTGCATAATTTTACGAAACAAGACGAAAAGAGAAAAGCTTTCCGAATATCGAAATGAGACCAAGGGCGCCGATCCTGAGAGGCCGAGGGGGGCCCGGGTCCCCCCAAAGCTAATGTGGGTTCCCCTCATTGTATTTGTGAATATACAATATTTGGCATAATTTGAGTACAAATTGTCTTACAATCCTCATATATGTCTTCTGCATCTGAATCCCCCCCCAAAAAAAAATTACAAAGAAATCAGCGCTCTTGAACGAGACGAGACAATTCAAGAAAGAGTTGAAGCCATGACTTCCATAATGACACAAGTCCAACTGAAGAGATATTGAGAAACTCAAAAACTGAATATTTGTTGGAAATGTGAACTTGGAGATCAGATTTTTTTCATAATTAGTGACATTTGTTATTCAGAAAAGTATAAAAAAAGACTGATTTCCAAGTTCACATTTCCAACAAATATTCCGTTTTTATTGAGTTTCTCAATCTCTCTACAGTTGGACTTGTGTCGTTATGGAAGTCACGGCTTCAATTCTTCGAGATTCGATACGAGAAGTCTCGTTCTATCTCGTCTCGTAGTTAACACTACTGATGAAGATAATGTATGACTGTAGGGTATGAAAACATGACCATACCAAGATGTGCATCAGAAACAAACGTATTAACCATTTGCCTATACAAAAGTTTTTTTTTAACTATTATTTTAGAATATCATATAAAAGAATTAGTCAAAACAACCCAAGTAAGCACGACATTAACAATAGTCAATGGAAGAAAATTCATAAATCTTCCGTCATTATCACGGTAAAATAGGCACAAACTATTATGTTTATAGCTTTTATTCCATTGTATTTCCTTTCCATGGAAGCCTAATCAATTAGTCTTAAAAAAAAAAAAGTATGTTGTAAAATGAATTACAAAAAAAAAAAAAAAAAGTCATCCAAAACACTTTCTCACTGTAAAATGGGAAAGTTAATCGTCGATAATAAACGCTTTAGTGTCAAAACGTTGCTTCCTATACAACACTTGAAATTCCTACAAGTTTTCACAAAGAATTGTTGTGTCAATACAAATAAATTATAGGGTACAAATACGAGTAGAATACCATTGATTTCCTCTGGCGTAGATCATCATTAGAAGTACTAAAACTTTTTATAAGCTCATTTTAATAAACGCAGTATTTAAAATTTTATTAGCTGTAACTTTTACAATTTTGGATACAAACAAATATCCAATGTAACTCATTCTATATCATCTGTACAAAAATATATAAATAAATAAATAAATAGAATTAAAATAAGCTTCTCACACCGAACACAGGACAAACTAAGATTTCATGTATCAACATTTTTTTTTTAATTTTCGATATTATTTTGTCAACATATTGGTGTTATTAAAAACAAGAAGAAAAAGTACAAAGGACAGTGTACACCACGTGAAGGAATTTGGTTTGCTATAGTATACACATGAAATTTGAAGTTTGAATTATTTGTATTTCCTCTCACTTCCATCTCTACTCAAAAAGCTTCCCTAACATGAATTAATATTTGAAAATAGAATATTTAAGTCTGTCGATTTGTAGAAATGAAACCTTTAGGTTTTACGTCCCACGATTACGCCGACTAGGATAAAGGAGACGACGATGATAAAAGAATGGTGGAATGAATAAAATGGGAGGAAACGGAATATCCCGAAAAAAAACGCACGCACACGGTGTTTGTCCACCACAAGCTTCACTTGGTGTGAGTTGGAACCGAAACAAGGACCCCATGCACCAGAGGTGAACGCTCTACCACTGAGCCACCGTGATCCTTTTCGATTTGTCGAATAGAAAGTCACTTAGATTCATTTTAGCATTGTAGTCCATGGACGAACTAGTATTTTGCATCCTGAGTATTACACTACCCCCTAATCTCAACAACATTGCGGGTTGTCTAACAAGCAAGGATACTATCCATAATTACTTCCATAGAAATAAATGATGAACCGATTTTTGGATCTATGTCTTCGGAAAATCAATAAGATCTTAAGAAAATCTACTTCTAATGTAATCTACTTCCTAAACTGCTTGTCGCTACTGCGGCTTTTGACTACGGCGATCAGTGCTGAAACCGGAAGTGGTTTATTTTTACCACTACCGGTTTGAATAAAGGGTTGACGGAAGATATGACACTTGTTGTTGGAACGCTAACGGACATACCCGTTCTATAAAATTTCCGATAGTTTGGACATCTAAAAATTAAATAATTTATTGTAGTGTACTGTGTCTCAAGAGTACAGGGTGTCTCGAAATTCCCCTGACAGGGTAACTCTTTATTATCAGAGTTACAACAAAATGTAAGAGAGGAAACCGTCTCCAAATATGATATTTTCAATCTAAAGTGAAGATTTTTTTTTTAATCGGACGAACCGTTTGGGCTGTACACTCTTTATGCCCCCAATGTTAAATGAAAATGCAACGTTGCCATTTACCTGGACCCACAACGTAAGTGAGTGAAATTCCCGCCTTTTACGCTAACGTGTCGATGGTCAGCCCCATTTCAAACATGAAGCCATTCACCACACTTACAAAATGTATCCACCTCCCGGCAAATGGCAACGGTACATTTTCATTTAACATTGAGCGCATAAAGAGTGTACAGCCCAAACGGCTCGTCCGATTTAAAAAATTCCTTCACTTTAGACTGAAAACGTCATATTTGGAGACTGTTTCCCCCTCCTACATTTTATTGTAAATCTGATAACATTGTAACTGATAATAACACAGTTACCCTATGTCATGGGACTTTTGAGACACCTTGTATTAGCTATTGGTCTGGATATTAAGAGCTAAATAAAAAGAGTTTGCAAGTGATGAAATACCTATCATTTTTCATGATCATAAGTGATGCAATATAGTAGAAAGATATGCACGAATGGTGAAGATGAACATATTCCAGATTAAAAAAAAAAAAAAAAAAAAAAGCGTGCATTGCACTGTATACATTATCACTTAATCATTACACTCCAATTTCGGAAATCCATGTTCCAGAGACTGAAACAACTTATTACACATATATAAATATTAGGTTACTTAAAATAATAATAATAATAATAATAATAATAATAATAGGGTCTAATAATAATAACAATGTGTACCAAACAATACAACAGCAACAACAACAGAAAAAACTCTTGATTTAAAAATGAAACGTTGACAATATACTTAGTTCCGACAAATTAGTATTTTTTTTTTTCGTTAGTGGAAAAGACAGTAAGATCTAGAACACAACTTTCACTATGTTGTAAGATTTTATTAATACCCACCACAAAAAAATTGAACTCAGAATGATAACTGGAATGTAAATGATATCCGTTAAGAGGTTCGTGAATAAGAAAATAATTGTCTCAACAACATTCAGGATTTGTGAAGGACGAGACGTTTTTATGTGTGCATGGGATGGAAATGTATATGCACTTTTTTTGAAGTAATTATTACTTCATAATAAGATGGTATACGATTAAGCAACTATGGTGAAACGTTGATTAAAACTTTGCAAGTAATCGAAGTTTTTGTGCTTCGTGTCCTTGTGCAACAATGAGGGCACCAAGGATAAAACCATCTAATAAGGTTGGTTCTTCCATTAATTACTAGTGTGGACTTTGTGGTGGACAAACACCGTGCTCATGGGTTTGCTCGGGGTTCTCCCGTTTCCTTCCACTTTCTTCATTCCACCATTTCATTCATTTCTTATTATTATCGTCTCCTTTAGCCTAACCGGCATAATCGTGGGACGTAAAACCTGGAAGATTTCATTTTTATTTTATTAATTACTAAAGGAGCTGGCAGGTGTATAGACCACGAAAGACCAACCCTCCCAGTATAGATCCGTAGCCACTACTTACACTATCCCATCCCCCGTAGGGCTGGATTACGGAACCAAGTCATCGATTTCGGCGTTGTAAGTATCTTTTAAGGAATATAACAAGAAAACGCGTAAAACTGAGTCGTGCTGAAAGGAACGCTAACTAGATAAAGTAAGTTCACCTTAGCCACAATAAGAATGCTTAGGTCTCTTCAGCTAGATTAAAGGCAGCTTCGTTGTTCTTAAGTACATTAAGAAGTCTTAGTTCTTAGGTAGACTAAGAAAGTTTAGTCTCCCCAGGTAGAGAAAGAAAGTAGTTTTTCCCAGGTAGAGAAAGAAAGTAGTACTCCCCAGGTAGAGAAAGAAGGTTTAGTTCTCTGCTACATTAAGAAGGTATAGCTACTCTCTGTTACGCTAAGATTTAGTTCTCCTCAGCTAGGCAAAGAAAGTTTAGTTTTGCTCAGCTAGAAAAAGAAAGTTTAGTTTTTCCCAGCTAGAGAAAGAAAATTTAGTTTTTCCCAGCTAGAGAAAGAAAATTTAGTTTTTCCCAGCTAGAGAAAGAAAGTTTAGTTTTTCCCAGCTAGAGAAAGAAAGTTTAGTTTTTCCCAGCTAGAGAAAGAAAATTTAGTTTTTCCCAGCTAGAGAAAGAAAGTTTAGTTTTTCCCAGCTAGAGAAAGAAAGTTTAGTTTTCCCAGCTAGAGAAAGAAAGTTTAGTTTTTCCCAGCTAGAGAAAGAAAGTTTAGTTTTTCCCAGCTAGAGAAAGTTTAGTTTTTCCCAGCTAGAGAAAGAAATTTTAGTTTTTCTCAGCTAGAGAAAGAAATTTTAGTTTTTCTCAGCTAGAGAAAGAAATTTTAGTTTTTCTCAGCTAGAGAAAGAAATTTTAGTTTTTCTCAGCTAGAGAAAGAAATTTTAGTTTTTCCCAGCTAGAGAAAGAAATTTTAGTTTTTCTCAGCTAGAGAAAGGAGGTTTAGTGATTTGGGATCTTACTGATTCAGGAACAAATCCGTGATCCAGTACAATACCGATCGTGACCTACTATTACCCCATCACAGATATGTGAATTCTCAAGTATAATGATAGAAGTCATTCAGGATTGAGGCGTTTTAGAGAGTTTCAGAAGGATGCCTAGGGATGCGCACGAGACGAAACGAGACAAAACTTTAGTGGAGATGAATTGATTTTGAGCTTAACGTCTCGTTGAGAAGCAAGGCTATATGAGACGTGGACCTACTGATTAACTTATCCAAACCACATGAACTCCCGCCAGGAATCGAACCCAGGTCTTTCACGCCAAAAGGCGCGTACGCTAACCGCTTAGCCACAAAGGAGCTCTGAGACAAAATTTTAGTGAAGACACAGCTCTTCCAATATAGAAATATACATTTTTCCGAGTTGAGACATCACTTTTACAGCACATTTTCGAGACGAGACAGCCTAAAATCTTGTCTCGTGTGCATCCCTAATTGTCCCCCGGCCAGATAAAGATCTTCCCTGTATAATTATTATCCTATTATGATAACGTTTAGTCCAGTACTTTTGACACACACATATATATACATCAAAAAGAAGAAAGTTGTAGAGAGGGAGAAAATATCGTACTTGGTCGAGTTACGTTACCAGTGCAGAACTATAGGTCCACAGTTCTGCGTGTTCATAAATTCTCGGGAGTTCCTACATGAGTCATCTGACTTAAGCAAGGTATCAGGCTACATGGGCCACGAATCTGCGCCAGCCACCGGCTCCATCCAACTTATTGGGCCCTATGCAGAGTCGTTTGTTGCGTCGTGCTAAAAATTCGACTAAATCGTGATGCCAACTTTCGTATTTTGCGACATTAGTGAAGGTATCCACGATTTATATCGAAGAAGGCCAGCCATGGTACTTCCTTGATTTCTTCTAGTGTGTTTGGACAACCCTACCGAAAAGTCGTGGCTCGCCTTCTTCGACATAAATCGTTGATAGGAATACCAATGTGTCACTTCAGTGGTAGAGTGTTTACTTCTGGTGCGGTGGGTTCAATCCCTGGTCAAGTAAGTTTGTGGTGGACAATATTCTATCCAGAAGATTTCTAGGGGTACTCCCGTTTCCTCCAACACTCTTATTCCACTAATTCTTCCATCATCATTCACTTGCTTTAATCATCGTCTCCATTAGCATAAAGGGCATGCTCTTGGGACGTTATACTGAAAGATTTAGCAATGTATCACAAAATATGCAAGTTAGCATCACGTGTTAGTCAAACTTTTAGTACGACAAAAAACGACTCAGCATAGGACTCAACGTGTTTATCATATCACTGATTATGTAACTTCTTCCTGTCCCATCTCTGTTACACACAATTAGAATCATTTTATCAGTGTACAGTGTTTCATAGTGCTGATAATGGTCTGTAGTCCTTTTAGTTACTTTAGTAATAATTCAATGAAAGAAGCCCTCCCCCCCCAAAAAAAAAAACGGTTTCTTATGTCTAAATGGTAATAGATTATTTTTAGTCCCGTTCCGCGACCTTCTCATTTCTTCCCAATTCTCAGAAAGGTTTATACGTCACATTGGTAGAAATGAATATGGCATATGCAAATTTGTTATTACCTTAAATGAAACTGAAAAGACAGTCTAAAATTGAATCTTTAGAGCAACGGGAACATTTCTTTTTGTCATGAATGCTAAATATACAATTCCCTCGACAGTACAAAAGAATAGAGCAACATTTTTAACCTTTCAAAGTATTTGTTCCAGTTTTGAAAAGGAAACAGTTTTTGTTCAGTTCTATGCACTATAAATAAATAAATAAATAAATAAACTTATGCTAGTGGCACGTTAGGGAAAGAAAAAGCCTCAGAACTAATTTTAAATATTTCAAAGTGCGTTTCGCTGAATGACTAACAGTCAAAATTGCAAAATTTTTCACATTTTTATTTTTAGTGTAAAATTTTGTTATTTTGTGGATATTTTTGGCACATACTTAGAAAGAAACCTGGAGCGATCTTCTGACAGTTGTTTTGCCAACAGAAAGAAAAAGCTAAGGTTAAGAATTACATCTCTTTTAATAACTGATTAAGAAATTTAAAGAAAAAGTAACTACAGAACAAGTAAATGAACAGAATGAACCAGGTTCCAAATGTCAAGGTCCCCCCCCCATTTCATCGTAGATATTTATTTCTGAAAATTAGGGAAAGCATGAGAATTATTTTCCGATCATTTTATTTCTACTAATGACATTCTAATTTCCAAATTCGAGACAACTTTTTCTTGAGGGGGCATTTAAGATTTAGATTTCTGGGCTTTCGGCATCTAAGGCCATTTAGCCCTTCACGTTTTGAGGGATGGCGTCCCTCGGCGAGCACACATTCCGGAGAAAGGGAAGGAAGGAAGCTGCCTGGGACCTATAAGTTAAGTACCACCCCGGCATTTGCCTGGTATAAATAAGGAAAACCCAGGAAAATCACATTCAGGGTGGCTGGCCTGAAAAAGCATTTTACACTTTTTCGACCGAGTGACCCCACCGGGAATCGAACTCGGGACCGCTCGTACCGAAAGCGAGAGCGTTAGCGACTACGCTACGCGGAGCCACTTCTTGAGGGGGGAGTACCTGGTGTGTACCTTACTTGTTTTGCATAATCTATAAACCAGTGGTACTCAAACGAAATCTTACAGAATTTAAAAATAATGAAGAATTTAATAATAATTAGTTAAAATCGAGAGAGACTGTACCAGTCAACACCTCCAGCGGTAGCAATAACGCTCAGTGCTATATAGTAGAGTCATTATAAAAACTAATTGGTTTCGCTGTTATAATAGATATTTAAAAAAAAAAGGTTGAGAACCATTTCTCTAAACAACTCCCCGCTACTAACATGATAACTGTCACTATGGCTTAATATATATGCATTTTTTTTTTTGTTTAATTATTCAAAATATTATCTTAGCCATATTAATTCATTTTCAACAAATAAGGAAATTCATCAATATTTAAAATTAAAAAACTAGAGTGTTTCATTATTAAACTATAGCGACTATAGCAGAGTTCCAAACAATGTAAATTCCAAATTGAAACCAAAAGTAGCGTAACTTCTGGTTGCAATAAAAGGATGAGGTCAGAGATGGAACATATTGATATCACAAAATTGTTTGTTGCCTTCTATTACCGTTCCTACTCTATGAAACAAAGTAGAAAGGAATTTCTACCACTTCCGGTTTTAGTACACATATATGAGTGAACTTGCAAGCTATTCTTGGGTCTCCGAATCGACTTCGAAAAACCAATTCCCTTCGATGTAGTCTAGTTTTTGCTTTACGTTAATTATAAGTTAAAACCGAGAATAGGTTATTTCTAGCGCTTACAGTTTAAATAGAGAGTTATCGAAAACGTAGAAGCTCTTGGAATGGTGGATAAAATTTATCCGATAAATTCCAAAAATCTCCATCTCACTATCTCTTACGTCTTTGTTATGATACCCTTCCACAAAGAGGCGGACTGACACAGCCGTTCCATACGATTTCCTATACTTATGTACAATGGCGGATCCAAGATATGATCAAGGGAGGGGCGAAACAATAATTTGCCGTTTTATCCAGTGTAAAGCAGAATTGAAGCCCATTTTATCCAGTGTGAACCTGAGCGTCAAGGGGGGGCTATAGCCCCTTAGTCCCCCCTTGGATCCGCACTTGCTTATGTATATCCTAGACTGGAAGTCTAAAAATTAAAGAAATGTTAAAAGTCAGGTAATTTTGATCCATCTACAGAGACAACACTTTACCTTTTATTTTTAGGATTAAACTAATATTCTAGGATTCTTGACTAAAAACAATAATACACAAATGAATACACATAAATTCTAGGTTGCCTCCACTAACGGATCATATGTATACATTTAAGACACCTTCAAAGAAAGCAAAATAAGCAAATGATTCTCCCTTTTCTTTTTTCCCTTTAAATCCACGCGACCTGGCAGAAGTCTTTGATGCATTACATGAGAAAAAAATACGTATTCTTAACGGTCCTTTGTTTTCAAATCTCTGGTAATTTGTGTGCACACTGTACTAATTAGCAGCTTAAAACTCTTCCCGATAATTGCTAAGTTCAAAAGGTTTAAAATAAGAGCAAATTGTAAACATGGTTACTTGTGTCATTGTGTTACTGTAAACAAAAACATTCCTTTTTAATTCCAGCTTCACAGTAATGCCTGTAATGAAGAAAACATACACATCAATGTTTTTAAACGAAGCACGTAGATGTATTAAAGTCTTCATTTTATATTTTGTACATGTTATATTATAATGCATTGAAAGTTGATTGACTAACCAATCCATTTAAATGTCTTGACGAGGTTTTAATTGACATGGATTTATTCAAAAGTGCCTTTTTTAAACACTAAATAACATTGTTATTTAACCCTCTGCGTACCACATTTCCCGGTAAAGGGTTCTTGTTCACTATAATATCTTGAAGTTAAATGCAAGTTTTATTTCAGAATCACGGAAAATCTTTGGGTTTAACGTCCTACGCTTATGCCCTTTAGGCTAAGAGAGATGATAATTAAAGCAAGTGATGGAAGAATTAATGGAATGAGAAAGGCGGAGAAAACGGAAGTACCCCAAAAAAAAAACCATGGGCACGATGTTGTTCACCACAAACCTACTTAGCCGGGGATTGAACCAAGGACTCCACGCACGAGAGGTAAGCGCTCTGCCACTGAACCACCGTACCCTTTATTCAGATTCATGGAATCCCGGCTATTATTTAAGAAATTATTTCTATTAGGACATAATAGAAGGTATGGTCGAAGAGAAAAGATGGAAAGACTTGGCAAATAAATGGAACGACAGCAAGACACTCTTAGACAAAACGAAGAGTTGAGTAGTATCTTGATAATGACGATTTAGTTCACTAAAAACAGTCATTTCCAACTGATGGTTTATGACATCACAGATTCCAGCTCCCGTTTTCAATGAAATGCATGGAGAGAACAAGGCGCAGAGACACTAAACAAGACATTGATGAAGATACTGATGTTTGGCAGGGGAACATCTATGGCGGAAACTATACTTCAACAGGTATCGCATTCGCAAATCCATAGCTACTCCTATACTGCCAATACTTATTTCTATCCCATTATCTTACCCCCTCCCCCATTTCCCTACTTCGTTTGCTCTAACTGGTCTCTCTGTCACTTCTCTGATTATAAATGCGTACTTCCACGTCTTACGTTACCAGTTGAAAAAGACTGACATACAAATCTGAAGTAGCTCCCTAGTGGCTAAGCGGTTAACGTACGCGCCATGGGCGTAGGAGACCCGGGTTCGATTTTTGGCGGAACTCATGTGGTTCCGATTCCACGTTAAACTGTAGATCCACGTCTCATATAGCCTTCTGTTGAAAAGGACAATAAACCAAAATCAAATGATATGAAATCTCAAAATGTTAATCTGGTGGACAAACACCGTGCTCGTGGGTTTTCTCGGGGTTCTCCCGTTTCCTCCCACTTTCTTCATTCCACCATTTTCAATCATCTCTCATTATCACCGTCTCCTTTAGCCTAACCGGCATAACCGTGGGACGTAAAACTCAAAGATTTCATTTCATTTTCAAAATGTTAATCTTTAATTTTACCCAGTTCAATCGTGTAAATCAAAACTAAAAGACATATTTCACTCATAAAACTGTATCATATGATGCACATTAGTGCAAGTCTCCGTTGGTTGGACTTTAGCGCACTGCAGTACAGAGGCTACATGAGACGGGACTTATAATTTGTACAGGCATACCTGCTTAGTTTTGTATCCGATAGAAGTACTCGCATCATAAATTGAATCCGTACATAAAGCATGTACTTCAGCTACTACCCCACGAAGGGGTACATCAGGTCTTCGTCGGTTGATTGATTGATTTGGAGTTTAGTGTCTGGTTCAGCACCGAGACTATATGAGACGTGGACCTACAGCTTAACGAGGAGTCCGAACTATATGAGCTCCCACCAGAATCAAACCCAGATCTCCCGCACCACAGGCGTGTATGCTAACTATATAGCCACAAGGGAGCTCATCAAGTCTCCGTATAAGGATATTTTATACTAAGTGTGAAAGAAAGAGAAGTATAATCGGAGGAAAGGATGAAATATTGGGAATATTGAATACCTCGCCATATTTTAAGAAGTCACATTATTTGTATATGGGAAATGAATTAACAAGAATCTTTATGGTTTGATTTTATTCACTTATTCTTCAAATCTAGTTAAATGCTCTTGTGTTTTCAAACTTAATTTCCAATATAAGGGCTGTGCTATAAAGAACATAACTCTTGAAATTCCCGCCATTCTGTTCTAGTAAGTTGGCACCACTAAACGCTACACGATCTTCATCTGTTGGCTGTGGTTTATAGTCATGGAGCACCGAATACCGCATGATCGTCATCTGTTTTCTGTACGGGTAGAGTGCGTTTGTTTTGTATTGGAACGATTCCCGCCTAAAGAATGGATCTGTCTGCAATGCGTTCTTGCCACTCCACAGTTTAAGTTGTGAGTTACAATACGCTAGGAAACAGCAAAACACCACACTGCTCACAAATCACTGCAACACACTTGTTCGCGTGTGGCAACTAAGCACTTCAACTACCCGCCAAATAAAAACGATCTCATTTGATCGGCTGGCTGGCAATTAACGTCACCTACACGTCACCTACACACCTAACGTCTATTGGATTAAAACATTCACGTGAGTGATAGCAGAAAATTTTAAAAGCCAACCAAATGCACTGGCGGGAAGTGTGCCAAGATAAAATAAACGTTCTCTAGAAGTGGAGTGCTCCATGACGGAACAGTGTGTTGTCATAGTTCCATTCCTACTAGGGATGGGCAAAACTGGTTTCTATAAAAACCGAAAACCGGTTTCTATAAAAACCGAAACCCGAAAACCGACATTTCGGTTTTCTCCAAAACCGGTTCGGTGTTCACCGAAACTGGTTTCGGTGAAAAATTTTCGAAAACACACAACTATTTCTGTGGAAATGGATTCGGTTTCCGGAGAACAACGAAACACCATTCTGGTCAGAAATAGAACAAATTAAAAAAAAAACGGAATCGATTTTGAAGAAAACCGAAATCAGATCAGGTGAAAAACCGAAAAACCGGTTTTTGTGCCCACCACTAATTCCTACCCGTACAGAAAGCAGATGGCTATCATTGCGCTATTCGGCGCTGCGTTACTACTAACTACAAAGGAAACAGAAGAAAATCGTGTAACGTTCAATGATGCCAATTTACTACAACAGAAATGACGAGTATTTCAAAAATTGAGTTCTTTACGGGACACACTACTTAAGACATAGCTTCTTAGTTTTTACTTTGTTTTTTTTTTTTCTTACAGATAAAATAGTTTTTAATATTATGTATATTATAATGTAATTTCCTGTTTGAATTAAAAGATAAAAACAATAAAAAAGCTATTAAAATTATTCAAAAGATATAAACATGTTGTACAATAAGTTAACAACTCCTATTACACTGTTTATAATAATTGAAAAGCATGTACCAACCATTACATGAAGACAAGCGTAATTCTTGGTACTCGTTTTTGAGAATCAAAAACGCGGTCAATTAATATTTATGGTCATGTATTTGCCTCAAACCAACATATTTCCTGTCGTCATAAAAGAAAAACTAATCAACCGTGAGCAATATTTCTTGCTCTTTTTTTTCTTCTTTATAGCAAGTTAACATAACAAAATATTGTGTAATGATTGTTTTCTTTTGGCTTATTGCTTTAAATGTCCATTTCGATTTTGTGGGCACGTGTAGTGCAATCGCTAAGCTCTCGTCTTTGGTGCAAGCGGTCCCGATTCAATTCTCGGTGGGGACACTCGGTCGAAAAAGTATAATAAAAGTTGTTTTTTTCAGGCCATCCACTTTGAGTAAGTCTTTTCTGGGTTTTCCTCATTCACACCAGGCAAATGCCAAGATGGTACCTAGCATACGGGTCCCACGCCGCTTCCTTCTTTCCTTTTCCTCAGAGTGTGTGATCTCTGAGGGACGACATCCCTCATACATGACGGGCTAATGTGACCATAAATGCTGAAATTCCAGAAATCTAATTCCTAATACATACACATACATACATACATACATACAGAGAGAGAGAAAGAGAGAGAGAGAGAAAGAGAGAGAGAGAGAGAAAGAAAGAGAGAGAGAGAGAGAAAGAAAGAGAGAGAGAGAGAAAGAAAGAGAGAGAGAGAGAAAGAAAGAAAGAGAGAGAGAGAGAGAAAGAAAGAGAGAGAGAGAGAAAGAAAGAGAGAGAGAGAGAAAGAAAGAGAGAGAGAGAGAAAGAAAGAGAGAGAGAAAGAAAGAAGAGAAAGAAAGAAAGAAAGAGAGAAAGAAAGAAAGAGAGAGAGAGAAAGAAAGAAAGAGAGAAAGAAAGAGAGAAAGAAAGAAAGAAAGAGAGAAAGAAAGAAAGAAAGAGAGAAAGAAAGAAAGAGAGAGAGAAAGAAAGAAAGAAAGAGAGAGAGAAAGAAAGAAAGAGAGAGAGAAAGAAAGAAAGAAAGAGGGAAAGAAAGAGGGAAAGAAAGAGAGAGAGAAAGAGAGAAAGAAAGAGAGAAAGAAAGAAATAAAGAAATAAAGAAATAAAGAAAGAAAGAAAGAAAGAAAGAAAGAAAGAAAGAAAGAAAGAAAGAAAGAAAGAAAGAAAGAAATTTCTAGTTCTACATTCTATCGTTATGCCCGTTGGGCTAAACGATACGGTGATTAATACAAACTGAATAATTCTAAAGAGTAGAATGAGAATGTGACAGGAAGCGGAAACTCCAACAAAACCCACGGATACGATCTTATCCACTACAAACTCACATGGCCTGAGATCAAACCAGGAACCTCTACCAGACAGAGGTATCTGATATATCACTGAGCTACCGTTACCCCCTCCCCCCGCCCGTTCCTCACACTTTCAATCCATATTCATCAGTAGGCGTAAGTCACGCTCAATTATTTATGGCTTCACAGTCCATGCCAGATCTATCTTTCAAGATTTAAATCATGTGATCAGTCTAATATTTATGAATGACAATAATGATGATGTCCTTGGTATTTAGACCCTATTAGACGCTAAAATAAGAGGACAACGCCTCCAACAGAACAGTGACGAATGTCCACGATGAATTAGAAAAAAAATCTTTTATTGTAAGACTTCATATATCATTCAATGAATGTCTTACGTAGCAGACACAAAGAGTTGGTTCTAGATTCTTTTACATTTGCATGTCACGTACTGTACCTCCATTCTTTGGACTGCGCAACGCGCGGGAAGAAGCTTCTTTCCTAATCATTGTACACCTGATCCGCACTACGCAAAAGTGCGTGGGAATGTCTTATCACTCACTCTCGGATGCTAAACACACACAGACACTCTTTAATACTCCGACATACAATTCTAATTCTTATATCATACTTACGGACCATAAAAAAGGTGTTGACCCAATCCTCATATACAATCACAGACTGTTAATTTGTATACGCAGTCACTTAATGAGAAACAAATAAGAGTTTTATATTTGACGAAACCTGTGTTACGCGGAAACTGAAAACCCTTCTGAGTTTGAATAAAAGAAGCTAATTGTTTCCCCAAAGTCTTCGGTTTGTTTGCAAATTTCCTTCACACTAGCGACATCTTTTGGCATCAGGTAGGAAGGAGTGCAGCTAGCGATAACTATTAGCCTGACTATAAACTATTAGGTATTAGTGAACTTTATTATAGACTGAGACGTCTTGTGTATATAAGGATGTATATATTTTTGCCTGGATGTTTATGCAACCAAAAACTTTTAAATGTTTTGCAGTTTGCATATCAGCATTACTTACAGATTGAAACTAAAATCTTTCGGTTTGATATCCCACAACTATGCATCTGAGGCTAAAGAAGACGGATGATGAAGGCAAGTGAATGATGGAAGAATCGGTAGAATGAGAGTGTGGGAGGAAAGGGAAGTACCGAGAAAAATCAACGGACAAGATGTTGTCCACCACAAGGTTACTTGAACGGGGATCGAACCAAGGACCCCACGCACCAGAGGCAATCGCTTTACCACCGAGCCACGGTACCCCTACTTACAAACTGAAATGTAGGAGTATTTGTACTATAAATAATATTATTGCATTCCACAATGGGGTATGTTTAGTGGCCAATGGGGTAATGGGGCTATGGGGTCAAATCCAAATTTGGTCCCAATCGTCATGAAGGATTGCAGGGCGTGTGTTAAAAATATGTTCAAAATGATCGATATTAGTGTCGAATTTATAGTTTCCGTAATAGCTAAGCTGATTGGTGACAGCCCCAATGATATTTAAGTCCAAGTTTAGGCAAGAAGAGACATAGCAGCAGTCCAGGAACTGGCAGCGGCAACGTCAAAGGTGTTCCTCTTCATTATTTATTTACTTATACCGAAAGGGCAACGCCAAAGGCGTTACTTATTTCAATCATTTCTTTACTATTGAATATGATATATTGCATAAACCTTATCCTTCCCGTGCGAAGAACGGGTAGGCTTATTTCAATTACATTTATAGTTGTTAATAAAACGGTTCTTTCACAAGATACTGTATAAACTAGGGATGGCCAAAATTTTCTGAAATTCGGAAATGTATTTTCCGGAATCGAAAATTTCATTTCACGGATTTCGGAAAAATCCAGATTTTTCCGAAATCCGGGATTTTTCTGAATTCCGGAATTTTCACGAAGTTTGGAATTTTCTAAATTCCAGGTTTTTCCGAATTCCGGAGTTTTTCCGATTTTACTTTCCGGATTCCCAAAAGTAAAAATTCTGAAATTGACCATTCCTAGTATAAACTTTTTTTAAAATAAAATGTTTTTAAGTAAATAAATTATTGATTTTATTTTTGTCAACAACACTACAATTGTTACATTATTTCTGGTTGTTGTTGAACTGCCGAACTATATTGAAGCAAATAGTGTCCTTGGCATTTTTTTCTCATTCTCTCTCCTTCTCTCTGTCTCTCCTTCGTGAAACAACTGTTCCACGTATGTCGAAAGTTTTTAGACAATATCCTTTTACTCTCGTATTTACAAATGCACTTTTATGACACACCTCTCTTCTAAGAACAAATGACACTTCTCGTAGAAGTGCTGTGTCAAATGCAAAACTACTATACATGGCAGAGCAAATACAACACTTTCTTTCGAAATAGTGAATATATATATATATATATATACACATTACCACAACAACACTCAGAGATGATTTATTTAAAAGCCAAAAGAATTTACGACACATGGTAAAACTGCAAATGCAAATTCATATACGCAATCTTTTCGTTTTCAGGGCACAAACAAATAAAAATTACTCAGTTAAGGAATTAAACGTTCCTTTTGAGCACGACTAGAGTTGTGCGATGTTGGATATTAGCAAGAAAGGCAAAAAAAAAAAAAAAAAAAAAAAAAAGTTTAAAAGAAAAGGTCTTTTGTTTAAACCAGATTTCTTGTTGTTGAAACCTATTTTCTTCAAATAAATTGCTTTATTTGTCTAGTTCCATGTATCATATAGATTCGCTGCTGAACGGGAAGCTAAACTCAAAATGAACTGAAAATTAAAAACAAAAAATGTGGATAGAAATAAGATTGTTTGGTCTTAACGTCCTCAGTAACCGCGAGGTTATGAAGGACGGAGTTTGCACCCGAGAAAAATCATCCTTTACTCGTCCCCCTTTGATTAGAAATGTGACGAATCTACCGACTCATCGACAGAAGACAAGGTGATTTAACTAGGGGGGAGGGCAAGCGGGACTTGTATCCCGGGCGCCGGATTGCGAGGACGCAAAATTGGGCAAATATTTGGGGAAGCGTTCTGGTTTGGCTGGTCAGGGGGCGATACGGCGAGTTCTTGCTCCGGGCGATGACGACGCGTAGTTTCGTCGCTGGAAGACACCTGATAAAAATACGTTGTACTGATCTTGGATATTTATGAATGTTATAACAGTCACTACAGAACGAAAAGAAAGACGCTGGAAATGTGAAATCACTGCACACAGTAATCAACATTAATAATAATAATTTAAAAAAGGACAACTTCAAAAGACTACAGAGTATAGCTCTAATTCACTCCAAGTTAGTTCATTGAGTCAGAAATACAGTCTTATTTGAATCTACATCAGAGTTTCTCAATCTGGGGGTCGGGTAGTTAAGGGGAAGATGAATGAACTGACCAAATTAGGTTTTAATCCATTCGCTTTTAGGGAAGTTGCTGTACCCAAGAAATTGATTCTACTATAGAAATAGATGGATATCGTGCGATCTACATAATAGGTATATTAAAAATCCCACACAAGCTTATTATAAACCAGATATTGTAAGGAGATCGCTGGCAAGAGGATGTAATAAAATGGGGCCGCGATAGGAATTAGGTTGAGAACCACTGATCTACATATAGATATATAAAAAATAGAACTGAATATAAATAACAATCATTTGAGTTCACCCTGGCTCTGAATTCCCATGATTCAGTATCATATCCATCTGCACAAGTACTTTTGATTTCAATAGATCATTTACGTTCAAGTTTCCTTGGTTTATAATGTATGGAAAAAATATCTTGTACGGAATTTCGGAACGTTTTATCAATACTAAACATTGTTAGAGAAAAACAATATTTAGACTGTTGCTTTAATTGCAATTGCATAGTAACAAACTATAAATATAATAATAAATATTCATAAACATATGTATAAACAAAACTTTCTTTCGTAAGTGCAATCCCACGATTATGCACATTCTTTGAATAATGAATGGGAAATTTATGTGGAAACATAAAAGTTCACACAATTTGCGGTATTTTTTCTTTTAAATTTATTTTTTTATTTTTATTTATTTATTTTATTTTATTTTATTGTTTAAACCAATAAGTGTTTATGAAAGAAAAAAATAACACTTCGTTTAAACTAGCCAACCCTGTATACTGGTCCCGCCCTTCTTCATCACGACACCATCCGTGTGTCCCACAAGGTCGATCAATCAACGTGGTGCAACGTCCCAACAATGAAGGATGGAAAAACATGACATTATAGGTCTATAAGACCGCCACGCAAACTCGAAGGCTTGTGAAATTATTATTATTATTATTATTATTATTATTATTATTATTATTATTATTATTATTATTATTATTATTATTATTATTATTATTATTATTATTATTATTTTAATAGTCTGCTGTACGGATAGTGTGTCCAAGAACTTCAACTGAGAGAAGTAATCCCAACGATACGACGAATGCGACAATAAAAATACAAAATTAAAATTTAGAACTGGTAATATGTGTGAATTACTATGGACTATTACTTTGAAAACAAATTACAAATTGCTGTATACAGTAAATAATCAATTCTCTAAATATATGGTAAGTATAATTATTATTGTGACTTAACTGAAACATGTGAGATACAAGGAATTAGTCCCAGAAGCGACAGGAACTGTTATCTGTCCTATGAGCGACTGATTCATTTACATTGAGATGGTAGAAGATGATATGATTCCATCTCGCAAAATATGTTTGCCTCTGGCGTTATTAGCGCCCGAACAACTTTGGTATGAAAGATGTACGTGCCAGTGATACTGTTCCTGAAATATTTTTTTCATCTACTGTGAGTGCAAATAAAACTTATTTTAATATTAATCATATCTTGATTTGTATCTTTTACAGGTTATTGTGATATGTCCGGTTTCTTCCTAGGATAGTCAAATGTAAATATTTCCTCAGATAAATTTATTCTTACAGGATGAAAAAGTAATTATCTCTCAGGTAAATTTAAGGTAAGTATGTAATTAGAAGCAGAATAGAGATAGATTAGGTGTAGACTATGTCGATATTAATATCCTGAGTTGAAGCTGAATGCAGCCTTAGAGTGTTAATTGAAGTACGTAGACTGATCAATAAAAGACAGATCATCAGTGTTTATGAGTTGAATACAACAGCAAGGCACAGAAAACGAAACACATCGGTATAGTGGGAGAAGTGACGAATAGATCGAGCAAGTTTGAAGGCCATGACGTCAAGAATGTGACCTTGGCAGCCGTTCAAGCACATGTAGTTTCAGTTTCGCATAAGACAACATGAAAGTGACATGCGAAGAACAGTGCAGAAATTCTATTGGCTATCTAGCAAAGGTTAACGTTTCGTATATATCCCATCCTCCATATAGCCCTGATTTAGCCCCTTGTGATTTCTTTCTTTTTCGAACTTTTGAAGAAACACCTCTGGGGACGGATTTTCGTATCTTCAGGGGCAGTGGTAAAAGCTGCGGAAGCGATTTTGAAGGATTTGTCCAAAAATGGCTTCCAATATGGCTGGCAAAAAACATTGAGACAAGTAAGTGTATTGCATATAAGGGGACTATTTTTTTTTAATGAAGGATTAGTACAGGTAATTGTATTTTATTCATTTATGACCATCTTTATTAATCAACCCTCGTATTTGCTTGTAGACATTTCTATATGACCTCTCCTCCCGTAAATCAACTGTACAACATTGAATTCAACGATTTCTTTCTTTTTTTTTAAAAAAAAAAAAGCTTAGTTTCACATTTCTTATGATTATATTATGCATTTTTTTCTAAACCGTGTTTTCGTATTATCTACGGAATAAGCACATCATACTGAGTTAAGTGATAGTTTGGGTTTGGCTACCATTATATGTAGTTCTAATATAAGGCCTACAAGAAATTTTTTTATTCAAATATATTTGATATTTTGATCCAAAAACATCGAGAAACCTAATGGCACGACGTTGTTCATCATAAACTCAGCCTGGGATCGAACAAAACGTCCCCTCACACCAGAGATGAGACTTCTACCACTAAGCCACCATACTCAGCGTAGATACGCTGGTGTTTACAAAACGAGAGAAATTTGCTTATTACAAAATACTAGAGAACTATTAAATAAGAAGAACATTTCGAAATTATTCTAATTAAAAAATAGCCTTCCAACATACTATAGGAAGTAACAAAAAAAAAAAAATAATAATAATGTGAAAGTAAAGCCGAATAAAACTTTTTTACCTGAATCATAATGACACCAGCAAAATAAACAAAACAAAAAGTAAACACACTTCATAAGATATAAACGTTAAGTGTCAGTCGCTACTTCCACATTAGAGAGAGAGAGAGAGAAAAATGCACCACACTTTGAGATTAAAAGAAGACGACGAAGAAGAAGCAATATTTGACTTTAATGGAAATGTGAAGGGAGGGATATGATTAACCAAACATCACATTCGACTTGAATTTTTTCAAGTAAAGCAGGGCGCAATTCAACAAAATACGTAACGCTTATTTTGCAACACAATGCTTCAACAACAGCTCAAAAGGCCGTTACCAACAAAAAGTCAGCCCAAGAGCGAAGAACCTTGTTCTAATTTCTATTATTTTTTCTTTACCTAACATTCTCCTCTTCCTTTGTGATGGTCTTTCCGTTTAACATGGATAAATTCCGCAACGCTCTTACTTAGAAGGGGCGTTTAAGCAAATGGGATAAGATTGCGACAAATCCTTGCAAAATAATCACCACTAAGCAAGCAGAATTTAATACAAGGTCGAGCATACTCATCTAATTTTTGTGTACTTTCTTTGATGACAAGAAACTGAAGGCTTTCGAAATGTGGGTGTGGAGAAGAATTGAAAGTATGAAATTGGTCGAACGGGAAACGAATTAGGAAGTGTTAGAAACAATAAGAGAAAAAAAGATTAATTTTAGGTGTTATTTTCAAAATGAAGAAAAACTGGTTGTGATATTGGCTGAGAATGAACTGTATTAATACGAGGGACGTACTAGAGAGCACGGTCGCCGAAAAAAAAATGAGGCGAAAAGGCTTTAGTTGCTGAACAATATTAAAACAGAAAATTGCTATGTGATGATGAATAGGTTCCATGAAACTGTCAGTTTATACCAATGGCAGAATACCTACAATTATGATGTATCAATACTTGACCCCTAAAGTTGGACCCTCCTAGAAAAATGAAATCTCACCCTAGAATTTAAAATCTTATTAAACATATTTATTATTTTTAAATGCCCCCAGTTTGCGACTTACTGAGATACAGCAAAGTTTAGATTTATGCATCATCTTCGGGAAATATACTTTGTTCCGATGATGGACATACAGCAGCATCTTAAATTATTTTCCTCCAATAAACTGACACCACGAGTTTTCTGTTTCATATGTTTTGTTTTAAATTTTCATTCATGAATTAGACAGACAGTGAGCAATGGAAGGAAAAGGTTGTGCTGCAGTTTACTCGTTCGCTATTGACTCCAATTGAAAATGAACACTCCAACGAAAAAAAAAAAAAAAAAAAATGATGTGTCCGGTAACATTATTTCTGAGTGCGAAAAAATTCTCGGCAACTGCGATACATCGCAAATAGTATGATGTTTACAGAGCAAACGTGATGAGTGAAGGTGCCGTACGTGAATGGTGTCGCATATTTAAAAATGGACGAACTGACGTGCACGATGCGGCAAGAAGTGGGTGTCGACCTGTAGTCAGCAATTGAACTCGTGCAGGCAATGAACTTGGTTGTACTTCTTCAGGCACATGAAACAGTGGCTTGTGTCGCACTGCTTCGACAATGACAATGCGGTTCACAACACTGCTAGCAGGTGCCTTCATTCCTAGGCGGGAGACTAATTGCAGAAGAAATTTCAAACCTTGAAAGACGTTATGACAATGTTGTTCTTTTCTAAAATGTATAATAAAAGCTCTGTATCTGCGAATATGTCATTGATAACCTAACGGCGGTTTTTTTTCGAATTACCCTTGTATATAAGGGAATATGGATAGATACCCATTCTGATATAGCAGCAACCCACATATCAGTAGAACCATGTTGGTTGCATAATATAAAGGCGCAGTCACTCCGATCGAATCAAAAAACTGCTTCGTACGCGATTAGGCCTGGTGTCCATCTATGTACAAAATTTGGCGGTTCTAAGTGACTTTTGTTTGTGAAAAATCTCATACACACACATACACACACACACACACACATTATATATATATATACATTCTTTTATATTTTAGTATAGATATAACTTCTTCTAGTATAGATATTTTAGTATAGATAGATATTAGTATCACTGGCGCAAATCCTGAGGGATAAGGGGGACATGTCCCCTCCAATCTTGGAACTGGGAGGACTGTCCCCCCTCCAATAATCCGATTCCAAATGTGTTTTTTGGGGAAGAAATGTGATGATTTGTGTCCGATTGCCACAAAGGAAAGTGAACTGAAATTGATGTACCCTTAGAATAAGCCTCAAATCTGCCCGCCTCCCAATGATGACAGATTTGCGCTGCTTATTAGTATAGTTATATATATCTGAAATATTAGTACAGTACTATTAGTATTAGTATAGATAGGTTCTATTTATAAATGTGGGTGTGAGAAACCGGCGATCTGTACATCCTTAATAAAGTGGCAACCCTAAACGCAATCATAATGACAGTACTGTACAAGTTAATTTCCTGTCATAACCAGAGGTGTAACGGGGCGTATACATACATAACTATACGACGTATACAAAACTTTTTTTTTTTTTTAATTATTCTAGCGTATACTCGTCTCAAATTTACGGAAAAGTGAGCGGATACGCTACATGTTTGAAAAGGGTCTAACATAGGGAGCAACATTTCCAGTCGCCTGGTCACCATTGGCGACTATAAACTTAGAGCTGGCGACCTGTGTTCAGTAGGAATGGTTTCTGCTTAAACTCACAGGGCTGCGAAGTTTCTGTTTCGCACGAAAATAATTGTCACTGGGTGACAGAAAACACGGAATGTGAAGTCTTTACAATTCCCCCCTCCCTTCCCACCTTACAGTGGAAACTTCATTACGAGATTCCCAAATTTGTTTTCAATTGTCACATTTTGTGCAGTTTTATCTGTGAGTACTGCTTCACGTGAGAGAGGCTTCAGCAGTCTGAACAGAGTTACGACTGCCTACAGGAATTTACTGAAGACTGACACACTGGATGATTTGCTAACAATTTCGATCAATGGTCCTTCACTTAAGAACTTTGATCCGAAAACTGCAATCGACAACTGGTATTTCAGTGCAGAAAGCGTTACACAATCGTGAAGTCTTAAGGTAATATATTTTTTAACATGTATACGAACTGTCAAATTCAAAATTGATTATCCTAAATCTAATTGTCTGGTTTTGAAATCTTATGCCCTGATGTAATTTCTTTCTTTGTCAAAGCAAAGACCGTAGGGGGAGAGGGACCTCTTATAATTTATGCGTGAGAGATACTGGCGACCATCATGGCGAGTGTGTCTGACTTTGAAATTTTGCGCCCTGGGCTAACATGTCCTTACCAAAAATTCTAACATTACGTGACTTTCATAATTCACTATTTCGTCCACTTTTGCAGGCGAAAATGATCAACTATTAAAGAGCCCCGGATTTATATTCGCTCCAATAACTTGTGTGTTCCTTTTTTTCTGTCCCTTATCAAGAGAAAAACGAAGGAAGAGGACAATGTATAGCTGGAAGAGAAAGTGACTTTGAAGACGATGCGTTGCCAACAGAGGGGAAAAGAACAACACGACATGCAGAGGAAGTGGGGAGAACCACGATCTGTTTGGAAATGAATAAGCAAAGAAAATCTACCACTGGAGAATGACGTCATTGATGAACCATGTTTGAATAACAGTCCAACCAGCAACAAGCATCATTATCATCATCTTCGTTACTACCAACCCACTGGTACGTACTTACCAACTTGGAAGTTGATGGCCCACTTCCAGTAGGCATTGCATAATATGATGCTACAGCAATTAAGTGGCCTTTCGGCGTTGACCACTAGTCTAGACATGTTAATATTCCTTTCTACGATGCATGTATGGACGTAGCCTGGAAATTTTGGGTATTTAATTAATGCTCTCCAAAGGAAGAAAAATGATTAATTACTACTGGTACACAAAATATTCAGGACACATGAAATACCCTCCTCCCGCAAAAAAGAAAAAAAATCTGATACGGCACTGGTATAAATGTATAAAATAATATCCTTTCACGCCTGAATATGTCGATGACCTTCGATTATACGTATCACAGGAATATTTTATTTCTTTACTTTATTTATTTATTTATTTATTTATTTATTTATTAACCAGCTACCACAAAAGGAAATTTTTATTTTTTATTTATTAGTCAGATTCCATCAAAGGAATCTTTTTATTTAATCATTAATTTATCGGCTCCAAATAAAGTATTTAAAAAAAACGTATTATCCCTCATCACAGGAATCATCTTTTTATTTATTTATTAGGTCATATCTTTTTAATTTTAATAATTAGGCCTACTAACAGCTCAAACGCATCACCATCATCATAGGTATTCTGCCATTATTTGCAGGTCACTAGTCGCAGCTAAGAACCTTCTATGCTCCACGGTCTTCCACTAACTTCTTCATCTTCACGTACGATTTTTCTGTTTTGATATCGTCCATTAATTGTAGTTTCCTTCGCCCCTCCCTCTCTTTCCTGCCACCATACCTTCTAGCACGTACCCCATGATACAGTTCCTTCTTAGCCGATGTCCCAACTAGTTTCTCTTCTTCTTAATAATATCTAAAATTGTTCTTTTCTCCCCCATCATTTCTAACAACCTCTCATTCGTTTTCCGCTCGACTCAGCTAATTCTTTCCATTCTTCTCCACACTCACATTTCGAAAGCTTCCAGTCGTTTTTCATAATTTTTGCCTAATGTCTACGTGTCTGCCCCATACAGAGCAATACTTCACACGAAGCATTTTATGAGTCTTTTTCTCAACTCTTTAGTCAAGGTCCCACCAAATAGTATTTTCTTCCTCCTAAAGGCTTCTTTCACCATTCCTATCCATGCTTCTATATTTCCCTTGATAGCTGTTCATTTTTTACCTCCTGCTTCTATATTTGACACCGACCACTCCGCTTATAAACCCCATGAAATCTAAAAGGGATCATCCTGAGTGCTAATACCCACTTGTTGGTACTCTTTTCAGCCATATGTAGTTTCGGACTAAAGATATAGCAGAGTTCCCAAAACTTCATACAGTTTATCATCCCCCTGGCTTGTAAGCTATAGTCATGTAAAGCAATGACACGGATTTAAACTTCTTAAATAAGTAAGCAATATTGAAATGTCTTCCCATCTCTCAACAGTTGAGTAATGAAATTGTTTATTTTCTCGTGTTAATAGCGATACTGTCTACCAAGGTAGAAATTAAAAATAAAGTTGTCTTTTGACGTCAAGCATAAAGAACTCCCTCAAGGGCGCCCACACGGCAGGTCAAGGAAAGTCATTTGACCTAAACGCATTATTCCATCCTTATCAGGAAATATAAAGGTAAGGACATAGATATAATTTGTACCTTGCTTTATATACAGAAGAATACCTGTTATATTCCTTCAATTTAATCGCCTCACATCTCTACCCACTACTGCCATGCGTGAGGAAGGCGTCGTAGACCGTAAGCGCCTCTATCTTTGTCGAGATGATAGCTTCTCTTGTGTCGTAGTGCTTCCCGCGAAGTGGTTCCTTCATTTTCGAGAAACAATCGTCACGAAGTTCATGAAACATTTGTGCGCTGCAACCATGTGGCACTTTAATCTTGATCCACGCACATTGTCCATTTTTCCGAAACATTGTTCTGCGCTTCCACTTTCTTTCTTTTTTTATGACACTGTTGCTTTTTGAATCAATAACACACAGTCGTTACTATTAGCCACACTTCATCGCTTCACATTCCCTTATCTGCTACGGTACTCTTGTAGTGCTGAGATACGGCCCTCCGAAGTGAGAATAGTATTGCCACTATTTTTATCCAACCTGTATAATTAAAAAAGTTTTTGTAAAATTATCATACTTTTAGTTATCTACGGTGGTCACTATTTGTGTAACACGTTGACTTAGAAATTTTTAACTATCACAAGATGAAGTACAGGTTGACTCGATAAAAACCTGCCATATTTTAGAGGCTAATAAAAAAAGTATTTAAGATAGTAACTTGTTTATTGCAAAATATAAAATCGGATTGGAAACAGTTTGTAATTACTTTGTTCTGATTTGAATTACTCTGTTCTGTTGTGTGTTCAACTGATGTAACAATTGACAATCAATTATTTTCAATAATACAAAATACAACCTCCTGCTTTTTGATCGGGTGTAGCCCTGACAGTGGAGGAGGGAAAGGATTGGAGGATCCTCACATTCGCTCACCACCTTCCTGCAGTTTCCAGTCGTCATTATGGTTTGGTCAGCTTACACACAGTCGAAAATGTGTTTCAAAACAACAGTCATGTGATTCGAGTGCAAAGATCTTTTTGTTTAAAGTTTGCTATTTCACGTACTGAAAAAGTTTCTGATCGGACAACTACCTTGTAGTGGGTCAAGAATTTCCGAACAACACGTTGAGCGTTGAAAAGATCATTTGGCCAATCTGAAAGTGTTCGTACGCCTGAGAATATTGAGGATATGAGAATCTGTTTGCAGTCCTCAAAATGTTATGCAAGAAGTATGCTGTACCTGTTGGGCTTCCTAGGAGAGAGTAAGAGTAGTGGGCATAAAAACAATTTTTTCCGGTTTTTTAAAAAAAACCGAAACCGGTTTTTGAACATTTTCAAAAAACTGTTTCCTCAAAAAGCCGGTTCGGTTTTCACCGCATTCGGTTTCGGTTTTCTTCAAAATCGGTTCTATTTTTCTTTCAAAATTTGTTCTATTTCTGACCATAATAGTGTTTTGTTGTTCTCCGGAAACCGAATCCGTTTCCACAGAAATAGTGTTATGTGTTTTCCAAAAGTTTTCACCGAAACCAGTTTTGATGAAAACCGAAACCGGTTTTTGGGGCAAACCGAAACCGGTTTCGGTGAAAAAAACCAAACCGTTTTTTGGAAAACCGAAATGTCGATTTTTCGGGTTTCGGTTTTTCTAAAAACCGGTTTTGCCCATCCCTAGTAAGAATCATTTTACAAGAAGACCTACAGTAATTACAAGATGTTTTCCATACTATTGTATATCTTTGAATTAAAAAAAAACTTTCTACCTGCTATACTTTTTGTTTTATTAGCCTTTACGATGTGGGAGATTCTACTGAGTGATCCTGTATCTGACTAATTAGGAAACCCAGTTCCCTAAAATTTTAATTGTGATTAAATTAGATTGGTTGGTTGATTTGGATTTATCATCCCTTTTAGCATCGACGCTATATAAGACATGAACATACAGGAATTGAACACAGCTATCCAGCGCCGAAGCCACATACATGAACCAATATTAGCCACGGAGTTCCAAATTAAATTGCTGCGATGGGAACGGCTTGAAATCTCAGATCCAGCGACGTTTAGAAATAAACACTAAATAAATAAGACTTATTAAAATATGGAATGAAATATTAATTATTGGATGATTGTGGTAATGGATATGAGTTTAGCTTTGCTTTTAATAGCGAGGATATACGAGACATGAATCTACACGCTTAAAGCGGAATCAGAACCACATGAGCTCTCGCCGGGAATCGAAGCCGAGTCTCCCGCGCCGAAGACGCGGACGTTAACTATATGCCCACGACGGGACTCTAATTGAAACGATTTTTTTTTTTAAGTTTAACTTCTCACGATTATGCCGGTTAGGCTAAGGGAGATGATGATTAAGGCAAATGAATGATGATGGAAGAATTAGTGGAATGGAAATCCAAGAAAATCCACTGACACTATGTTGTCCACCCCAAACTTACTTAGTTGGAATCGAACCAAGGACCCCACGCACCACAAGTAAGCGCTCTACCACTGAGCCACAGTGCACATTGACCTACCTTGTTTTGTTTATAATCAGGGGCGGATCCAGGACGGACTTCTGGGGGGGCGGTGGGTTGGAATACTGCTACTTAAAGCTACTTTTAAAGGTCCAAACTCTGGGATTGGTTATATTTATATATATAAAATAAGAAAGTTACCTTACGTACAATAACAACCTGCATCCCATTGATAAACAGAGATATTTTTAAACAATATAACATTGCTAACAATGCCTGCAAGGTTGGCAAGGTACTTAACATACTCAGAGAATGACGTAGATACTCGTATGTATGTGTGTTCTTTCTTTCCGTATGATAATATTCTCGTGTACTCCATCAACTTCACATCTTTCCAAGATAAGTATGTTGACCCGTAGTCCCTCCATCAGCGATGCACAACTGCAGTTCTCGAGTGCATATGAATGATGTGTGCATATGAATGTAGCAACAACTGCAAAGCGTAAAGAGCAGACAGGATAATGTAATACTTTCACAATAATTTCACTTAGTGCAAACGACTGTCTATTTTACGAAATTAATACATTGTGTTCTTAACAACACTACAACAGTATATTTACGTTGACAGGTAATCAATGTGATTTTAAAGTGCTGCATCATTCATGTAGCATCTGAAACAATGTTGCTGTTGAATTTATGATTTTAAATGAAGGTATTTTTTTCTTCCTATTTAATCATCATTGTCGCCATAATCTTTCTTCTTTCCAATGTAACGTCCTATTACTATGCCTTAGAGACCTACTCTATATTTGTTTTACAGTCCATCGATTTATATGGGAAAATATTTTTGTTTTCTTTGAAATGAACTGGAATCTGATTTGGTTTAACGGATTGTTTCTTGAAACATATTTAAATGTCTCTTACGTCGTGAAAATTACATACGTGGATCGGTCAATATATATTTTTCTCTAAGCTGTAAAAAATATTTTTTTACGATGCATTTGTAAACTATACATACGTGTGTAAGGGGGTTCTTCCCCACCTCTCCACATAATCCGCATGGAGATTCAGACATTTGTCTCACCGTTGCACCAATTTGTTCAAACCCTTTGCAAAACATCAGGGTTCTGGCTATTTAGCACACTGTCCTCACATTTCTTCACTTCTTTGACAGGAGACCAGGTTGCTTATGTTAAACTCATCTTTAGGGAAACGCAATTCGACATAAGCGACCTGGTTTCTTCTTCTTGACGATAACGCCCACCCTTACTCAGCACGCAAACAAGGCACAGAATTGAAGAATTAGAGTGGGAACTAGTGTGACTACCGACCAAAAATATTCCGTACCAACCAATGCAGATAAAAGTACTAGATCTGGGGGGGGAGGGGGAAGTACTAAAATGTTATCTGTTGCTTTTCATCATATTTATGACATTTTGTGATATTAATATCTTATTAAAAGGTTTCCGGCAGCTCCCCTTTCCCTGTGGGTGGGGGAGTGACCTCCGACATTCTTGAAATAACTCCCAACTTTATATTTGTTACAGTCAAATTTCGATAGAAACCGTACAAAAGAATTCCTTAATAGTCTACTGTTTAAACGGTTCACCAAATATGTAATATTGTTTACTGTGGTTATTTATTAGTTTTAACCCTTCGTTCTTTGACACTTCTGTACTTCCTATTTTTCCCAATACAATGAACTATAAGTTACAGCAGAAAATCTATATATATATTTTTTTATGAGTTTCCTTTTTCTCTCCCGAATGTATTTAAAAGAAAAGAAGAGAAGAAAAGTACTAGATTTGTTGGTGAACGTACTAGAACACTAAAATTTTATAAAAGGTACTAGATCTAGTACGAAAATACTAGCGGTGGCCACACTGGTGGGAACGGCTGCCCCATTCTCCATACAGCCTCAATTTAGCACCGAGTTGCTTCCATCTATTTCCAGTGTTAAAGTCTACATTGCAAGGTGAACGTTTCCAAACAGATGAAGTGAAGCTGAATGTGAGGAGAGTATTAAATAGCCAGAGCCCTGATTTGTTGCAAAGGGTTTGGGCAAATTGGAGCAACGGTGAGATAAATGCTTGAATCTCAATGGAGATTATGTGGAGACGACCCGCTCGGGAGAGTAATGCTCCCGGAAGTACGTTTTTTCGCGCGCTACTCTAGCCAGCTGTTTTACGCGCTATCCTAGCCAGTTGTTTTTAAGTTGGTCACAAAATTTATATCATGGAGTACAAGGGGAACAAAACGAGCCCTGCGGGGCTTCTAACCCGTTCCTACTACTACTACTACTACTACTTATCTGCACAAAAGTATGTAAATCACTTTTTTGAGTATTAATTTCATATTGTTTTAATTTAAAATGTGTTATAAAGATGTAAAAAAACTTTCCACGGGCCGGCTTTGAATTCACGCCAAGAGAGATTTTTGTTACTAGCATATAGCGCGAGCCCAATCGGCCACGAAGACCGACAACAGTAGTTTGATTTCTGCTATTTAAATGCAACGTGGCAAGAAATTGATAACGCCAACCAATCAGAATTGTGTTTTTTCGTTCCTACTTCCGGGAGCATTACTCCCCTGAGCTAGTCCTAAGTGGAGAGGTTAAGAAGGACCATGTATGTATACTTTATAAATGTATCTTAAAAATTAAATGTTCTACAGCTTAGAGAAACTTATATACTGAACGACCCACATATATACGGTATACTACCTCTCAAGGAAGTTTGGACACTTGCTCTATAAGTAATACGCAAGTCATGCAGCAACTTTGGCTATAATTTAGCCATATTACTTGTCGGTAATATTAATAAAGGTACTTTGTGATAATTGGCAGAGTATGATACTGTACAATACTCCAAAAAGTAATGTGGAAAATGCCAGGAAAGTATAAATGCTTCCAAATGCACAGAGCAGGACCCTCTAGACGAGCAATTGTGTGAACAGGTAGACAGGAATTACGACCGCTCTGGAGAGAAAAGTTCATATTCCGTGCAACGATTTTACTTTCGTCAAGGCTATCTATAGTGACTAGTACAAGTGGGTGACTGAAGAGTTGTACATTGTACTGTACTACCAGTTTTTTTTTTTTTTTTTTTTTTTTTTTTTTTTTTTTTTATGAGCGATTATGTCACAATCTTAAGAGTATACGTACTCCAGGAGGGTGTGCGGTATTTCCATTTCCAAAAGTTGGCAACCCTAATTAACATTGAACTAAAGTTCATGTACCTTTCCAATTAAAGTTATTTCATATTTGCACGATAGCCTCACCGAAGTATTTACTCATTAATGTTAAGAAAATATATGGGATTTACTTGGTGATTATATCACTAAACTGTACTTGAGCTATAAAATTCAATGTGATGAAGGTAAAAAAAAAGGATCAGAAACGTGATATTCACGTGAGTTCATGGCAACACGGCTTAACATCTCTTTTTCTGCCTACAGAATCACCTTTAAAAGCAATGTTGAAAACATCTTAACATAGTTTTCTCGTGTTGGCAAAAAGAACATTTTTCCAAGAAAATAACACAGAAGACAAAGAAAACCTTCCCCAAAGATTCCCATGATAGGATGTCGAGCAGAGAAAAACAATAAGCACTGATTTCCAGTTGCCACGGTCGTTATACAATTTACGTTTTTTCAAGTACGATTATTACGACGTAAACGAGAGTTCAAAAAAGTGCAATTGTTACAAAACATAATATTCCACAGAAAAAGTTAAAATACACATGACTAGGCCATCAATAAATGGGCAGTATTATATATATAAAATATAAATAAATCATATTTCACTCAAATAACTAAATTTAACTTACACCGGTATAGAGCCGACAAAGGCAACAAATATGTAATAATATCAAAGCAACAATATAGTGATAAAATTTACGAATGAGCTAGTAAGTCCCGTTCCACTGTGTGTAAGGGCAATCCACTAAGTTCTATGATAACAAGAAGTAATCAGTTCATTAATAATTCTCCTATAACTCCTGACGAAATTAAAACAAAATTAAAAATCCATGATCCAGCCTTACCCATTATATATGGCCTTTCAAAAATACATAAACCCAACGTTCCGTTGAGACCTATAATAGCTGATTTTCATCATCTTACATACTGTATTTATTTGAAAATAGCTGTATAATAAACTTGAATCTTTTAGTATCTCAATCAAATATACTGTCAAAAATAGCTTAGAATTAAAAAAGTTTGAATTCCTTTGTCGCGACAGATTCTATCCATATGGCATCTTTTGACGTAGTGGAGATATAGCCATTAAAATATGAATAGACTTGGCTTTGCAGGCAGTGGAACTTGCTTTACTTAAACTAAAAGTAAAAACATATGAAATTCAACTCGTGTCTCAACCATAGGCGGAGCTACGGATTATCTGCTGGGAGGGGGGGGGGGGGCGCAGACCTTTTCGTTAGTCTCGGAGGTCTTGTTAGGTTGCCATCTTATAGGTGGCATTTTTATTTTTTGTCAAAAAGTTGGAGGGCAATGCTGCCCCATAACTCCGCCCATGGTCTCAACTAACAGCTTTTTGGCTGAGAAACAATGTTTTTCAATCTGAAGAAATGATCTTTCGACAGGACAATGGATTGGCCATGGCCAATACTCTTTATTTAATATTTTTGAACTTGGTATCGGACATGTTTGAAACCAACATTCTCCCAAAATTTCCTCGTATCAGGTATTTTCGATATGCCGACGATACTTTAATTCTGTACAAGGAATTTTAAGATTTAAAGAAATTGTTTGGCGAATTTTATCAAGTACGTACTACAATCAAATTCACGATGAAACTTGAAGAAAGTGGAGATCTTAACTTAGTTGATATCACCATCAAAAGACAAGCTAATAAGTGTGTTACTTCGGTATACCGTATACCTTCTGCTGGCACCATGTATTTTAATTTTAGATCATCACATTCATGGCTTCAGAAATTGAGTATTTGAAAAAACTTCTTTAGGAGAGCCCTTCTGCTTTCAGATATACCCGGTAAGAAAGTTAATATTTAATGAAAATCGGACAAGGAAATGGTTTCCAAAAGTCTTACTGAAGCGGTACAAGCAGGTACAACAGGAGATTATCGACACCCACCATCAACCAATAACAAATACCGAAGTTGACAAGTGGATTAGTTGGTGTCCCTCTCGTTCCGCGTATTTCGGCAAAAATTAAGAAGATACTGCAAAATGTAACATCAAGGCCTCAGAAGTTCCTTCGAAATCCATAGAAAAATATATTACAAATTTTAAAGCTTTATTTATTTATTTATTTTTTATACTGATCCCCAACAAAATAGCGGTGTTTATCGTGTTAAATGTCAATGTGACAATATATATATAGGTCAAACGAAAAGGAATATTTTGTATCAGAATAGCTGAGCACATTTGCACATTGAAATCTCGTGGCTTACAACAGTTATCCAGATTGGCATCTCATCTCAAAGACAATAACCACAACATTGCTAATTCATCTTTGATAGAAAAAACAAAAACAACAACTGAACGAAAAATTAAAAGAAGCCTATTACATTCATAAAGAGAAACCAACACTCAATTTAGATAAAGGAGACAAAAATGTAATTTTCCCTACTCATTTTCGCCATCTGGAAGGAAAAAAAAAAACTGAACAACAGTCAACAGTGGCAAGTAAGTTACCATTAATATCTACTTATGACCGACAAGAAGATTTATGCTTCGCATATTTTAAATCCTTTTTAACCATTTTTACCCATCCACATTTCTCCCCATGTTTTTAATCCTTTTCAAATTGTGTCTAGGCTGGAGATGGAGATAATGTTTTCCGAAAGTACTTCCTAGAGGAAAAATGAAATGAAATCTTTGTATTTTACGTCCTACGATTATGCCGGTTAGGCTAAAGGAGATGGTGATTGTGAATAATGAATGAAATGATGGAATGAAGAAAGTGGGAGGAAACGGGAGAACCCCGAGGAAACCCACCCACACGGTGTTTGTCCATCACAAAGTCCACTTGACGGAGGCTGGGATCGAACCCGGGACCCCAAGCACCAGAGGTGAACGCTCTACCACTGAGCCACCGCGGCCCTCTACTTCCTAGTAGCCTTTTGCTTACTTTTTTTTTTTTTTTTTTTTAATAAGAACGTATTTTTCTCGTAAACTCACTATGATAGCTGTTAAATATTATTTAAAAATTTGATTCTGTTTCGTTCTAAAATTTTGAACATCACGAACTAGGACAAAATGTCAACAAGAGGACTTATTTGTGCTAATTTAAAAATGGAATAAAATTACATTTCTAGTTTTACCGTAAGGTTAGAACTTGTAATCTTAAAGATGATAGGGTGGTCAATGCAAGTGAATGATAATGTAGGACAGGGTTTCTCAACCTAGGGTTCGCAATCCCTACGGGGTCACGAAGATGAAACAGAAGAGAAATATAATTAGAATCTAATACAGGAAAATATTTTTAAATATTATTTTGAATTTTGTTCAAATAGGCATATTTTTATTTTTATACATACAGAAAAGAACAACAAAAAATAGGTCTACTAAACGTTTTCAACAGGCGCAGAGTTGTTTAAAAATCAATTTAAATGAAAGAGGTATGATATGAAACTCCTAAGAAATGGAAAAAAAAAGCAACAAAACCTGCATATCGAAATACAATTAAAATTGAAAATACTAATCCGCAATAGCTCTATTGCGTTTGTTGATAAATCAATAAGGGACAAATTATTCTAATAAAAGGGATTGGTTTTGTTTAGGATCCTTTGTTGTTCTTTGCAGAATTGTACACGTATGTGTGAGAGCGAATAGTCCTTTTTCCAGTAAGCTAGCCACAAAGAAGATTGGTCTGGGATTTTATTTATTTCCTAAATTTTAGAGGTAAACAAGTTGCTTTTAACAGTTTTTGGTGATACTGAACACATACACAACAATGAAAATTAAAATACTCAATAACATTTTAAACAACTGTCCAAGTTTTTTTAAAACAAAAACTAGAAATCACTTATCATATGACCCAAAATTAAGAGAGTTATGAAGTTTTAAAATTTTCAAACTGCTTCCATTTTGAAACAGTATGACGGATCGGATTTGATATTTGTAATATGAATGAACTGACCAAATTCGGTCTTAATCCATTCGTTTTTACGGAAGTTACTGTATCCACTGTATACAAGAAATGGATCCTACTACTATAGAAAAAGATGGATATCATGAAATCTCCGCAATAGGTATATTAAAAATCCCACAGAAGCATATTACAAACCAGAAATTATAAGGGGGTTGCTGGCAAGAGGATGTGATAAAATAGGGGTCGTGATAGGAATTAGGTTGAGAAACACTTGATGTAGGAAGAAACGGAAGACTCAACAGAAAATTACGCACACGATGTTGTCCACTACAACCTGGTGTGGCCAGAGGTCAAACCATGGAACCCTCACAGCAGAGGTGAACGTTTTACCAATTAGATACTGTGCTCGTCCCCCCCCCGTGATAGCTCAAAGTGATTGTCACTTGATTTCTGTTACATAAACAAGTCTAACAAGGCATGAAATGAAATTAAATCTTTGAGTTTTACGTCCCACGGTTATGCCGGTTAGGCTAAAGGAGACTGTGATGATGAGTGATGAATGAAATGGTGGAATGAAGAAAGTGGGAGAACCCCGAGAAAACCCACGCACACGGTGTTTGTCCACCACAAAGTTCACTTGGCGGGGGCTGGGATCGAACCCGGGACCCCAAGCACCAGAGGTGAACGCTCTACCACTGAGCCATCGCGGCCCCGTCTAACAAGGCAGTTTGACAATTTTAAAGTAAAATAAATTCAAGTACAGGAACCTGAGATACGGAAATATAGGTTTGTATATTTTACGTTTCTCCTGAAGAGAGTGGTAAGAGGTTCCAATTATCATGTTAACCGATAAAACTACCATTACTCAACTGTCACAAAGTACTGTATTTTTCTTGAAGTTCTTCTATGTCTGTAATTGTGCTAATTCTCAAATTACGACATATTACTTTCTCTCAGTCTTTTACTGAAAACTTTTTTTCTAAGAACCATTACAGTCGGATCGTGACAAAGAGAAAAAAACTAGCAATGTCATGTCAACATATCTGCACATCCTTAGGTGGAACCAACTTGCCACCGGCTACTGTCTAAACAGCCTATCGAAAGTTCATAAATACACACACACACAGTTCAAAAATTACAATAATGCGTATTCAAAACAACTCATTTGCTTGTAGTACGCACTTAAAAAGAGATGTTTTAAACGTTTGTTGTACACTGCCATTTTTGGCTATGTACTAAACAATATTTTTTCAAGGACTACTGCTATGAATGGATTTGTTTTTTTGCTTTCCGCTTTCCAATTTCATTGTTCAGCTTTCTCCCAAACAAAATTTAAATAAATACAAATTGGTACTTTCCCCTTTAACCAGTTTCTATGTTTTTCAAATTGTGAATTTCCCTATTAACTAAAAGCAATACCGAACAAGAAGAGCGCCTTCCGTAATCATCCTAGACCAGGCGCGCTCCCAGATTTTTTTTTTTTTTTTTTTGGAGGGGCCCAGTTTTTTTTCGGAGTCCAATACATGTATCGCTCTTAATAATAAACAGTCACGCTAAATGTGTTGCTATCTGTGTTATCAGCTGCCTGTATATAACAAAGTTCTTAGATGGTTGCTTAAATATGGCATGGCGTTTAGAGTGAATGGTGGGCAAATTCAAGAATATAAACAATTAGACGTTTTAATTAAGAACGATTTTAACCTACAGAAAATTAATGAAATCTTTCGGTTTATCGTTCCAGGATTATGCCCTTTTAGGCTAAGGGAGACGATAAGGCAAGTTAATGATGATGGAATGCGTATGTGGGAGGAAATGGAAGTACCCCGATAAAACTCAAGGACATGATGTCCACCACAAACATATTTGGCCGGGGAGGGAACCAGGGACCCCACGCACCAGTAAGGGCTCTACCACTAAGCCACTGTGCCCACTTAACCTATAGAGTATAGCTGACCGAAGGTTCAGGCGAATCAACTCGTAGCCCTTAATTTAATTTACCAAAGTAAATCAATATGTAATCAAAATGCATTTTGACAAAAGAAGGGACACTGACTTGAAGAAAAAATGAGTAAAACCAAACTACTAAAATTTCTGCTCTTTTCAAAGAAAGGGAAAAAAAAAGGGTGTTCTCCATATTAACCAATGGACTAAGCAATCAAAGATAGTGCAGTTACTCATTACCCTTAAGGAAGGAAAATGATAAATGTATCTGAATTACAAGAAATAGAAACATAACCCATGAGCAAAAAAAAAAAAAAAAAAAATGTGTAGCCATAACAAAGGCACGTGGGCTGATAGAATAACCTAATCTGTGTCACTACCTGCCCACACTATTACAGTGTCAGCGTATCTTCAATCTTGTATTAAACGGATACTTAAGCCCACTTAACAACGCTGTTTTATAAATTCTAAATACGCCCACTAATTTGCAAACATGCATAAATCGTATGGCGAAAAGAAAGAAAAAAAAACTTTCACTAAGGATCCATCGCCGTGAATAAACTTATAATAGCAACCACGTGTTCGGCTAGGACTGACAACTCATGAAACCTTGCCAAATTGAAAAAGTCTGGGTTTGCACATTCCAATGTCTCCTTAACTGAGTCTCCAGGTTAGTACAAGTTTGGTAGAAACAAGAAATTTCACTCACAAGAAAAAGAAAGCTGATCCTTCGTTTCTATGACCAATGCAGTTGTTATAGATGGCTCATCTCAGAATTACCAACATTACTTACCACAAATTTCACTTTTTTCTCATGTAAAAATTTCGCCCACTTCTTTAACTTCGAATTTAGGGAAAAAAAAAATGTGAATTAAAAATACTGAATTTCTACCACAGGTGTAATCGCGTAACAAGACGGGGCAGACCAGAGGTGGATTTAGAAGGTATAAACTCAGAAGGTGTGGGAGGGGGAACCAGAACCCAGACTGTGATAGGTATAGTCTATCATGAATTTACTATAAACTCTAAAAAAAAATATAAATAAGTTAAATTATGTTTGTCGCTCAGAAAACTGGGGTCCTAGGTTCTCTGGCGCCGGGCTAGATCCGCCACTGTTGCCGCCCCTTCCCCCCTGAATACCGCTGAATCTTCTCTCCTTCAATTATTTGAATATTATATATATATCTTGATTCCCTTTCTCCATGTATGTCTCCATCGAAGCTCAATCATTTCGCTGCACTCACAGTCAATATTACATATACTCAAAAACGTTGCTTGAGGTAAACGTCTATTTAAATGCGTCCTTATGTCTGTAATTAGGACACTTATTCGAGAAATTGAAGTTTGAATAGGTTATGCATCTCCATTCTGTTTCTTACATTTTGCAGTACCACACACAGCAGTTCATCAAGAGGTAGAGGGTAAGCTACTAAGTTCATATAATTTCCGATGTTTGTATATTACATATTTTATTTTTGAATATCTTGCTCAAGGGTAGGAGGTAAAAACACCGCTAAATCTCCTTGTGTGCACCACTTAATACTTGGGCACCACAAGCACAATCTAGTACTGAGCTAGGCAGGCATCGATTCATGCTGTTTAGTAAAGTAATAGTTCATAATTATTATAAACTTTAATATAATTATCAACTCTGAAAAGTCAGTTCATTATTGATATCTTTTTATAAAGAAGTTCTGCAGTATTAATTGAGAACCGTAGTGCACGTAGAATTTAATCAAAGGGGGAGTTTAAAGTTCCAAGTTCATATCATTTCAAGTGCTTGTATACATATTTTTTATATGGTAAATATTTAATTTTGCATAAACTTGCTCAAGGGAGGGGATTAAACCTTGAAATACTTCCTGTGTACGCCACTGATTTAGAATATCCACTAGGAAATGTAATTTCCCTCCAGCTCTCGACTGAATGCTATAATAAATGTTTATTCAATCAGGTCCGTACTCTGATGAGGTAATACGTATAATGGGAAAGCCCAATCGTATTTGAGTTCTGTATCACCAATGTTTGGTATCGAAAACTGAGGGGAAACAATCTTCTTACAACATAGGCAAGTAACTTTCTCTTTTATATCCTGTTGTTTCTGGCTCATTTTATATTCTGCTACAAGAAATGAATATCGGGATGGCACATTTTCTCTAAATCTCCCTCAGCTTCAAAATATTTCTGAAAACTTGAATATTATTACATCTGCTGGCCTGTCAGTCTTAATATCAGTATTAATCGTAAGATTGAATGCGGTTGTCTGCTTATAATTACCCACAAGGCATTGCAATAGATTTTTCAGGAGCCGGATTGGTTGGTTTTTTGGTTGGATTTCAGCAACGAAGACATACAGGGCTATAACGCTGACCTCTGAAACTAGAACAACAGTAATGTGTTGAAATTTCAATGCTTTCTCATCAGGAATCGAACGCGGGACCCGTGCTCCAAAGGCGCGTGCTACCCACAAGATTAGCGATGACGACTTCAGTTAAAATTTCAAAAACCTAACACCTAGTAAATTTCGGTTCCGTGCAATTATCAAACTTATTTAACGTTATTTGCCTTGGAACCTCCTCAACTACAATTTCACAAGAAAATACACGTTTACTATTTATAGTTTTGTTTACGAGACGAGACAAAATGAGACGGGACGGGACGAGAAATAAGGCTTTCTTGTCTCCAGTTCTCGAAATGGGAAAAAAGCTGAGGCGGTACTTACGATTTTGTCCCGGCATACCGGCTATTTAAATGTTGAAATACAGTGAGGGTGTTGCCTAAAAGATCGCATTCTATATACGTAATGACTGAAACCTACTGCAGAGCTTGTCTTTAGTTACGGGGGGAGGGGGAGGGCATGGTCCATCGTCCTTTGATTCCTCGCCAACAACAACTTGCTAAAATAAATAAATAAATAAAAATCCCCTTATGTTGTATTATAGAAAATTATTCACGAAAACGTTCAAAAAACCGAGTTTTTATATTAACAATTTCTTGCGGGAAAGCTCCCGGACACCCACTCGACTGAGGGGTATTGCAAATTCCTAGAAGAATCCCCCTCACAGCAGAAAGCCCCTAAATCCGCTCATGCTCAACACACAACATCTGTATGCATTAAGACAAAAAGACACACACACACATGCATACGAAAGAAGCAATTAAAATAAAGCACATCAAAATATAAACTAGATGAACTTCTTTGAAGATACTTCATTTTAGAAACAAAAGGTAGGGAAAAGGTTATTATAAATTATTTCTACATAAGAAATATAATCTTTTTACGTGCAAAGCTTTTCGTCAATTACTGCATATAAAAATTGATTAATTAAAAGGTATTTATTTAGCATCTACTCTCCCGTGGAGGTTTGTCTTGATCACTGAAAAACCAGAGGTGGTATGCCTTCATCACTAAAAAACCAGAGGCGGTATGGCATACCACCACATACCGTCTCACTTCGACCACTGCTTCTCTCGTCTCATAACGATCATCGGAAAAGCTTTTGTCGTCTTCTTTTGTAAATTTATATACGAAATTTATACTCTGATTTTCTTCCCAATTTTATGTTTAAGTTATCAGAACACACCGCGTCATGAAACGTCCACGAAGAATGTGGATCATATTTAATGTTATTATGGAAGTACGTTTTGTAATGTCTTACGCCCCTTTAAACGTTGAATAGTGCTTTTCATTTGTTCGTACAATCACTTTATAGTTCTTATAGTTATCAAAGAAGTGATTACCAGTAAGTGATAGTTTTTATAGTTATCACTGTATAGTTCTTATAGTTATCTCTGTATAGCTCTTATAGTTATCTCTGTATAGCTCTTATAGTTATCTCTGTATAGCTCTTATAGTTATCTCTGTATAGCTCTTATAGTTATCTCTGTATAGCTCTTATAGTTATCTCTGTATAGCTCTTATAGTTATCTCTGTATAGTTCTTATAGTTATCTCTGTATAGTTCTTATAGTTATCACTGTATAGCTCTTATAGTTATCACTGTATAGTTCTTATAGTTATCTCTGTATAGTTCTTATAGTTATCTCTGTATAGTTTTTATAGTTATCACTTTATAGTTCAATTTATAGTTCTTACATACGGACCATATAATACTAAAGCAGTGTTTGAGATCTAAGATTTGAATGAACTAGTTAGTGTTGCTCACGAGACTCGAGAAACTTCTTGTCTCGTTTCGAATTCGCAAATGCTCTTCTCGTGGGCAACACTACAGTTCACATCATATGGTGATACTTCCAGAGATGGCGTGGGTCAATGAAAATTTTACCCATGATCCACTGACCCACAATTCACCACAACCCACTGAACCCACCGTGACCCACTCTGACCCACCACCCTCCAAAACTCATCGTCATTAACTCTGATCCATGATCCACGCCCTCCTATCTACTAATTAAACAGTTTACACTTATAATAAAACAAGGCTGTGAAATTATCACTAATCGGAATTTGAATTTATATCACTCAATCGCTTAAGTAAGTAAATAGAAACAAATTAAAAAATGAAGAAAAATGCAGACCCTGAAAGTAAAACGTACACAGATTCACCAGTGTTCAGATGTTGTCTACAATGCACTGAGTAGAGTGGGTCGGTGGGTCGTAGTGGGTCATCATGAGTCACGGTGGATGGTGAGTCGCAGTGGTTCACGCCCTGTTGACCCACAACCCACTGACCCACTCCATCTCTGTTTTTTTTTTTTCATTTCGTAATTCTCCTAACCTGTCAATCATAACGTAGTGAATATTATGGTTGAAGAATGATTGATTGTTGAAGTTTAGCGTCCCTTTTTTAGCATCCACATTATATGAGAAGAGGACTTACACTTCAAGGTTGAATCAGAATCGATGGTAATATATTCAATGTTCTTTCACTGGGAATCGAACCCGGAGCTATCCGCTAAAGGCGTACGCATTAGCTAACCCAAGTCAACACAGAGGACTTGAATACTGTTAAAGTCAGTCCTCACTAGACACTCTTCAAATACCATTCATTTTGATTTTTTTTTTCTCGCGCCAGGTTCAACTTCCAGTGGGAACACACTGTCAAAAAAGTGTAACAGATTTTTCAGACTTATGCTGAGTGAGGTTTTCCTTATTCCCATCAGACAAATGTTGGGATGGTACCTAACATACGGGTCCCAGGTCGCTTACTTCCTCCCCTTTCTTCGGATAGTGTGATCGCCAAGAAACGTCATCCCTCGTACGTGACGGGATAACATGGCCATAGATGTCAAGAGCCCAGAAAATCTAAATCCTAATCTTTCGCCAGGTAACTTCATAAGAACAGACATACTAGGCCAAAGGACATAAGAAATGACATTTCTTCCATCGCATTCAACTGTGGAAGAGAAAATCAAATGCAAAGAAAAAACGCTCTAACGTTGTACCAATTTGAAAAAAAAAATCCCTAAACCTGCCGCTTAGGTTGTTGGTCTGACAAATAAGATGATCAGTAAACACACTACTAACATACAATTCACATTCGGAAAGAAGCCGCAAGGTCAACGGGATTGTTAGCAGTCTTCCCTTCCTTCCACTTCCTGACTTCTATACTGCTGGATTCTCTCTCTCTTCTCTTCGTTCATTCATTCCGCGAAGTCTGGTTGGTTGGCCAAGGTTATTGTATCTTGGCTTCCTATCACAACTTCTTCTTGCGAGGACGTGCAGGATTTGCCGACAGGTGCGCGAAAGAACACCGTGCCCCAACGCATCTATCCATCTTGCGTCAAATTAGTGATATATTCTTGCGAATCATGTCTTTATGGCAAAATCCTGAGAGTATTCAACGAAGCTTTTTCCAAGAACTTCCAAAGGGAATTCGAAATATGGAGTGACTTTAGGAATTTTTATGTCTTACGTTTACACTTTAACCTTTCACATAAATCATGAAGATGAATTGTCGCAATTTTTATATATGTATACAAGAATGTTATCACGATATGGTCATGACATGGTGTTGTGCCAAAAGCTGTAACTACACAAGAATATAAAATACATAGATCATAGTATTTACCAATATTTGCCATTGATTACAAACAATTTATCAAATGTATAATAGAAATGATATTTCTTTCTTTTCTTGAAAATACCCACTGAAAACATTTTCTTGAAAATACCCACTGTAGTTTTGGGATTTTAGAATATGAAATAAAGAAAGCCTCACATTGACTAAAATTTCAACTACATTTATACTTATTCAGTTCTCATTTGACTACAGTAGTAGTAGCAGCTGGTTTATGTAAACAATATGCTACGGTGTGGTTCGTGCAAGGATGTTATAAAATAGAGGATCTGCCCATATGTATCTTCATCCTATTAATTCAATGAAGCCCCCCCCCCAAAAAAAAGAGCATCGGCATGTCTACTCTCGTTTCCGCTATAAATGTTGGCTCAAAACATTGTGATTTTATTGAGCGGAGTAAGGATGACGAAACTGTGATGCATAGCTTCACGATTTTGTTGTATAGGCAGATCATCTGTTTTATAACATCCTTGAGTTCGTAAATAACAGTTCTAAAAGTGATTTGACAAAGGATTTAAATCTTCTTACATTTGTAATTAATTCACTTTAGTCAAGTGACTTTTGGCCCACTCTGTAGTTCAGTCTTTTACGTGAAGTTATTAAACTTAGTTCAATACAACATTTGTTCAAATATCAAGTATTTCTGAACTTGTTTAGCATAATCGTCAATGATCACTAGACTGCATTTACAAAATAAATAAATAAATAAATAAATAAATAAAATAAATTAGTCAACAAATAAACTTCTTATTAAAGACTATTATTGAACGAAATAGAAAGCATCCACACACATCTAGCTTTGCTAGGATCACTTAAGAGGAAGTAAAAGTATCTAGAAGAAGATCAACGCCTAAATCGAAAGTTTTTAAAGAAACATTCTTGCCCTAAACTAAAAGACAACTTGCGTAAGAATAGCTGGTAATTTAGTTTCCAGATGATCTAATTATTGAGAGAAACTGTTCAACAATTGACATGTTTTTAACTTGTCAATTATTCACTGACCAACTCCATATAATTCAACCAATTAAATTTTCTGGAAATGAAAAATAAATATGGTGGAATACATTAATTCTACTCACGAAACACTAAATAAATCTACAACTTAACCAATAGACCGTGAAACTAAATAAAATAATCCTAGTTCAACGGGTAACACACCTACTAGACAAACTCGACACTACAGGTGAGGGTTAAATCTAAAATCTTCATGATTCAGTAAATTAATTATCAGATAATATAAGAGTGTAAAATGGTACATATATAGTAATTAAGAGTTCAGTGCTTTGATTCGGTGGCAATCCAGTTATTATCTCAATCCCAATATTCAAAAGTCAACCAGTTATCTGAAGAACTAATACAAGAAGTTTCGAAATGAAATAAAGTATTTAAATTTTATATCCCACGGTTATGCCGGCTAGGCTAAAGGAGATGGTGATAAGAAATGAATTAAAATGGTGGAATGAAGCAAGTGGGAGGAAACGGGAGAATCCCGAGAAAACCTAACCAGACTGTGTTTGTCGCAAGCTGGGATCCAACCAAAGATCCCATGAACGCTCTACCACTGAGCCACCGCGACACAACAAGTTTCGAGGTTGATGATATTATCGAACACAAATGGTGAATGAAACTATTCATCGTGATTGGTACAGTCGAGTGACTAGAATAGTATTGACGACGAGACAAGAAAAAATCTTCCAACAGAAACATATGTAGTTTTCGAGAACACAAATCACTTTCACATCTTTATGCGACGAAACAGCTGCAAATCAAGTTTCGTGGCCAACACTAGGCCTGAGATACTATACCAATAACTACAGAAGTGTCTTAGGGTGCAAGTCTCGCTTCAAATACGAGTTCGTTTAGCATAGAATAAGAACTGAGATTTGCAAACTTTAACATTAATAAAATACATTTTAAAAAATATATATATTTACTGTATAGGAAACTTTAATCCTTCCACTGAACAGCAGAAAACAAATGATTAAGATTTATTATATTTATTAATATTAGGTAAGGACATAAGTCAATGGAGAGCTTTTGTGAACGCAGCATTGAAGCTCCACGTTCCATAGGCCATAGAGTTGGCTTTTCTGGGCATTACCGGCTCGTCAAATGTAAGGAATAACGTCCCTCGACGAACATGTCCGGAGGAATGAAGGTAACGGCTTGGGAGCCTGGATGTTAGGTACCATCCCGGCATTTGCCTGATGTGAATTAAGAAAACCCAGGAAAAACCTCACACCGGATGGCTGATCTGAAGAAGCTGTTACACCTTTTCGACTAAGTGTCCCTGCCGGGAATCGAACTCGCGGTCTCTCGCACTAAAAGCAAGCGCATTAGCAGTAAACATTAAGAAATAAACTACTGAATAAATTTGAATGAAAGAAAAAATAGTTGTTGATATTACATCCCACATAGCACACGGACGTCCAAGGACGTCCGAGATTGATCCGCAATGGACAACGAGACACCCCGGGCTCATTCGAATTTACTCCCGGGACATCCATAGGACCTCAACGGAATATCCAGATGTCTGCTAATATCCCGGTAAACGGGATATTCAACAGGACCTCAAAAAGATATCGAGTGGAGTGGAGTGGATTTTGAGTTTAACGTCCTGTTCAGCAGCGAGGCTATATGAGACGTGGACCTACTGATTAACGTGGAATCCGAACCACATGAGCTCCCGCCAAAAGATATCGATTGGTAAATCGTGGGATAATGTGGTCCTAGATATGTCCGGCATGGGATCTCCTGTCCCATTCGGGACGTTACGTGGACATCCTATGTGGAAATCCTTTAGGACGTCAATGGGATGTCTACTTATTGTCCCGATAATTCCGGGAACTATATGGGATAATTGGGATCAAAATGGAACGTCCTAGAGACATAGTGTGTTATGTGGGATGGCGTCTGAAAACAAGCATATAACGCCAATACTTCAAATTTTCTTTTAAAAATTCAAAAACGAAAAATCTACGTACACACATTTTGAACCTTAATTTTAGTAGTAATATTAAGAATGCTTAGGGGACAAATGCTTTAAAAAGGAATAAATAAATTTTACGGATCGAATACGCAGAAGATGAATTTGTAAGATGTATTGGCTAACTAAGCAAATATCTACTGGACATTAGCCAATAGAAAAATAATCTTATATGGAAGCTGAGTCCAAAACATTAGCAGGTAATTATGCTATGATACACAAGACATAGTTTGAAAAAGCTATATGGTTTGTACACAAATTACGAAATCATTTCCAGGCAATGTCCTAGACATGTACAAACAGTACAATCATGTATGTAAACAATACACAAAATACTTTTTTCTTCACGTATTGGTAAATATAAGATTTTTTTTATTTTTTAAATAGAAGTGGGCTAAATCGACAGTAGGTTAAAACACGAGATTGCGTCATATTCCACATTCTTCTTGAGAGTATCGGAGAAGTCGTCGAATAACGGTTTGCAGAAAACGTGTGTGGCTACGCATAGGAATATCGTTCCCCCTGAGGCCATCGAAGCTGCAATGACTTGGATAGTACACCACCACGACGACCAGATTTTTCACCTCCAAAAACAGGCCTTCGCCACGTGACACTGGTATAAAGAGAAAGTGTTTTACGCCTGTTGACTTTCAATATCAAGGAGTCTTGCAGCAAACTTAGCGGATGAAGGGAAGGCTTTGCCCATTGCATTCATTGCAACTCTTTTCAAGAACGACAATATGAAAAACTACGTTTCTTAGGCGAGACAGGTGCTTCTATTCTCTTTTTCACGGTACATACAGAAGATGATGGCCAAAGAAAACTTTCTTTTTTGTTTTTGTTGTTGTGTTAAATATGCGCTATAGACCGATCATGTATTTTAGTATGCATGTTTATATAAACATTACATCTCGTTATCATGAATAGGTGGCATGGTGACACAGTGGTAGAGTGTTCACCTCTAATGCGAGAAGTTACTAGATCAAATCCAGACTATGTGAGTTTGTGATGGACGGTGTCTTCCCACTTGCGATGTCTTAGCGACAGGAATTGTTAATTGTTCTATGAGCGACCTATTCGATCTGTTAACTGCCCTATGAGTCACCGATTCGTTCATACTAAGATAATGGAAGAAGATAAGGTTCTCTCTTCTTTAACTTGTTTTATGCTAATGTGATTTAGAACCTAACAAAATGTACAATGAAAAATTTCGCTCTACCTGAATTTAATACGTGAGAATGCTCTCATTACATTAACAATCTTTTATACGTACGTTATTGCTAATATTATATTTTTGAATTAATTTCCATGAATTAATGAGACATTGACTCTATCAAGGGGAAAACTAATTAAATATTAATGATTCTAATATAATTAAAAATTTCATGTTAAAATGATACGGAGCATACGTTTAGATTGAATATGTTTATGGCATAAGAAAGAAATCAGAAAGAGATAGGGGCGCCCGAATAAAATTTTCTAGGGAGAGGCATCTCCATGGTTGCTGTATCACGTCTGCTATATCTGGTATTTAATATACGTGGTTTGCTGTATTACGTGTACATTTTTGTGAGACAGGGTGGGCGACCCCTGCCTTCTCATCGAATGCCCATGGAAAAAAGGTGTTCACCATTTGAGGATATCAAAGAAATCTAAAAACACGGTGTATTCGAAGAAATTATTACACAAGTTACAAATCCCTCGCAAGACTTAACAGTTCGTGCAGTTATAAGGGATTATTTCAGATTGCTACACGACAAGCTTTTACGTATAGGTCAAAACAAGGGAGGAAGGTAGTTTAAAGAGTTTGTTTACCTTTTGTATTGCTTAGAGTGAACTGCATTGTAATTGGTGGGATTGGTTGAGAATAGCCAATCAGATGTAAGGAATCTCAAAAGCTTTTATCATTGACATTTTTTTCCCCATTTTATTCATAGTCTTAGAAAGTCTAAAAACTAGATAGTTGGCGAAACTGTTACACGTTTAAGTTTTTCAAAATAAAATATATTATTGTACTTAGTGAGTAATTAGATTTGAATCAAATTAAGTACAGAAAACAGAGCTTTTAAAGATTTTTAATAATTACATAGGAATATACTTTTCATGGACATATCCCTGTTGTCTCGTTAAGATATCTGATATGTTTTATGTCAAATCTAACTCAAAATAAAATTTTATTTGCACTCTCAGTAGAGGAAAAATATATTTGACGAACAGTATCACTGGCACGTACATATTTCATACCAAGGTTGTTCGGGCGCTAATAACACCAGAGGCAAACACATTTTACGAGATGGAATCATATCATCATCCATCATCTCAATGTAAATGAATCGGTCGCTCATAGGAAAGATAACAGTTCCTGTCGCTAATAGGACTGTAGCTTCTGGGACTAATTCGTGATGGGCAACATAGTGTTCATCAGTTTTCTCGTGGATCTCCCGTTTCCTCCCACATTCTTACGTCACCATTCTTTCAAAATAATTTACTTTCAGTGATCGTTAGTAACGAACACAAAAGTCTCGCTCTTGTAGCTTCGGTCTTGGCTTTACATGCAAGACCGAAACCATACCTGCAAGAATGTTGCACACGTTCTACTGCACAAATTATGCACGTGTTTTCGGCATTTTATTACTAGGACTTTCCTGTCTCTTTTCATCCGAAGAACCACCTTCCAGCCAGGCACTAAAAATGAACCGAACTTGTGTTTGTGTGTGTCTGTTATGTATACATAACACTTCAGTATGTTTGGGACCTCCGTTGTTAGAAACTGTAAACCACAAAAATATGTAAAGAAATTATGTTTTTTTGAAGGAAATATATGTGTATTTATTGCTATTAGTGGTTGTATTTAGCATATCCATAATTCTTTGCTTTGTACTCGCTTCAGGAAGATCATAAGAGGAACAAATTTAGAATTTTTATACTGTATCAACCAAACCTAAATATGAAATATACAGACCACATGCAATTACAAGTGGCTTCTTTCCGTTTTATATATTCTTACGTTTCGTCCAACACTACTATGGAAAATTCCTGCCGTTCTTGGTCTTTACTGCTCTCTTTTGGATACTTACACTAAATGTACAATAAAAAACAAAAGTTTCTTTAGAGTCAGTAAGATGTAACAGATGATTGTATTGATCACGGAAGGGTCTCAAATGAAATCTTTCAGGTTTTACGTCGTCCCACGTTTATGTCAGCTAGGCTAAAGGAGACGATGATGATGAGAAATGAATGAAATGGTGTACTAATGAAAGTGGAAGGGAACGGGATAACCCCGAGAAAACCCACGCATACGGTGTTTGTCCACCACAAAGTTCACTTGGCGTGAGCGGGAAAGGGCCTCAAATTCAAGTTTACATTGGTACATTCGTTTCGCAGCAAAGTATTGCTCCAAAATATTTTCATCGCTCGCTTCTACCTGCCAGAACTCTTGAGCCAATGACGTAGACTCACTACCTATCAATAGTACTCGGGGGTTGTGGGCATGAGTCGTCCTCAGCAGAAGCAAGCAACAAGAAAGAGTAAGTGTTGGTTAAATACAATCTCCGTACATCCTTGGCCTTCCTTTGGAACTGACCTGCAGCACGGAGATTGGGACTAAATTAGAACGGTGTGTAGAAGACGACAAAAAACACAATTCTATGAATTATTACAAAAATGAAATTAAATTTTTGAGTCTTACGTCCCACGATTATGCCGGTTAGGCTAAAGGAGACGGTGATAATGAATGATGAATGAATGGTGGAATGAAGAAAGTGGGAGGAAACGGGAGAACCCCGAGAAAATCCACGCACACGGTATGAATTATTACAAGGTAAGAGCTTCAGTGTCAAATTTACTTTGGCCATATTTGATTCATTTACGCAGTCTATGATTGCATTCTATGAAAAATAGTTGTGTGCCTTACACAGCAGGTAAACTAAACTAACGAAACATGTTAGTGAAGTTCTACAATCATATTGAACTCTCACGAAGGTGAACAACAATACATTAAAAAAAAAATACAAATTGATGCATTAAATCAGGTAATGATATACTTAGATCTTTTATCTCTTACACCTTGTATAAAATTTACTCATGAAAAGCATAAGATTTCTTAAAAACAAGACTTGCAATACTCTTGCCAGCAAGACCAAGACCAAGGCCATTTGGATCTTGGTCTTGCATCTGTTCATGATTTGCTCATCATCCATCTCCTTTACTCTGAAGGGCTAATGTTGTGCACAAAACGAGAAATACATTTTCAAACCAAAGTCGACAGGAGAAATTTTTCGAGTCTTGTGGGCAAGTTTTAGATCTCAAACACTATCTTAGTGTTACGTGATTTACAGTATAGAAAACTATAAATTGATAAAGTGACAGCACTAATACAATGAAGAATATTTATCAACGTTTAAAGATACGCAAGACATTATACATTATACACCAATATACAGGGTGGTAGGTAACTCCACCGACAAACTTTGAGAGGCGATTCCTTATGCGAAATGAAAGAAAAAAGTTCTAATAAACATGGACCGAAAAATGCCTCTTTTCTGAGTTATGATCCATTGAAAATTCGAAAAAAAAAAATCATTTTTCAAAACTCCCTAACTTAGAAACTATAGGACCTATCCCAAGCGGTTTAAGGAATTACACAGGAACTAGTATGTTCTCTATCTAAATATCCATGTTTTACCATCTTCCGTTATCGGTGAAAGAAACTGTGAAAAGGAAGTTGAAGTATAGGAATACTCCTTTAAGTACTAATGGTGCGCTCGTTTCGCTGGTACCGGTGAATTCTGAAACATGGATATTTAGATAGAGCGTATACCAGTTCCTGTGTAATTCCTTAAAACGCTTGGGATAGGCACTATAATTTTTAAGCCAGGATGTTTTGAAACCTGATATTTCGAATTTTCGGTAGTTCATAACTCTGAAAGGAGACGTTTTTCTACCCATGTTTATTAGAACTTTTTTCTTTCATTTCGTATAAGGAACAGCCTCCAAAAGTTTTTCGGTGGAGTTACCTACCACCATGTATATATAAAATAACTAAAAATGAAAGTGACTACGTTTGTGACTTAACTCTTGAACCACTCGAACGATCTCGATCAAATTTACAACCTAGATGAGGTTCGGTTGGTTGGTTTTTATCATTTCATTTTGACGGTGCAACTTACAAGAGGGGAAGGGCGAGATATTTCAAAATGGTCGAAAATGACCGACATTAGTGTCGAATCCATAGTTTTCGGGGTCGCTGAGATGAACAGCGACACTTCCGATTCTGTTTAACTCTAAATTCAGAGCCGCAAATTGAGGAAGGGAGATTATATATATATATATATATATATATATATATATATATATATATATATATATATATAAAGGAGTTGTGCATTCCATTTAAAGTTTCCATTTCAACCCTGTGAAGCGGATAATGAATGCTAGTAATAAATATATTTTAAATGTTTTTTATATCACACTCTTTGTGGATCTCTGGTGACACAGAAGGATGCAGATCATTTCTAGATGAAATTAAAAGAAAAAAAATCAAAGTATAAATATCGTAAATGAATTTACAAAACAAGACGAATAAATATTTCCGAGAGCCAAGAAGCAACGAGACAGAATTTTTTGAGAATCGAGACATGATACTTCTGGGAAAAAAATAAAAATATATACGAAAGGAGACGACAAAACTTTATACTAAACTATACAGTGCAGGACGTAAAACCCAGAAATTACATTTCATTTACACTATCATGAAAAAAAATCATTTAAAAAATATACAGTCATTCTTAAAATTCTGAGCAAAATTCTTATTTTTCAAAATGTTCCACACAAAATACAATGTATCCTTACAAACCCATATTTGTTGGACTTGTCTTGCAAAATAAACCCATTGTTCACACAAGGAAATGAACATACACTGCTCTGTTTCCATTGAGGAAAATTTATTGAGGAAATTTGCGTTCATTGAATTGCGGAACTTTAGTCTTGATAAGAGCTTTATAAATTCTAAGTATTTGTTTGACCAATCTATCCGACTTTTGCAAAATTATGCGGCTCCAACAGCTTTGAAGAGCCGTCCATTCGTTAGCATGTATTCATGGTCTGTCATGTCATATGAAGTTTATTTCAAACGAGTTCGATAGATAACAAATCCGGACACTGTATGGCTATTCCATTTTTGTGGTGGTGTGAGCCTCTTCTTTGCTTTGCAAATAATTACTGCATAGCTTGGAAGAATGTTTGGAATCATTATCCGGTTGTAGTACAAAGTTATGGCTCAAACTAAGCGCTTCTAATGGAATTGCATGCATCACTTAAATGTTATGATACACTTTTTTGTCGATTATTCCGCTGATTTGAAGAAAATCACCAACTTGATTGCCCATAAAACATCTCCATACAGCGACATTGCCTTTTCCGTGTTTTACTTTAAGTGTTACACAGTCCAGATGAAATTTTTCGAGAGGGCGATGCCCAAACATCTGGCGTTGGGAACCGAAAAGCTGAAATTTAGTTTCGTGGGTTCAGGATACGACTCAGTTTCCATTATTCATCGGCTTTCGCCGAAGAGTACTATTTTGCAGTATTACAAGCTCAAAAGGTGTGGTTTCTTTCTTGCACGCGCACCTCAAGACCAAAAATATGCAGTCTTCGGCCCACCGTCCTATCTGATATCTATAGGGAACGGCTCTTACGTAGTTCTTAAACGTTTATTCCCTTTCTTTGTAGTCCTAATGAATTTGTTCTTACCAGAAGTTATTATTTCTGGATAACCAGTTTGTTTGTGTGCAATATTTACACCAGTTTGCCCGACGACTTTTAAGAATCCAACGCACTGCATCGACTGATATCTGCAACTACTGAGCGAGATGCCGCAGATAATAGGTCTTTTCTCTAAAAATAACAACTTGAGCACATGATTCGACATTTAATTAACCGTTTTTCTCTTCCCCATTCTATTTCATAGTGCTTGCACGTTATTCAGGCTATTTTATCGATTCACGCGAGTGAAAATAGCATAATCGAATATTAGATTCGCCCCGAATTTTACACATATACAACACGTTTTAATAGCGCACATACAGTACAATTGATTGTGGAGTAAATAAGCAAGTCCTGATAAGGGTTCGTACAAGCACCACTAGATGATGAAACTATCTATCAGCAGACAAAGGGTGACGTTAATTATCTACCTGTTTACTACAAAGCAATTTTCCTCAATAAATGTGTCTCAGTGTAAACAGAATCATGCATTTTTGTATTCTAATATGAACAAAAGTTGTTTATTTTTACGAAACAAGACAAATAAAATTGGTCTTGTATAGACACAATGCCTTTCAAACTGACACACAATCATAGTCATAACGTCTCGCAAATAAAATCCGAAAAATAAACACACTGCTGAACAAGACTGCACTTATTTAATATAAAAACACATTTACACGTGACGTTTCGATCTTCTAGCCAAGATCCTCATCACGTGGAGTGTACGTCTGATGAGGATCTTGGCTAGAAGATCGAAACGTCACGTGTAAATGTGTTTTTATAATAAATAAGTGCAGTCTTGTTCAGCAGTGTGTTTATTTTACAATGCCTTTCATTTGGAAAATTCTGAAGAATCAGTAGTGTGCTCAGAGTTTTGACAATGACTGTACATAATCATTATTACTATCATAAGCATTCTAATATTGTGACAGGTCACCTATCATAAATTTAGGAGCTTGCTCTGCTTATCTCTTAGTTTTGACAAGACTTCCTTTCTTTAATATTGCAATAGTTACCTCCTTTTACCTTATATCTATAAATGATAACTACTGGCAATGAGTACCGAATCATAAACGCCAAATAGCTTAAACAAGAAAGAAAAATAATTCCGTAAAAAACTTTTAGATGACAATGTTTTTATAAAACACGAAAAGAGGAGAAAATACTTTTTCTTCTGAAATCTTTGAGTTTTACGTCCCACGGTTATGCCGGTTAGGCTAAAGGAGACGGTGATTATGAGAGATGAGTGAAATGGTGGAATGAAGAAAGTGGGAGGAAACGGGAGAACCCCGAGAAAACCCACGCACACGGTGTTTGTCCACCACAAAGTTCACTTAGCGGGAGCAGGGTTTGAACCCGCGACCCCATGCACCAGAGGTGAACGCTCTACCACTGAGCCACCGCGGCCCCCTACTTTTTCTTCTGGTAAGTATAAAACGAAGCGCCCAATGTTTTTAAAAACTTAGTCCCATTTCTTCATTTCACTACACCGAGAATTTTCTCCAGCTTATGTATTTGATAAAATAACATTTATTTTTAAACTTTTTACAGTTATTATTTTTAACTTTTTTGTTAATATGTTTTCATATCCTATCAGTTCTTGATGTCTATCATATTTCACTATCTGAAACGTAATTTACGAAGATATCCTGTATGTTATACCGTACACGCTAACTCCCTAGCGCTTTTGGTTGCATAACGGAACAGGATATATAGTTCGTAGAGAATAATAATTTTACAGTAGAACGATGAGATACAGCCAAAAGATCATGAGAATGTAATATTGTCGTAGGGTTTGCGCATCTGTACCACGCTTCACACCCCTAGTTAGTGTGGAAGTAAATGAAATTAAATTTGAAAATTTGACTAACCAATATGAAAAGTAGCCTAATAATACGCAACTTAATGTTTGTAAAATATATATAGTAAAAATGAAAACTAAATATTCAATACGTAATGTGTTTGGTGATTATCAGTACATTATTAATAAGTTACCAGAATATTTTTTAAAGCGATAATACACCGCAATTTGCTAGAAAATCACAAAAATGCGATTCATCTATTATCGTAATGTATTACTGATTACCTTTTCGACGAGAAAAGCATACCATTGATTTTGCGTCATGCTTACAGATGGACTCATATAAACGGATATGTTACGCTTAAGTATAAGTACACCAGGTTAAGCTAAGTATAAAGACTCGCAATTGTAAGTATATGGGAATGTTTCTCCTGATACGTTATATTTCGGAATAATAGTATAAAGCAGAGTTTGATTTATATTTTCCGTTCAGACATTTTTTCAGATATTTTTTGTGTCTATTATGGAGTTTATCAGACAAAACATCCTCGTGAAATATGCACTCAAACAACCAATCATCTGTATCTGCTAAGTATAACTACTTGCATTTAAAACTATGTGAGATTTTATTTCCTGATACGCTGAGTCTCTGAATGAATAGTATAGGGTGGCCCAAAAGTAGGTATATAGTCCCATACTGACCGGCTCATGATATTTTATATAATTTTCTTATTGTTATCCATTCAGGTAGTGACTTAGATTCTTTGTAATTTGTTCTTCATCTCTCTTCACTCATACCTTAAACTTGGGACAGGCAGAAGCAACTAATTATCTTAAACTAAAATGTCATACTTTGTAGGACTGTATACCTACGTTTGGGCCACCCTGTATAAATCGAGGTTAAGGTTTGGTTTATGCTCTCTGTTCAGATATCTAGGATGCCAGACAAAATATTCTCGAGGAGAATGCCTCCAAACAACCAATCAGCTACTTTGCTTCGTGATGGATACGCAACATATCTGTACAGATACATCCATGCGTGAGCCATTGTCCCTAAAATAGTTTGGCAATCAAAATTGACAGAATTCTCATGGCTAGATTTTCTATTATGAACAAATCTTGCGAAATTTTAGGTATCACACCAGAGTATTCTTTTTAGTATTTACTACCAGTTTTTTTTTTTCTGAGAATGAAAATTTATTGTGACATATAGGTATAATTATGTTAAATAGTAAAATGAGCCTATAATTTCATGAATTTAGACTTTCCATTGTCAGCATATGACAAAAGAAAGATTCGGGTGTGGCAGGCCATTGACTTTCAAATGATCATGTATGACATTACAATCACGTACGAAGAAAAGTTGAAAATTACTGGTTTTAGCATTTGCATTTACATGAGCCAGTTTTACAAATGATTGCAATAATAAAGCTATTATAACCGATCAATTGTTGATCACTGCTTACATGTGTTACTACCGCATAGTAGATGCATGCAGTAGTTAAATGATTGGGGACTGCAGCAATAGGATGGGATGCGCGTAAGACTGGACAAGCTTATTGGAATTTGAGACAAGACAAACATATTTCTCGTCTCAAATTTTCGAGACAAGGCATTATTAGTAAAATATCTCGAAAAAAGTTTAAATTTTTATTATGAATTTTATCTCGTCTTATTTTTGTCTCGTCACGAAATTTCCAATAACATACGGTAGAACTCCGCGTGGAGAGACAGGTATATATTTTCGAGACAAGATAGACTTAACTCTCGGTTGTTCCTATGACAAGATTCACTTTCTGAACATTTGTTTTGCAATTCAAGTATTTACGTAACCAATGCCGATAAGTAGTATCATTTAAGCTAACAGATGGACAACTACTTACAGATCCAGTGCAAAGCGAAGCAATTGCTTGGTTCACTGGGGATCCTTCTCATAAAATGTTCTGTCTGACATTTATTCCAACGTTTGACTATGAGCTTATCAAACACTAAGCTTGATTTTCTAAACTATACGTTCACATACATAGTATATCGAAATAATAATTCTAGCATGTTTTTCAATGCAAGTATTTATACTTAAGAGTCTTCATCCCGGTGAAATTAAAATACCGCTAATTTTACAGTAATTTGTGATATCTTGAAATAGATAAAATATAATTAAAATATGGACCAAGAGCGCCCTAGACAATATTATTTTGCGTGAGATACCGTTATCACAAGTCACCTAGTGGCTTTCCGTTTTCAGCTGTTTAGAAACGCGAAAATAAATGCCAATTTTCAAAATGGCTCGAAATCGAAAGCAGATAAGTGAGTCGTGATAACGGTTTCTTATGTAAAATAATATTGTCTAGGGCGCTCTTGTTCCACATTTCGATTAATTTTTGTCTATTTGAAGATATCACATAATTACTGTAAAATTAGCGGTATTTTAATTTCGCCGGGATGAAGACTCTTAACGTACGTATCCATGAAGACTCGCATTTAAACTAATTCAGGAACAATACAAAGAGTATATGTTGGTCGCAAGCAAATCGATTTTCCAACTTTTAAAATTTAAAAGACAGCGGTAGTAACAATGCTCACTACTTGAAAGAAACTTAACAGTCTTAACACTATTATCATTTATAGACTACTATTAATACAGTGGGACATCGATAACAAGAAACTGAAGGGAATAGATACAAATTCGAGTTATCGAGTTTCCGCGTTCAGCAACAATGAAAATTACGTAAAAACATAGAGCTATAGCTTCGAGCTATCGAGGTTACATCAAGAAAAATTCGACTTATAGAGGTAAAACTTCGACTTGTAGAGGTTCGCAGATAGGAAAGTTCGAGTTAACGAGGTTTTTAAATGTGATTACAAAACGGTTAAAATTCAACTTATCGAGATTGTAATTTTTGAACATTCGACTTACAGAGTGTTATGGAAAGTTCAAGAGAATATGAAAAAATCCAGTTACCAAGGAATTCGAATTATCGAAATTCGAGTTATCGAGGTCCAACTATATTAATAATAATAAAAAAATAAGTAAATGTGTCGCAATATGTTAGGAGTTTTTAGTAAAGTGTGTCGTTAGTCGAAAAAGGTTGGGAATCACTCTCTAAAGTACCCACTGTAAGTTATTTCTAACAACTTGCCGGTCAACTAGTAGACATGGTTCACGTATTAGCCAACCCTATTTTATTATATTTTTGTCTAAATACGTATATGCCAATATAATCTGTTCACCAAAACCAAGACATAGCGTCGTATGTTGAAAAATTGACAATTCTACACCACTACGCTTTAGCAATCAGTATATAATACAGTATTAAGAATTGTAGTAGAACAAACAATGTCTGTTGTTTTGACATGCTAATATTATCGGCGAACAAAATCATCATTCTCTCCTCATTGTTTGTATTTCTTCGGCGTCTTTATCTGACAGGAAAGTTGCCAATGACAGCTCATGTATCCTTCGCAGAGTATCCTTTTTGGATCTGAGCCTTTGTAAACATTTCGCGGAGTGATTTTCAAGTGATTCAAATTCCGTTTGATGTGACTTTCACATTCCATCATCATAATCATCATTAGAGCAATGATTGCAAGCTGTAACAGTTGATGATTATGCATGATTTCTTATTTTAGTTGCGAAGGTATACAAGGGGAGAGGGGAAGGGGGGGAGTAGGGCAAAATCAAGCCAAACCAATACTGTATATGTTTCTTCGCTGAAGTCAAGTCTATGAGATGTAGGTTAGCGGGTCCAACACACCCGATATATCGGTGAAAGCGTTTTTTTGTTGTTGTTATACGTTCGGAATTCTTTTGCAGAGACACAAAACTTGTTCATTAGCAGCTTCAGGGATATCTTCAAGCTACGGTGTTTCATACAACACTTTTCTTTACTAACGGTGAGGTTTACTCACAAAAAAAGAAATAAAGAAAAAGAAAGAAAAGAAAAGAAAAATATATATTCATCATAGCAGTTAACTTCCAGTAAAGGAAAGCAAGTTTTTGTATGAGGACGAAAGTCTTACGCTGGTTCCGTTTTTTGATTACCATAAATTACCTAAGATGATGATAGATATCATCAATACATTATAAATTAAGAAAAAAATAAATATTTAGTTTAACGTCTCAGGCTTATGCCCTGTAGAAAATTATGAATGGAAAGGGTCGCGGTAGCTCAGTGGTAGAGCGCTCGCCTGTAGCGCATTGAGTCCCTAGTTTGACCCAGCTCCCGCCCACTGCGTGCCTTTTCTCTGCGCTCTCCCGTTTCCGTCCACTTTCGTCATTCTAGCATTATCATCGAGCTGATCATCACAGTCTCCTTAGCCTACACGGCATAAGTGCCTGGGTACTCCATGCGTTCCCAACGCGTTTTTAGGGCTCATGCGTACGCTTGGAATAAGATCATTCTGATTCTACCCTTCCGGCGCGGGAAATGAAAAAAAAAAAAAAAAGACCTGGAAACCAAAACTGGCTCAGTGTATGATTTATAATTCTAGCGAAAGTAAAACAACCGAGTAACCACCCAGATCACGTTCGCTGTGGGGAGTAACGCATTCTCGAATAGCCATAGACAAACTGTAAGACAAACTTAAAAAAAAAAAAAAAAAAAAAAAAAAAAAAAGATTGGTGGAAAAAAGTATTAAAGAATATTCTACATACTGTATGATATTGTTGACTCCAACCACATACTTCTTTACACCATACGACCACGTCTCATAGTCTCGGAGCTGAAAACGACGCTCAATTCCAGTCCAATCAAATCCATCAATCAATGGATTTATGTTGCTGCAATGCAGTGGGGGATCCAGGGGGCGATCGGGGCCATCGACCCCCTCCAGAAGAGGATTTTTTTTAAAAAATTTTATAAATAAATAAAACCCATCCCAGAGTTTGGAGCTCTTTAAAGTAGCCCTAAGTAGCAGTATTACGACCCCCCCCCCAGAAGTCCGTCCTGGATCCGCCCCTGCTGCAATGAGTAAATTTTCATTACCGAAGCCTCTATAATTAACGGAAAATATTCCAGTATCAAGCAATTCTCTTATAATAGCAACGAAGTCAACAAACAACAACAAAAAAAAAAAAAAAAACTATTTAATATTCCAGGAAGTAATTACTTAACTCATTGATACAACAAATTTCCTTATTCTATTAACAATAGATTATAAAATACTAATCAGGATAACATCAACGCTACACTGAGTATGTATGCCGAAGAATAAGGATTCAGCATGGATAACACTTGATAGAAACAAAGTGTATGTGTGTACTGTACCAATACGAACAATGTTGCGTCAGGTTAACAACTCATATCTACAACATATGTATGTATGTAATTTTTAAAATATAAGATATTGCAAGGAAAATAATTTACCAGTATTACATCAATGTCATGGTCTACAAACTAAGAACAATAAATGGTGTTTTTTTTTTTTTTTTCGATTACTGTGGAATATTACTCTACATATTTCTCAATAACTCTATCTGATAAACTAGGAAATTCGTATGAAAACGTTGCAGTATTACGATGAACGTTCTGACACAATTTAACTAGCTCTAGCATAGAATTTCCTAACAAACAAACAAGGAAGAGAACACATATGGTGGTCCTAACGAAAAGTTTACGGAAAATAAGTCAATAAAATTTTAATTCCGTTTTATAAACTTCCATTTCTTTTTTTTTTTAAAAAAAAAAAAAGAAAAAAAAGTTTAATGTCCCAGGATTGTACTCCGAGGCTAAGGGAGGCGGTAGCGGAATAAAGAAAGTGGGAGAAAAACGAAAACCGCGAAAAAGCTACGCACATGGTGTTTGTCCACCACAAAGCCCACTTCGTGAGAACTCTAGCGCAGAGCCAAAATTGAATACTATTTAATTAGTATATATGACAAGTGTGCTGTATGTAGCATACGCATTTCCAATACACTTGCCGTAAGTCAAAAGCAGTAGGAATCAGATTTCTGGGGTTTCAGCATCTTTAGCCATATTAGCCCGTCACGTATGAGGGATGATGCCTTCGGCGATCACATTATCCGAAGAATTGGCGAGGAAGAAAGGAATGGAGAGAAAAAAGGAAGGAAGCGAACTGGGACCATTATGTTAGATACCATCCAGGTATTTGCTTGTGTGAATGAAGAAAACCCAGAAAACCCCAATGTTGAAGACAAATTTGTGCTGCTGACATGCAGTTTGTTCACTACAAAGACGCGTATGTAAGTGAATATTTCAATAGTGTAATCATAATAACTCGTTTTTTCTCGATGTGTCGATCGAAAACTTATTTAACTGTAGGGGGCAAATGGTAATCGTACCCCATTTCCACTAGACTAGTGGTCATGCTTCAGTGGTTGCCTCTGATTAAAACCAATATGATTCCCGCGGCACAAAAAAGTGGTCATATTCCTGGACGCTTTCGAGGATATGTTTTTCTGACGTAACTGATGTGTAGAAGCTTTAGTGATGATGTCCGAACTGCAGAATCACAAAACCTAGCAAGTTGAGCTCCGAGTCATACTGAAATGGTTGCGATGGTGATCGTGTTCTCACCTACCAATTCCCAAACCCGTGCAACGTTAGAAAAGAATCACTATCGTACCGGTACGGTACGAAGAATCGAGTCATCACTGGAAACTTAAGCAGTGTACTAAAATCAATGATACCAGTGATTGTGATTTTAGTAAGGGAGTGATTGATTTAATGTAGTCTGTATTCGATGACCAAAACAATGGCTCAAAATCAATTTCGCTATGTTTTGAAATATAAAATATTTCAAGTGACTTGATTAGTCAATCTTTTATTTCACGTGACTTGATGAGTCAATCTTTTATTTCACGTGACTTGATGAGTCAATCTTTTATTTCACGTGACTTGAGTCAATCTTTTATTTCACGTGACTTGAGTCAATCTTTTATTTCACGTGACTTGAGTCAATCTTTTATTTCACGTGACTTGAGTCAATCTTTTATTTCACGTGACTTGAGTCAATCTTTTATTTCACGTGACTTGAGTCAATCTTTTATTTCACGTGACTTGAGTCAATCTTTTATTTCACGTGACTTGAGTCAATCTTTTATTTCACGTGACTTGAGTCAATCTTTTATTTCACGTGACTTGAGTCAATCTTTTATTTCACGTGACTTGAGTCAATCTTTTATTTCACGTGACTTGAGTCAATCTTTTATTTCACGTGACTTGAGTCAATCTTTTATTTCACGTGACTTGAGTCAATCTTATCAAAGCAAGACCACCACTGTCAAGATTAGAAAGTAAGAAAGGATCCTAAATTTCACCTAAAATTACACTACAGAGTGGATAGAAATCGAAAATTCTTTATAACTTTTAAAGATTAATGGATTTTCGTTAAACAAAATGTGTTTTAAGTCATAAAGCTGTCGAAATTTAACAAAGATATGTTTATACTTGAAGATTAACAACTTGGTGAATCGTTTAATGATGCGTGAACAACTTCTCTCGGTACGAAGTATGGAATTCACTGGTACAGGTGAAAAATAGCGACGAAATGTGCATAAATTTCGTGCTTCGACTCACTCAAGGACTTATCAGAAACTGTCATTTCGAACTGATACAAATGGGACCTTTGGGCTAATAATCACAGAATTGGTAGTCTCCTCACACCTAAATCAGAGGAAAACGCTAAGATGATTCAGATGTTAACATTTAACTTTTTAAATTTGTAAACAACTATCAGATCACAAACCCTGTCTTCGATGCGACAAGTGACTTAAGTTTTAAGTGTGGAACAAAACTGTAGATGGTCTAAAAACACTATTCTCTGCAACAACAACCAATTACGGATCAATTGCAGACTGTGTTTGGCATTATGCTCTCACCAATATAGCCTAACATTGGGAAATCAGTAGGATATATATATATATATATATATATATATATATATATATATATATATATATACTAAAGCGTTTGCAGACGTTCGTGAACAATGATGAGCACGAAGATTGTTGCCTACGAAATAACAGTTCAAGCTGTCTCGTCTCTAAAAACTTTCATGAAAGTCGTATATCGTCTCGGAAAATGTATTGATTTCTATTGGAAGATTTCTTGTCTTGTCTCATGCTGTGGCCACTCAATGCTAGAGCCTACGTAAACTTTTACAAGCACACAAGAAATTGTCTCAATTATTATTTTAACAAGAATTTTAGGAACGATCCGAAAAATTGATCAAAAGATTACGATCTTGGCTAAGTTTTTTGGATCAGGGTCCACAAAATTTTTGAACGGACCTTTTTTTTTTTTTTTTTAAATAAGGACATCATATTGAGTTAAGAGAGTTTGGGTTTGGCTACACTATAGGTAGTTCTCCAAATATAAGGCGTACAAGAAAATATTTGATTGAAATACATTGGATCTTTTGATCCAAAAAGTGATAGACCTACTTTGTATATAATAACAAAATGAATTTTAAAAAAAAAAAAAAGAATCCCTAAGAAAATAGGGAGGTCAAAGGTCAAATGATGCGCAGTTAATCCTATACATAGACACAAAAAGAATGTTGTGCCCTGTCAGACGTTACCCAATAATAGTACTAATAAAAAAAAACTAACAGCGAACTTTAACATTCTGACCAGTCAGTGACCACGTGATTCAGTTGACCTGTATGGATGCACGTGAAAAGTATTGCGTAACGAGCAAGTCGTGCAGCAAGCATCCCAATTCGTTAGCGACCAGAGGGCAAATAATAACCACTACAAACAATATGTCAACATTGGTGGGGGATACAAAAAAAAAAAAAAAAAAAAAAAGGAGCGGCTAATATAAATTTAGCTCTATCCTTACGTGAAAGTGTGGTGATTACACTCTTTTTTTTTTTCTCCAGAAAGATTTTATTTTTATCCAAATACTTCGTCGGCCACGGATCAGATGCAGCATACTTCTCAAGGTGATTTGAACAAGGGGAAGGAAAACAAGCCTTCCAGTTTCACTTTCGTTCTCCTTTTAAACAGCGCCGAATTATCATCACACAAGCAGACGCGGTTTCCATTTAAAATGTATCATATGCACAGTGGCGTATTTACGATTTTGTTTCGGGGAGGGGGCTTTGCTAACTTTATTCCTGGAAATGTGAAAATTCTGCAAGATATTTCATTTACTTGAATATAGTAAATAAAATTTCGGAAGCCGTAAGCCCTGAGGCCCCCTCCTAAATACGCCACTGCATATGCACATACATTGGATATAGAAAATCCATATTTGCTTATTAGATTCGAATTCACAAACACGGTAAATGGGTGTTTACCTCCTGCTGTACACATATAGATATTACATACAGAGTATGCGAAGATCCAACATTATGAGAAAAATACTTAATTCAAAATGGATAAAGTTATGTATACGAATATTATGAGAAAAAATATAATCTAATTAAGAGTTAATTAACCTTGTACTTGTCTTACACTGTACATTAAATCATACCTCCGTGGGTTTTCAGACCAACAGGATGGCAACATCCAGGGCGTATGCAATATTTTCTTTCAGGGATATAACATGTTCCACTTGTCATATAAGCTTAGCGAACAAATACTCTGTATAGGGATGCGCACGAGACAAGATTTGAGGTTGCCTCGTCTCGAAAAATGTATAGTTCTCTATTGGAAGAGCTGTGTCTCAACTCGAATTTTGTCACGAAAATTCTGTCTCGTCTCGACTCGAACGCATCCCTAACTCTGTACTACTACTACTACTACTACTACTACTACTACTTATTATTATTATTATTATTATTATTATTATTATTATTATTATTATTATTATTGGCACATCAAAAAGAATTTCCTGAAACTGCTTGAAAAACGTATACCGAAATACCTGATGTGCTACCTCCATTCGCTGCGTTCGCAATGCCTATATTTGTAATTCATATATCCATATATCGTTCACTTTCTTCATTATTTTTAATATAAAGAAACTTATCATTGTACACGAACAGACAAAAGCGAAAAGATATACTTATTAAAACCTTAGCTCATTAATGAAAAATTTTTAAGGTGTACAATTTAACAACGTTCATAAAACATAGGATAACATAACCTATTTAGGTAAGAATCTAGTTATGTTACTAACTCTTCCTAACAGAAAGCTGATAAAACTTATTTATTGAATATTACACACTTTCTAAAATGTAGAATTGTTAGGTGTAAAACATTCTCTCTGAATAATTATGAACAAATCTGCTAAGTTTGATCAAGATCGATATCGCGATTACAATTGCCAATAGGTATTTGCCTGGTGTGAATGAGGGAAATCTCTCTCACGATGGCTGACCTGAAAAAGCTGTTACAACTTCTTGATCAAGTGTCTCCACTGGAAATGGAACCCCGGGAGCGCTTGCAAAGAAGCAACAGCACTACGCTGGGGCATTAAGAGTTCCTATCACTGCGAAATTTAAATACCGCTAATTTTACAATAATTATGGGATATCTTCAAATAGATAAAATATAATCGAAAAGTGTATCAAGATCTCCCTAGACGATGTTATTTTGCATGAGGTACCGTTATCACGAGTCACCTAATAATTTGCTGTTATTTAGAAACGCGAAAATAAATGCTGATTTTCTAAATGGCGGGAAATCGAAGCAGATAATTGAATCGTGATAACGGTATCTCACGCAAAATAATACTGTCTAGGGAGGTCTTGTTCCACTTTTCGATTATCTTTTATCTATTTGAAGATATCACATAATTACTGTAAAATTAGCGGTATTTTAATTTCGCAGTGATGAGGCCTCTTAAAGTGATAATGTAGAAATTGGATGATCAGGGCTCTTGGATGAGCCCAAGTACCTTAACACCTCGATTTAGGGGCCATTCAAAAATTTTGTGGCCTCTGATCCAATTGGACCGGAAGATCCAATATATTTCAATCAAAACTTTTATTGTAGGCCTTATACCTGGAGAACTGCATACAGGGTAGCCAAACCCAAACTATCAGTTAACTCAGTATGATGTACTTATTCCGTAGAAAATACGAAAACTCGATTTAGGGAACGTCCAAAAATTTTGTGGCCCCTGATCCAAAAACTAATTCTTGGCCAAGATTGCAATCTTTTGATCCATTTTTTCCCTAAAATTCTAGCTTAACTGATCAATCAACTGCTTAAATTTTCGTTTACAGTTCTTAGAAAATAATTGGATTATTTACCTCTCAATGTATGCGTAATCCGAACTACTTTCACTATTTTATTTTTTAAAAAGACTCACACTTCCTTTCTTTGCATGACATTTTTCCTCTTTGAGTCATCAGTAGGAAAAAATGAACCAAGACAGAATTAATCCATACACACGTAACAACAAATTAAACTATTTAAATGAGTAATTTTAATAGCGACCTTTCGTGAAATATTGTGTCATTTAAACATAATGGTGGTCCAGTTGCATACTATGAACAGCGCAAGAAAGTTGTAATACATGTTGCTAAGTGCGTGTGTTACAAAATGTAATTGGATTACACGATAAGATGAAGAGGGGGAAGGGAAAGATGTAATGTCTTAAGCTGTAATTTATCGGGTCAATGGTACCTTTTTCTGTTTTAAACTCAAAGGTAGCAAAGTTCAGTTTCAAACCTAGAAAACGCCCAAAGAAGTTAACGAAAGGAAAATGGGAACATGAAGAAATCACAGATTGTAATCGAATGTTCTCGCATGCATCAGTTTGTAAAGGTTTAAAAATATCAAGAACTTTGTTAGAGGTTAATCGTAAAGATGAAAATAACAAGATACCATTAAATCTGTCATGAAATGATCGACGAACCTGCTAACAGGTATCGGAAAAGAGAGAAAGAGAGAGAGAGAGAGAGACAAGCAAAGTGGTTCTTGCCTTCTAATAATTCAACGACCTTATTTAGTCCCACAATTGAACCGTAATACCAAGGTATGCACGCGTACTGTTGATATTAGACCTGCTAAAATTCAAATAATTCGTTTTTCGAATATTCAAGTCATGGATTCTTCAAATATTCGATTTTCGAATAGATTCGAATAATTGCCCGGATAATGAATAAGTATTTTTAAAACCATTAGTTGATAACAATAACGACACACTAAAGTAAGGAACAATAAGTCCTAGTAAAGACAGTAAAGAGGATCACGCTATATGGATAGCTACCGTTATCCGTGAATATGTAACGGATTGACTCCGTTAATGAACTCGGCCGAGATAATCACTTTGGTGGTCTACTGCAAAAAAAAACATAGTTGAAATATTAGTTTTCGTTGAAAAGTTATCACGTGGAGTAACGGACAAACGGACGTACTAACATTACAAGGTTCATTGGCGTGATTCTATTAACATTACAATCTTATAAGGTACACTAGTGCAGCTTGATCGTAATAGCTTTACAATCTTATAAGGTCTAAATTGTATAAGACCCACCAGCGTGATTCTAATAACATTATAATCTTATAAGACCCACTAGCGTGATTCTAATAACATTATAATCTTATAAGACCCACTAGCGTGATTCTAATGACATAATCTTATAAGACCCACTAGCGTGATTCTAATAATATCACAATCTTAGAAAGACCACTAGCGTGATCTTAATAAGATTACAATCTTATAAGGCCAACTATTGTGATCCTAATAACATTACAATTTGATAAGGTCCATTAGCGTGATCTTAATAACATTACAATCTTATACGGTTCACTGGCGTGTTCCTAATAATTACAATCTTATAAGGTACACTATTGCAGCGTGATCGTAATAGCCTTACAGTTTTATAAGGTCTAACAATTGTATAAGGCCCACTAGCGTGATTTTAATAACATTATAATCTTATAAGACCCACTAGCGTGATTCTAATAATATCACAATCTTAGAAAGCCCACTAGCGTGATCTTAATAACATTACAATCTTATAAGGCCAACTATTGTGATCCTAATAACATTACAATTTGATATGGTCCATTAGCGTGATCCCAATAAACACCAATCTTCCTTCTGCCATTCCCCCATAACCTACAGCATGATCCACAGCCCATGTGTTTTAATGTCTCCAATCTCCAATCAAGGAATAAAACTATTAGAACTGAAATTAATCAAATTTTAACTTCATGTATGCATATTCGAACTGTATGTATGATTGTATGATGATTGTATGTAAGATCGAATGTATTATTACTCGAACCTTAATCTCTTCACGGATATGGTATCAAATGATGCCACATATTTATCAGGAAAATAATCCGATTTTTTTTTTTTTTTCACGAAGAAGAATGCGAACTGAAGGTAAGTAAAAACAAATGCTTCAGAATATTATTTTTACTTACCTTCAGTTCGCACTCTTCTTCGTGAAAAAAAAAAAAAAAACGGATTATTTTCCCGATAAATATGTGGCATCATTTGATGAAGAGGTCAACAGTGAAAAATGAAAATTAAATTTTTCAGTTTAACGTTCCACGACTATACCCTCTAGGCAAAAGAATACAATAATTAAGATAAGTGAATGACGAATTGGTGGAATGAGAAAGTGGGAGGAAATGGGAGTACCCCGAAAAACCCCACAGACACAAAGTTGTCGATTACAAACTTACTTCGCCAGGATTGAACCAGGATCCCCACGCACCAGAGGTAAGTGTTCTACCACTGAGCCACCATTTTCTCCGAACCTTAACAGCACAAGGAAAGTATAATTCTAGAGACTGCAAGCATAAACAAATAATTAAATTGCTTGTTTCCTTAACTGGGAAATTAGGGGTTCAAATCTGTGATGGACTTTAGATTCATGTACGTTTTTTTTTTTTTTTTCCTCAAACAAATCTGAGGAACGACGGGAAAGTGATATTTTAAGTTCTCCCCAGACTCCTTTTAATATTTTCAGCACAAAATGTCAGGTTAATCTACAAATTTCGTAAATAAATACATAAACAATACAGGTTCATAAAATGTACCTAGTTTCCTATAAAGTACATACCGATCTGAACTTTTTCAAACACATTAAGTTGTGGGATATTGAAACTCGAATATTGAAAATTGAGAACATACCGCAATTTCACCGCAACATCATGAACTACATATTAAAATAAATAACTAAGTAACTCTATGGCCTATGGAACCCGGAGGTTCAATGCCGCGTTCACAAAAGCTCTCCACTTACTTCTATCCTTAGCTAACTGCATCCAGTTTCTACTTTGTATTCCAATCTCTGCGAGATCCATCTTAATATTGTCCTCCCATCTGTGCCTAGGTCTTCCTAATGTTCGTTTTCCGATGGGTCTTCCAGTCAAGACTTTGAAAGCGTTTCTACTTTCTTCCATTCTAGGTACATGACCCGCCCACCTTATCCTCCTAGACATGACGACCCTAACAATTAAAATAAATAACGAAATTCAAAAAAAAAATGAAATGAAATCCTTAGTTTTACGTCCCACGATTATGCCGATTAGGCTAAAGAAGACGGTGATTATGAGAAATGAATGAAATAGTGGAATGAAGAGTGGGAAGAAACGGGAGAACCCCGAGAAAACCCACGAGTACGGTGTTTGTCCACCACAAAGTCCACACGGCGCGAGCTGGGATCGAACCAGAGATCACAAGCACCGGAGGTGAACACTACCACTGAGCCACCGCGCCCCTTCGATAACGAAATTCAAAGAATAGCAAAAACGGAAAATTTGGTGTTTGGGTTCGATTATAACGTGGCCTCTTGTTCAGTATCGAGGGTACATCAAACGGGAACCTACAGCTTAACGTGAGATCAGAATCACATGTGCTCCTACCAGGAATCAAACACGGGTATGCTAACAATAAGAAAATAACGGAAAATATCGAATTATCGAAATAAAAATAATAAGTTAAAACTTGAAATAACTCCTGAGACCTGATTGTCGACATATTGACCACTAGAATTTCCGGTTTGAAAGAACTGCGGTCTATAATAGCGACAGAGGAACGTATTACAAATACCACTGGAAAGATATATCAATGTAGATGACTATATGCTTCAGGTGCTATTACAATACCTCAGTTCCTTCAAACGGAAAATTCTAGGATTTAGGATTTTAGATTTCTGGGCTTTCGGCATCTATGGCCATGTTAGCCCGTCACATTTGAGAGGTGACGTCGATCGGCGATCACACTATCCGGGAAAAGGGAAGGAAGGAAGCGGTCTGGAACCTGTATTAAGTACCATTTGCCTGGTGTGAATGAGGAAAACCCAGGGAAACCTCATTCAGGATTCATGATCTGAAAAAGCTTTTACGCTTTTTCGACCGAGTGCCCCACCGAGAATCGAACCCAAGACTGCTCGCACCACGGAAAATTCTAGTGGTCGATATCATGTCTGGTTTCAGAAGGATATTAAAATATCGATCTAACCAAACATTGCACTGCTCTATCATGGACTATGCCTTTTCTTGCATAATTCACTATGATTCTACTATAGCTTACTGGTTGCTACAATACTTTCTCAATGGATAGGCAATTCCTAATGAGACTAAATGCACGAAAGAATGAATGTTCCTTTTTCTCTCTTTGTTGCTCCACAGGCGATGAAGAGAACTTACTTCTGAAACCGGTTACGCACTCGATTGCAGGAAGATCTAAAAAACTTGAATACAAAAAGCACGTGAGTGTGCGGTATGTTGTTTACTCCATACCTACTTCCTTGCAATACATTATTTCCAAGGTGTTCCGATATGTAACTTACTAGTAACTTACAAGGAAAGTATCTGACCTGCATCACTAAATAATCGAATAAACCTTAACGATTTTCTAAGTCATTGAATAGTCAAACTTTTGCTCGTGTCCAATCTTTTGTCCCTCAGCAGTAATCAAATTTAAAACTTCATTTTATTTCATGGTGGTTTAATGATAAAGCAATAATTTCAAATTGAAAGAATCCCGACTTCAATTCCAGGGTACATTTGTCATACACAGTGTCTCACCATCGGATTTTCTCGAGTTTTCCCGTTTATTCTCACTAAGGGACGCACCCACAGGAGGTCCACCGGGACCGGACCCCCAAAACTTGCTAACTTAACATACTTTGTACAATCATCCGATACTAATGTCCACTCCATAGTTTTTGAGTCACTGGATTGAATAGTGATATCCCTGATGCCATTTAGATGCAAGTTCAGCCCTATTGGCACGAGAGCTGAGAAGAGGTGTGAGAGGTTGGGAGAAGGAAGCGGGTACATTAGGGATTTTAGTCTTTACATCTTCATTTAAATGCGTATCCTAAGGGGGAAAGGGGTTCAAATATTTCCTTACACCTATTCTTCCAGTGCGAAATAGAAGAATTGCAGCTAGTAATAATAAAATAATACAATAATAATATTTTTGAACATTCAACGATTATACACCGAAGCTAACGGAGACTGTGATGATGAGATGGATAATAATAGTGGAATGACAAAACCAGGAGGAAACGGGAGAAGCCCGAGAAAACACATGCACACGGTGTTTGTACGCCACAAAGCCTACTTTTTGGGAAATGGGATCGAACCCAGGACTCCATGCGCCAGAGATGAGTCACCGCGGCCCAATAATAATAATAATAATAATAATAATAATAATAATAATAATAATAATAATAATAATAATAATAATAATAATAATAATAATAATAATAATAATATGCTTTCAAAGGACAATAAAGACTAGTTTACCTTTTAGCGAAAATGGTACATATTAGTAAAACAACTAATGCAGTTTAACTCTGCAAATACATCAAGTCCCTTGTTAGTATTATTTTTATTATCTAATGTTCGTGAGATGAGTAAATATTGTATTCTAGTAAGGATTATTATTATTATCTGTAGCTGCAGGTAAAACTTTCTATTCCGGCATTTCACCTAAAATTTAAAATTGTTTAAGATGCATTGTAGCATTTATTTTATTTTATTTAAAAGTATTCCCCACTTGTATTTATTTACGCGTGTTATCATCTTTCATCGCACTAAGAGTTAGAAGCAAACAAAAGAGAAAGAAGAAATCACAGCAATGGAATTCCGATGAGAAAAATGTAAACGTTTTCGCACGATTTCACAACTCTTTCCTACCCATTTCATCCTTATTCAGCGCTTTGACACCACTTTCGCTACATTTCTCAAATTCAATTTAACAGCCAAGCTACTAAGAATAGCGCCAGCATTTGCCCCCGAAACTCAGAAGTTCCGGATGTAAAATACTTAGATTTTCAATAACCAAGTCTGTAAATTCTCTGAGAAATACAATGATTCTTTCCATAACATAGCGTATTTGATGCACGAGTTCCCGCGAACAATTCCTGGTAGCGGAGGCGCCATGACTCAATGGTACAGCGTTCATCTTTGGTGCATGGGGTCCTTGGTTCGATCTCAGGTCGCGCCAAGTGAACTTTGTGCTGAACAAACACCGTGTGTGTAGGTTTCCTCGGGGTTCTCCCGTTTCCTCCTACTTTCTTTATTCCACAATTTCCTTCATTTCTCATCATCACCGTCTCCTTTCGCCTAGCCGGCATAACCGTGGGGCGTAAAACTTAGATTTAATTTCATTTTAATTCAATTCAATTCCTGGTGGCGGAGTATTGAACGCATTACGACGGTTAATCCCATCTTTAAACTGTAGGTCCACGTTCCATATGGCTTCGTTGCTAAAAACAAACGCTAATGAACAGGTACACAAAGAAAACATACTTATATAGCGCCCCTTGGCGTTGGCCTAGTAGCTAGCATGCGCGCCCTCGGTGCATGGGGTCTCACATTAGATTCCAGTGAGAGAGAGACTTAAAATTTGAACGCATTACGAGACAACAAAAATCTCGAGTGACGCAGGCAACACTAGTTCACCCAAGTGTTAGATGTCGAGCACTGTTTAAGTGTTACACGATTTATATACAAAAAGCCATAAATTGATAATGTGATTGTACGAACACCGTGGAGAACATTAATCAACGTTTAAAGGTGTGTAAGTCATTAGACAATATACTACAATAATGAATAAGATTAAAATATTTTTATATCACACTCTTCGCGGATTTCTCGTGACGTGGAAAAATTGATAATTTCTAGATGAAATTTAAAAAAAAAAAAAAAGGACAAATTTTTGTAGATAAATGTAACAAAAGTAGAGAGAAAATGTTTTCGAAACGAAATGAAAAAGAATTCTTCGAGAATCGAGACGACACAACCTTATTTCTCGTCTCGCCTTGTCCCGTGGGCAACGCTAATTACACTAGTTCGGATTCTACCTTAAGTTGTAAGTATATATATATATATATATATATATATATATATATATATATATATATATATATATATAGCCACATTGCTGAAAGCAGACGCTAAACTCCAATGAACAAATATACAAGCAAAACATAGTGATTCATGGATACACGTACTAAACTAAACTTCCTTGTGAAATCAGCTCACAACATAACTAATTCCAGGTCTCTAGAGCGGAGTTCATTTTTTTTTCCTTAACTCAAGTACTCAGCTGTTTCATGATACTGAGTTAAAACCAAACATTCTGCATTCTATTAAAAACCCAATACAAGACCACCCGCGCTTACCTTTTTAAAAAATGAAATTATTTAAATTGATGTCTCATATATATGTCCTTCATACTAAAGGAGACGGATGAATAATAAAAGTGAATATACAGAGTGTTTCAAAACAACACCGACAACGTTTGGGAGGCGATTCCTGACACCAAGATAAAACGAAAAGTATAGACCAACTTGGGTGCACAAATGCTTTCTTTCGGAGTTACAGGCTGACGAAAACAGGAAATAATCAACTTTAAATATCCATAGTTCTAAAACTATGGGACGTACCGTAGTCGGGTCAAGACTTCACTTAGAAACTAATATATGCGCTATCCAAAAATACATGTTTCAGAATCCAAAGGTACTCACGCAACAATTTTTTATAGAGGCAGTTTGTCTATGGCATATAATTTGAAGTACTCACTAATTACCTAAATAAAAATTGTTGTGGAAATACCACAGGATTCTGAAACTTAGATATTTGGATAAGGCACATACCGGTACTAGTTCATAAGTGAAGTCTTGACCCGACTTCGGTAAGTCATACAGTATTGGAACTATGGACCCTTAAAGTTACTTTTTTTCACGTTTTCGATAGCCTATAACTCCGAAAGGAAGCATTTGTGTACCCAGATTGGTCTATACTTTTCGTCTTATCTTGGTGTCAGGAATCACCTCCCAAACGTTGTCGGTGTTGTTTTGAAACACCCTATATATCTATATTTGCTGCATAAAAGGTGTTAAGTCCAAAATGTTCTAAACGTTTGAACTTAGGAACCTTTTTTATAATACTCTGTGGGGAACAATTTATGCATAGATTTAACCTTTAGGACAGAAGTAACTATATTTAGTTACCTAAAAACAAGGCTTGGGATACGAAGTAACTATTTATAGATATGTTGCAGTTTGCCCACCAAACCTAATTGTTTTTTAACTTTCTGGGTATCACATATATGCACTTGCATGTGTTTTATTCAGGATACATACTAGGCAACTGCAGAAATTGGCGCCGTATCCCAGGCTTTATTTTTTAAAAAGGCTCCGTAATTAAAAGGTTAAAACCCTCAACACTTCGCCAGCAGTGTAAAGCGTTTAATAAACTTTTTTTTTTTTTTTTTTTTTAGATTTTAAACAAGCAGATGATTTTAAATTTCAATCTTTGTCAAACGACTGCGATTTATGATTTTTGAATTTAAACACCTTTTACGCAGCAAATACAGATGTATGAAAATTAGCGGAATGCGAATGTGGAGGAAACGAAAGAATCCTGAACAAATGACGGACACGGTGCTTGCTGTTCACCACAAACTTACATGGCGCCAGGGATCGAACCAGAGGCCTTTGGCACCAGAATAATTGGGGAGATAGTGTACCCTTAGTCTCCTAACTATGAGCCTGTGTTGAAGTAAAGAGTTCTACGTAACATTACAAATTCTAAAGCTATAGGCATTTGAATCTTCTCAACAAGTGAAGGAAAATTTGGTCATGAATTTGTAAATACAAATTCCATTACCTTACATGACAAAAACTGACAACAATATTGAATTCGATTTTTTTTTTCTTCACTTGGTTACTTGAGATTAACGTTTTCATCAGCGTCAAAATCTTGCAGTATAGCGTGAACTACAAGCTCCCACTCAGAATCAAAGACAAGCCTCATAGAAGAAAATCGAGAACGCTAACGCCTAAGCCATGAAGGATCTAAATCTTCCTTCCACAACCGGAAGAAGCTTTGCACAGCGAAGACAAGAATACAAACATCACTTATTCAAATAGCGAATAAATCTTGGAAGCTTCTTTTTAAAGACAAAAAGTACAAACAGTTATGGATCTTAAAGATTTTTTTTTTTAAATCTTCCACTAAAGATTTCAATGATAAAAATTGGCATCCGGGAAAGTAAACAGGTCTTGCTTTTAGAAAATGAGTTGATATGCTTCAATACTTTCTTCACACAGCTCACATGCTGGTGGATAATGTTACACCTTATGAGAATCCTGGCACAATCTCTTCGTTCTTATTACGATAAGAAAGGTAATACGAACCGTGTGTTTCCAGCTGATTTATAGTCCGGTGAAAGAAAAAGTGAAACTGCTAGGAAAGTGAAGATGGAATCCATTAAGTAATTAAATCTGAGAAAAAAGAGTAGACAATGAGTTCTTCCAAAGTTACATAAACATTCTCGTATGAATGATATGGAGTGAGAGAAGTAAATAAAATATCATTGAGCAAATGGAAATTATTATCTCTTCATCTAAAGTAAATTAAACACGTGAGACAGACTGTCTATAGCGCAAAAGAATTGATTCAAAGGGGCCAGAACATGAATAGAATGCAATTCCTAACGTGTTAATAAATCAAATGCAATGTTATTCTGGAATTTCATAGTATTACGTAGGTGTGAATGAAATGTCCAGTTTTGAGGTCTAGTTGGAAACTCACTTCAGCGACATGACACAGAGATAGACTAAGGTCAACAGACTGGAGTACCGAGACAGCCAGGAGGTAGTTCCTTGTTGAATAGGTTCGTATTAGAGTGTACTGCGAAAACCACACAATTCAATTCCGAGTGATTTTTCTTTACGAATTCCGCAACAAAACATTAGCAGAGCATTTGGTTTGTTAAATTTCGTTATGGTGAACAGCACTGCAAATAAGCCCCGTAGGCACCAACCAATAACATGTTTGGATGAGTTCCTCAGAAACACCGTGTAAGTGGGAACTCAGAAATGTTCGTTACATTGCATACACTATAGCATTGCCGCTTAGCGTCTCCGTGCAATTAGTAAGGTGGAAAAGTTGGATTTTATGGGTGCCACATGACTGGCCAACAAGAATCTCCGTCTGGTCTGGAGCAGAGATGGTCATTTTTCCTAACCCTTCCTCGCCCTCAATTGACGCCCCTCACCCTCCATTGACGCCCTCACACTCACCCTCAATTACTTTATCGCCCTCACCCTCAACTACTAAAATGAGGGTGAGGTGAGGTGAGGGTGAAGGCGGCCCTCATGACGGCAAAATGAGGGAGGATGACCATCTCTGGTCTGGAGTATTCAGTTCTCTATGAGTGTAAGGAATAACCGGGAAAGTTTCTTGCATCGAACTGTCACTTTTGATGAAAAAACGAATTTGCTACGACAATCGTAAATCATCAGGACAATATTTGGATCTTGATCAGAGTCCAGGACAGTTTTCAAAACCCCTCGAAAATATTATTTTTGATAAAATGATCTACGGTGGAATTCATCCACATGCTTTAATCTGTCCTCTGTGCATCGTTACAGTGGGGTTAATGTATTATGTCTTTCTCCGTTGAGGCGAAACCATCTCTGAGGGTCGTTACAGTGGAGTAATCCAATCTCTCTCTGTCGAGGCAAAACCTCTCCGTAGATTGTTACAATGGGGTTAATTTCTCATGTCTTTCTCCGACGAGGCGAAACCATTTCTGTGGATAGTTACACTGGATTAAAAAAAAAAGCACCGGAAGTATTCAGAAATGTTCAACATATATGTTATCCCTATGTTACACGACAATACATGCACAAATGTTGCTCACAGAACATTGCAGATTCTCAGTAAGCTGCTGCATGATGAAACTCTTTTTCATCCACCATATTCCCCTAACGTCCTTCCCACCGACTACCATCTTTTCTGGTATCCCGAGCAGTTCTTGGAAGGCAAGACCTTCTCTTATAATCAGGCCCAGCAAAGAGATTGTGATTGAGCATCATAGACTTCTTTCGGCACAGAATCTATTCGTTGACTCAACGTTGGCAAAAGAGTGTGACTGCAAACCACTTTTGCTTTGATTAATCAGAACTGTGTTTTAACCATTTTCTTTGGCCTTTGAAAGTGACAAACTTGATTTGAATATTTCATTTGCACCAACCTAATAGTATACTTTTTTTCACAGAAGGGCTTCGAATTAACGAAAATGCCGGATTACTAACAATGCTTAAAACTTTTGTATTGGCATTACTAGTACATCCTATTCTGTACTCGGTAGAAATGGCTTTCCGAGGACTCTTTTTTCTTAACCAATTTAAAATATCCAATCACTTGGACTGTTCTTACGTTGAATGTTTACTTTCGGATGTCCTGATTGAATTCGCGAACTCATGAAAAACACTACTCTGTGCTTTAAAATCTCAAATACGAATTTACATGTTCACACATGGTTGGTGTGGACTAATAACACTGCCTTAAAAAAAAAATGGACGGGTACATTACTGAAAGGCTAGATACACGATAGTGAACTGCATTTATCAACATAGTCTCAATATTATAAGGTGTCATAACAAAGGGTCCAACTTTAGCCTCAATATCTATATGGTTGAAGGAACCAGAAATGTTTTAAGCTTGAAGGACACAAGAGGTGGTGGGGACTAAGGAGGTCAAATGAGCTTAAATATTCAAAAAGAGAGGTAGCTGGATAAAAGTTTTGGCGAGTCGGAAGTCCTTGATGGTATACAGTAAGTTATTTTAAGTTTTACATCTCTAGAAATCCTCAAAGCTGAAATCTAGCATTATTCCCTCTTCATCCTCATGGTATGTACTGAGGAAGCCCAAAACTGTTATGAGAAAAAAAGGTAATGGGAAATAAGTAACAAGAGGATGTGAGCGAAATTTGGAGGGAATATCTTCACCTAAACGATCTTACTTCTACCTGAAATCAGCAGGACAAAGTTGCCTACACGATGTGATATGATGCAAACACGCTAAGAGTTTTTACTTTCATCTTGAAAAACTAGTAATTGCATTTCATCTGTTCTCATTTTAAGAATCATATTAGCATGTTACACATTGTCGTTCCTGATGCTGAGATCTTAGTTTAAGCGAACCATCATGATATACCACTCCCTGCAATTCCCTTCTTTATTAAGAAACATGATGGGGGCTGAAACTTATTTAGATCAACAAAAGGGCAATGGTTGGTTAGTTGATTTTGAGCTTGACATCCTGTTCAGAAAATGAGACTTGTATCTACAGCTTAATGTGGGATCCGAATCACATAACCCTCCAACGGGAATCGAATGCACTAACTTTATAGCCACGGTTTGAAAAATCCACTCGCCTGCTCGCCAGTGGCGAGTATACTGTTTTACATTTGGCGAGTCAAGTCAGATCAATCAAAAACGCAAATTCAAGAATAAATAGCAGAAGTTACTGTTTTTTTATTTGTAAGAGACATGCCAATAAGCAAAATTAAAAAAAAAAAATGTATTGATATGTTTCCTGTGTCGCAGAGTTATTTTTGTTTATTTGTATAAACACTGTGACTGCAAAATGGTCTGGCTAGTAGTAGATTTTTTGGCTAGCGAGTACTTGCAAGCAAGATTTGTTAAGCCTGTTTATATCCAAGAGAAAGGTCAACAAAGAGGGCAATGGTTAGTGTTCTCAACTTTACTATCAGAAAGGGGTCACGGTGGCTTAATGGTAGAGCGCTTACCTCTGATCCCCGACTAAGTAAGTTTGTGGTGGACAAGTTAAGTTCATGCTCATGGATTTTCTCGCGGTACTCTCGTATCCTCTCACTTTCTCATTCCACCATTTTTTTCATTATCATTCATTATCGTCTCCCTTATGCTAATAGGCATAATAGCGGGACGTTAAACTCAAGGATTTCATTTTTTCACTGTCAGAGACCGGGTTCATTCCCTAGCAGCAGCATACGAACGTAGCTTGAATACCATGTTAAAGTGTCAATCTACATCCGTAACCTCGATGTTGGAAAGACCATTAAACTCCAAATAAGCAACAATACTTCTTTCATCATCCATTATAATATACAATAAATGTACTCCAACTGGTGAGTATGTCTGTGGCGTGAGAAAGTAGGGGCAAGCCCCCTCCTGAAGCTTTGGAAAGTCAACACGTGCCGACATCTGGCTCTTCTCCATAAAGTCCCTTTTGTCTACAGGCATTCACTTGAACTTACTTACTACCTTTTTGTCCCCTTTTAACCCGAGTATTGCGAACGAGCATTTAAGAAACTACATGAAGTTTGTCTGCTTAAATTATTATTTGTATACACTTATCTCATGACCTTCTTCACCCACACACAGAACCGACCAACAGGTACCCACTCCTCTAACAGAAAATAAATAAATAAGAAAAAGATCTCGCTCTCACTGAAATGATTGCCCCCTTTCGGCTGTAAGACTTCACATGTGTATGTACACAAACATTTCGCCAATTGAACACGAGGTCGAGGTTGTTGTCCAAATTCCTTAGAAGCAATAATCACGAATAAAAAAAGCTGTGTCCATTCACTTGAAAAAAAAAGACAAATACTCTTCAGCATAGTCCTCTTCCATCTTCCAGAAGTAACTCTTTTTCATAAGACAATGAGTATTATTACAGCTCTAACTACCAAATGCAAACACCAACATTTCTGTTACTAAATAATACTGGCAAAGAAGTTTCCCAAGCTCGTACCTCCTTTCTAAGGGCCTTGATTATGTTAACTCTAATTTTACGCCGATGAAGAAGTATACAAACGTTTGTTGCGAAATATTACAAGAATTATATGATGTTTGGAAAGTGAATGTCAAACATCTTTTTCAGTGAAAGTTTTATGTGACAAAACAATTCATACACATGTTTCATTTACTTCGCAGCATTTGCATGTTTAATAAAACAAACAGACGCAAAAGGAGGCATTATAACGAGTATTTGTATTAAGTATTTTATTTTAAGTACTATTTCATCAATAATTGTAAGCATTAACGAGTTATTCTCAAGTTTTCTCATAATCTTTAGAGACATTGTTGTACAGTCACTAGCAAAAGTGGGTATATACGCTCTACATGTTCTTTTATCAGTAATTTCGTAACGAATTGACCAAATTTAATCCAGGTTTCTTGGCGTATAACGAACAATAAGAACACATGATTTCTAACTACAAATTTTAACCCGATTCTTGAATAATACAATACAGAAAGTATATTGGTCAGTTAGTATACTTCGTATCTGCACAGAAATGTACAAAAGAATATACAATCAAGTCAAATCATATATTTCTGAATTCCAGCATGGCTTTTGTCCTAAAATATCAACAGCGACAAATTTAGAACGTTTACTCAACTTATATCTAATGCAATTAACAATGGTAACTCAGTTGATTTAATTTATACAGATTTTGCTAAAGCTTTTGACAAACTTGATTACTCTATCTTGATACAAAAAAAAAAAAATGGCAATGTATGGTTTCTCTAATAGTTTGTTGAAATCGATCATATCCTATATATCAAGTCGAAAATAGTACGTTTCCTATTATCAGACTAATTCAATATGGTATGAAGTTCTATCAGGTGTTCCACAAGGTTTCAATTTAGGACCATTATTTTTTATGTTATTTATAAATGATTTGCCGCAAAGGATTAAGTCATTTCATTGTTTGCTGTTTGCAGACGACCTTCAAGTAGTTAATAAAATAAATGATGCTTTAGATTTGCAAGCTGTCTTAAATAATTGTTACAAGCGGAGCTTAGAAAACATATTTTTTTTTTTATGTAAGAAAATACCTTGTTATATCATTTTCTAGGAAGTTAGTAACATATAAGATGAATGACGAAATACTACGAAGAGAGGATAAAGTGAAATATTTAGGTGTGACAATAAGTTGCCATCTTACGTATGAAAACCATATTGAATCTTGTTATTAATGAGGCATACATAACATTAGGATTTGTAAACAAAAATACGGTTGATTTCAGAAATATAAATGCAATATGTAGTCTGTACAATAGTTTTGTAAGAAGTAAATTAGAATGTGGATCATATAGTTTGAGCCCCCTGCTCTCTATATTATATTGAAAAAGATTGAACGGGTACAAAATACATTTTTCGAGATATCTCTTTTATAAAAAGCATAAAAGATCATTGTAGCAAGAGAGAATATCTTATAAAACTCTTTTACCGGAATTTCATTATGATAGCTTGTGTGATAGAAGCGATTTAATTGATCATATGTTCTTGTACAAAGTAGTTAATGGTTTTGTCGGTAGTCAGGAACTTTTACATTCATTAAATTTTAATATTAGAAAGCACAGTCTACGAGTTCGATAATCTTTTCACTGTTGTAAGTTTAATACACTCGTACATCAAAACTCGCCAATATTAAGAATAACTAGAAAACAATCTATTAATGCAAAAATGTTGTGATGACGACTTTGTCATGAATATTGAATATTATATAACTACATTCATAAGTAAAACAATACTTTTGTAGCTAATGATTTGCAATGCGATTTGGACCATGCAAATTTACAATCTACAAAACAAATATCAAATAGATATGACAAGATTATATATACCTACGGTTTGTACTTTATTCATGTATTACACACTTATAACAAAACTATGTATTCGTTCTTTTACTGTGTAATGTCTTGAATGTATATACGATTTTGTTTCATTTTTTTGTATGTTTGTTATTTTTCTTTGTTTTTTCTTCTTTTCTTTTTGTAATGTCTGCTTTTTAAAATTAGTTTTACTGTGTAACATTACAAGAAAAATTACCTGTAATACCTATTGTAAAGGGAGCAATAGCTCTGTAATAGGTAATAAATAAATAAATAGATAAAGGACTCCAACTGAGATCTTTACTTTGATTAGGCAAGCACTATTAATAACATTATTCTACACTGGATTTATTAATTATTCTTTAAGATTTCCAACGCATACTTCCTTGTTACATCCATGGGAGGATTCAGGATGGAATCCTGGGGTGGGTGGATGAAAGATTTTTAGTTCTCTGTCTCACCACGCTGATGTCTGTGCCACTGTAGTGGATAGCGAACAGCCAAATACAAGCCTGTCGCTGAGGCTGAAGTTTGATTTTCTGAATTCCTTTCATTTGATTAAGTTCTTTTTTCCTTTTGTAGCACACGGCACGTGTTATAATGGTGTCTCCAACGTAGTCTATAAAGACAGGGGATGTTCAGAAGGATTAATAATAATGATCAAACGGGTTACTGTGTGAACCGACCTCGCGCAAGGGACACTTTCTCCATTCTCACACTAAGTTATATATAATCATAAATATGTCCTTGCACTACATTCTTAATAGCGCACATGAGATACATGCTTAAGTTGATTTATCTTTTTTTGGAGAACAATTATTTTAATTTAATATCCCATCTAGCTTAATACAGAGTTTCGTCTTTTTACCGCATGCCATTTTTTGCATTTCCATAGTATTAGCATCTAACGAGAAAAAATAATGTCTAAAGATGAGGTGTATTATGTGAACTGATAGAGTTATTCTAGCTGGACGTGTCAGGAACATATCCAATTTTATAAAAAGGTTGTTTTTAAAATTGTTTGCAATTATTATTATTATTATTATTATTATTATTATTATTATTATTATTATTATTATTATTATTATTATTATTATTATTTAGTTTTTATTCAACATTTTAAAATCACATTATGGAAGGGAATAGTTTATTTCTTCTTACTACAAAAAATAATGTTCAAACGTTTTGATACTGACTTTATACCAAAAAGTTTGAGCATTTTCTTTCTGCAGTAAGATAAAACAGACTATTGCTTTCCATGCTGACCTGTACCTTCACTTACTGGAACCCGTACTCACCTGCAACCAACCAAATTCGTGAGAGTTTGGGTTATATAAGCAGCAGGCGCTTGATATTATATATATATATATATATATATATATATATATATATATATATATATATATGGTGTGTATAATCGGCAAAGAAATGTATGTGGAAAATTTCATGTAAATAGAGCAGTAAATAACAACAATAAAACGAAGATAAAACTTTCTTGGCCATTTAGCAACATTTTGCTTTACTCATTCTAATTTTCGTATTTATAATTCTTTTCCTATGAAATTGACCTCAAATATACATTTCCCAATTATACGCATAGTATCAGTATTAAAAGTACCCTGCAAAATCATTATCAAATTATGTTCTTACAAGAAGACAGTTATAGATACGCGACAATCATTTTGGACATGAGTGTACAATTTATTTAAGTTAATGGCAATTATCCATTTTGCTAATTTAATTATTTTGATATTAATTTATGTTTCAAAAATTAACTAATTTAAATTCATAAAACAATAACACAACTTTACATTTAAAAGTTACGAAACAGTAAATCCAACATGAATCCATCAATTACCGTGAGAAAGTACCAGTACTGCACATCCTACTTTGTTCAATTTAACATTTATCGTTAACACGAAAGTATTCTGTTTTTAAATAAATATAAAAGTAAATCTATCAAATTTCGATAAATTTATATTTTAGTGGAAAATATGAGACACCAAAGAGTTCCACAGCAAAAGAGAAAGAAAAAAAAAGTCGCCAATGCAACCTCTAATATCTCAGGTCACGATCAAATAAGTACAGATCCTCTGAGGGGAAATACACAAATACAGAACCTTCTTTCCTTCCTGGAAATAAAAGAATGAGAAAGTATTGGCATTTTCTAAATCATGGACTATAGATGTGAAAGAAAAAATATAACTTTCCTTTAGATGGAATGAAAATGTTAAACACGTGTTTTCAATATATAATTGAAAAAGAATACGTTATTGTACAGCACTCCAGAATGAAGAAATTTAAATGTAGACAACCAACACGTATTTGATTGGATAATTGAAGTTTAGCATCCCTATTCCGTTGATTGACTGAAGTTTAACATCCTTATTGGGTCAATCTATAAGAAGTGGTCCAGAGAAGGTTGCTCGACCATCTCCGAAAATTATAAAACTCGGAGTGTCATGAACCATGTGTATGAAAAGGTCAATAACACTATTCACATTGTCGTATGGACAAGTGTTCCTAAATGGCGGCCATCTTTGTTGTCGGTGGAGTGACATTTTTTGCACTTGTAAGCATGTACGAGAAAACTACAATTGCTCAAAAGGTACGAATTAGACGAACACCAAACAGAAAATAATGTTTACAGGAGAGACTGAGGTACACGAAGAATATACACTCTTGCTTCTAAATAAATATGCAAGGTTGCAAACCAATACATGAAATGACCAGAAAAGTACCGGTAAAGAAAATTACAGTTTTAAAAGGGCTGTATGTTGGGATGACGAAGTCGGAGGTTCATCAGTTTTGTGCTGAATACTATTGCATGTTAAGAGTCTGCAGAAATATCCACAGCTATGATACTACTGGTGCCGTAGATTTATGAGAATCCGAAAGTTGAAGTTAGTAATTTTGATGCAATTTTTGGGGAGTAATATCTCAGGAGGGCAAAGTGCTAAAATTGCTGTTTAGGACACAAAGTAATTCTGTAAAGTACAGGACAAAAATAAAGGACCAAAATTGTCATTAAAACTAAGGATGATTTAAGCTCTTTATTTCTGTCCTGTACAGTATGTGAATAAACTGTTGTAAAAAAAAAAATCATATCTGATATTACATGGAGAAAAAAGTGAGGACATGGTAAAAGCGTGACGATGGTTGTAGCCCGGAAAAATTTAAATATTTTGATATTTTTCATGCTAGATCTCAAAAACTACGCATGGTTCAGCAATTAGCCCACTTTCGTTTGTGTTCAGTTGTGCAAAAGTTTGCGAATGGCGTTTGTTTCTTCCGTCTTTCTAGTGCCATTGTCATTCCCAGATCTATGTGGGAGAGGGGTTAGCTCCCCCGTGCACCCACGACACCCATCGTCGAACTGGACCGCAGCATTAAGGCACTCAATGTATCACCAAAGTGTCATTGAAATCCAATTCCAGTTACGGAAATTAATGTGACCACAAGGTTGCGTTATATAGCATAGATATGTCTGTAAATAACGTTAATATGCAAACTTCAAAACTTTTTAATATTTACGAGTGGCATAAAAGTCCAGGCGAAATATTATATTTAGATATTCTTATTTCTTATAAAAGCAATATGTCTCAGTCTGTCAGTAGCGCTAATTTCCAATAGTTTACAATCACGCTAATAGCTGTCACTAGCTGCGTTGCCTCTTACCGGGCGCCAAGAGATATCGATTGCGTATTGGTAATTTGCAAAACTGAAGGCTTGGGGAGAACAAGCAATTACACCTGAAAACAATGCGTTTGCCATTTCAGTATTTTCAAAGTAATCGTTAAATATAAGAGATATCCGAATGGATACTCTTAACATTATCATGCCTTCAGGACAGTTATGAGTTCACGTATGTTCCACACGAAGAGGGAACCCTTCGGAATCATAAAAGATCTTTAAGTATTACGTCCCACAGTTATGCCAGCCAGGCTAAAGGAGACGATGATGATAAATGAACGAAATACTAGAATGAGGAAAGTGAGAGGAAATGGGGGACCCCCGAAAAAAAAAAACACGTACATGGTATTCATTCACCACAAATTCCAGAAGCTCTTCCATTAAGGCACCGCGGCCTACCCCGGAATCATATATCCGTTTATGTTTAATGTGGGTCACCAGTATACTTACAATACTATCCCCCGTACATTGAAAGCCCTTCCGTTGGGAAAATCTTGTGATATCACCACTACTTTGAGATGTATCCACGTGAATACGCTTGACAAATACGTCCAAAGTATCACAATGGCATTCAAAGTGTTAATAACAAACACACAAGAAGCATTCAAATCCAGGAACTGCTAGTATTTAAGACAGACATAAACAGGAAACAGTTTTACCACTTTTTTTCTTTCATCTTGAACCAAGTTAAAAGGAATGAGTAATGAAGGAAATCACCACGCATAATCAAATTCCAATCAAGGTCCAGCAAGAAGAGGAATATTGTAGCGGATGTTAAAGCAAAAAAATATGGGGCATTGAATATAAGCAGAATGAATCTCTTTTACATTATGTATTTCATATATGTGATGACGTGATTATACGCGAGGCAGGGAACATCCATTTAAAGGCTGTACCGAAGAGAAATTAAAACGCAAAGAGCTTTCACTGAGGCGGGAATCTTACAGGGAAAGTCTCCCCGGAGGCCAATCCATCTATCGTTCCGGAAACTCACTCTTCGCTGCAGACTGGGTTTTCCTACATACAAATCAACTATTCTACACTTCCAATAGAATATCATGGTAACTTATCCGCATTGACTCTTTTGCTGATGACATAAAACCTACTCAACACCTTACATACACTGCTCGTGCTCGAAAGGATTAGTTGTAAGTAGTATGTGCTTCACTGGTAGAACAAATTAAGCATCAATAGATACAATCTATTAGATAACAATGTATACTTCCCGTGTTCACTGCACTAATAAATTATCTGTTTTAGCAGAACATACAGGGTGAACCTGAAAGATGTGCACAAACTCCGGGAGGTGATTCGTGACATCAAAAAAAGACAAAAATTCCTCTTGTATGTTGTCGAATTCCACGTCGTGTATGAGTGACAGGGGTGCCAACTTGGAATCGACAATCGAATCCTGACAATTGGGATGCAACAGAAAGATGTGCGCAACTGCCTAATGCACCATTGCTGATGTTCATAGCCACATTTAACTAATTTTGATGTCACGAATCACCTCCCGCAGTTATATATATATATATATATATATATATATATATATATATATATATATATATATATATATATATATATATATATATATATATATATATATAGATAGATAGATAGATAGATATTAGTTTATTTGGGTTTGATCAGAATGTTTTCATTGAATCATCACGTGTGATGAAAGCGGTTTCATTTCTACCCTGACAGTAGTTGACGGAATGAAGGCATTCAGGATCTATGCATCGAATGAGGCAACGACTTGCCAGGTCACACAACAAATTGATGGCAACATTCTTCTGGAATCACAGGAGGCTGATTTTAATACTTTCTCGGACGTGGAACGACTATTAGGAAAGAACGATATTGTTCGTCGTTGGAAATGCTGCAATGTATCTTACGAACAAAAAGACCAGACTTATACTCAAAGGATATTAAGTTGTATCAAGATAACGAAAGATCGTACATTGATACATGGTAATTTGGAAAATTGGCCAACTGATGAGGGAAAGTGGTAACACAACATCCATACAGTCCTGATCTGGAGCAATCGGATTCTTAAGACTCATCTGCATGGGAAACAGTTTTGAGATTACAACGAGCACATTAAGTGTGTGACAAAGTAGTATAATGATCAACCTCAAAGAGTTTTACGAACGTCATGGAAACGAAGATGCTGTGAAGTGCAGTGAAGCAAATGAATCGTATACCAGTTAATATATAAAGTAATCAATCTAAAGCATCAAAGGAGCAAATGCTTGTGCCTGTTACTTTTTGACCGACTTTTCTACCATAATAAATTAATGGAATAGTTGAGTATTTGCTTTTTTTTTTTAACACCATGATTTTTATCAATAAATTCGAAGAGTGTACGCGCACAGAATAAGAAATAATGAGTTTTATAAATAACTACTTGAATGAACTGTCCTTCAAAAGCCTGAATATTCACATGAAATACTAAGAGTAACATAAAATCTCTCAAATACTTCTATATCAACAAAGTACTCTCCATAGATATAACTGTGCGTTATAAGCGTAGTCCCATTACTGTCACGAAATCTCATTAAAAGTGTCATATTACATCCATCCTCACTATTCAATATTGTTCAATATATTGCACAAATTCAAGAATAATATTAACAATATTTGTGTGTAACACTCTAATAAGTACAAAATGTTGGTTTTTGAGTTTGAATTATCAAAATTCAATTTTATATTTACTCTGTCCGTGTGTCCGTCCGACAAAATATTTCAAGAACTACTTAATGGATTATCACCAATTTTGGCCAGGACGTAGAGGATTAAATGATAGAAATACGGATTGTTGATCGAGGTGATAGAAATCAATCACTTCCGGTTTTAGCGTTGATCACTATAGAACAAAAGCAGTAATAGATAGCTATAAGTCATAAGTGGTTTTCTGTACTCGATTAAGCTTCCCAAGAATACGTTTCATCTCCATCCTTAACTGGTAGAAATCTACTAAAAGTTTCAGTTTCAATATTGATCCATATAGAGAGCAAACACGATCAGATACAGCGAATAAAGATGGACTGGATCAAGATTTGAGTGGGTCAGTGGGTTGAGGGTCAACAGAACATGACCCACTACGATCCACCACTCACCGTGACCTACTCTGATCCACCGACTCATTCTGATCCACGCTGACCCACCGACTCATTCTGCTCAGTGCATTGTAGACAGTTTCTTCTGAACATTGTGAATTTGTCCACGTTTTGCTTTCAAAGCCTGCTTTTTCTTCTTTTTTCCATTTGCTTCTACTGAAAAAGAACTTCAGGCACTTTTGGATATTGATATTTGCAATTGTAATAATAGCAATCGGACTTATTACTTCGCTTTTGAGACAACCTGTGTTTTTAGAGGAGCTAACTACTAAAAAAATATTTTTGGATCACCTGTAATATATGAATTATTATTTTTAAAAAATGAATGTAACTATGTGTGCGTGATCATCACAGCCAAATTGCAAAGTCAAATGAAATGACTTTTGGCATATAGTTAGGCCACAATCCCAACTGGCAAGTTATCATACGAATATCGCTTTCATTATAATACATATCTTAAGGAGGATGGGTCGGAATGTTTGCGAAAAATTTAGTATATCATAAGCCGTATAACCTAGAGAGTTGACATTTAGTATAACTCTTTATTATAAATAAAACAGAACATGTCCTGGCATTTTTTAAAAATTCTCTTTTTATTAAGGGGGCATTTTCTATATACTGGAAATTGGTAGTGGGTTGATATGTAAAAATAACTGAAAACGATCAATGTTAGTTGATACGTAAATTCAGCGACAATTACTAATTGACAAACTCTACAATGCTTCGCATTTTATGTCTACAGCTTTCTATCATAATAATTGCTGAAGCTTGTGTTTATTATATGGAGCGTTCGGAGCATAAAGCAATCAAGCCATAAAGTTGTGAGGAAAATGGACATAAAATTTGTACGGTAAGCTTAATTACATGGGAATTTTAAATGTACGGGATGCTTAATTATATGGAAAATTTTAGTTTTTTATTTTTCTTTTTTCTTGATTTGGGACCAAATTTCATCCGATTTTCCACTGAAAAGTATCGCAATTCGGTCCATGACAAACATTTTATCATTGTGTATCGTAAAGATCAGATCTACCGGAATTGTAACAGAGCGATCTTGAGCGATTGACCGTAGAAATTCAAACTCCGATTAGTAATAATTTCACAGCCTTGTTTTATTACAAGTGTAAATTCTTTAATCAGTGGAGAGAAGGGCGTGGATCATGTGGCAGAGTTGATGACAACAGGTTTTGGTGGCCACAATGGTCAGAATGGTTCATGGTGGGTGATATGTCAGGGTTTCATTGACCCATTCCATCTCTATTTTTGGAATCGATTTACCGTTCTAAGAATAGATAACATCTTTCTTAACTCCCTATTCAAACCAGAAGTGGCGGAAATTTACCACTTCCGGTTTAAATGTTGATCACTAGAGAGCAAAAAAGGCAATACATACCGAGAAGTGGATTTCTGTAATCAATTAAGTATCTGAAGAATACGTTTCACCTTCATTCTAAACTTTCTACTAGAATCTAAAGTGACAGAAATCTACTTCAACTTCTGATTTCAATATTTATCTACGTATAGCAAGAGAGAGAGAGAGTTAATCCTCTATTCAAACCGGAAGTAGCAGTGATAAATCACTTCCTGTTTTGACGTTGATTGCTATATACTAAAAACGATAATAGATGGCAGGAGAGTAGTTTTCTGGCACCAATTAAGCGTTCCAAGAACATATTTCGTCTCCACTCTGTCTCTACTGAAGCCGAAAGTGGAGAAACTTACTATCACTTCCGGTTTCAATGTTAATTGAGAAAATATCACGCTATACAAATTCCTTCATATGGTGTACACGTGACACTGCAACTTGTTTATATTATAGTTTCATTTTCGTAGTAAAATTTTGAACAATATGAGAAAATAAGGAACAGTATTGATGATCACGTTAAAACCGCTAATAACATTTACGAAATTATCTCAAAGTAAGAACACAATGGCGCATTTAGCTTTCGGAGCGAGTAGTTCGCTTGAAAAAAAAAAACTGCAATACACTAACAAAATCCTATAGACCACGTGTATAGTTCGTAAGAGATCAAAAAGATCACCCGAATAGACGAACTCCACTAACCCTGAAAGCGAAGCACTGAATGTCAGTGAAAGTTCCGTAACACAAAAACGTAATCTTCCTCAAACACACTACAACTATATAATTAGCAATGTTATTTTCTCAGAATCAGCACGAAGTAATAATCCTTTTCCTTTTTTAAAACATCTTTCTCTCTTTTTTTATAATTCTGTTGAAAGTAACCATGACGGTAATATTGATTTTTTATTGAAATGAAACACGAAAAATTGGTATTTACATCAAAGGTCAGTACAGAAAATTTTCCTCCAGCATAGACGAGAATCAAGGTTCTCTAAAAGTGATTTGCAAAACTGGATACTTCCGGTTCCTTCTTTTTTCCTTTATATTGTTTAATTTCCAAATTATGCTATGCATAAATGTTAGAAGTCTTCAGAATGGTTACGTCCGTCCGTCTGTCTGTTGACAAGCATTAGAGCAAAAACGAAAAGAGATATCGAAAAGTTGTTTTCTGCAGTCAATTTAGCGTCTCACGAGAAGACACCGTCGCCACCCCATAACACACTGCCAAAACAGGAAGTGGTTGAAATTTATTACTACTTCCGGTTTCAATACTGATTTCCGCAGAGCAAAACCGGTAAATGATATCGAGTAAATGGTTTCTTGCAATTGATTCCAACTCAAGGATGGATCCCAACTCCTCCATTTGACTCTCTATTCAAACTGAAAATGGTAGAAACAACCACTTCCGGTTTCAACGTTCATTGCTATCAAGGATCTTATAAAATAGAGGATCTGACCTTGCAACAAAATCTTGAAGCCATACGTCACAGTTTCGCCACCCCTACTCTGCCCACTCCACCCAATAGTATCGCAATGTTTTGAGCCAACAAACATGGCGGAAACGAAAGTAGCCAATCAGACGATGGCGGAAACGAAAGTAGCCAATCAGACGATGGCGGAAACGAGAGTAGCCAATCAGACGATGGCGGAAACGAGAGTAGCAAATCAGACGTGCCGATGCTCGGTTGTTTTTTGGCTTCATTATTTAATAGGATGAAGATATATATGGGCAGATCCTCTATTTTATAGGATCCTTGATTGCTATAGAACAGAAACGGTAATAGATAGCAACAATGTATTTTTCTTCAGTCGGTTAGCGCCTAAAGGCGTAAACTCGATTTAAACTAGTCACTGAGCAAAACGATACGTTTATTGTATATAAAAAAAAATATATTAACGTGTAACAGTTTCACCAACTATTTACTTGGCTTCATCAGACACCACGTACTTCATCTGATAACATATAAACTCTACTTATTAATGGAATATAATATGTAATGAATTGTGTATCTTTAAACGTTCATTAACGTTCTTCAATATGTTCGTACAATCACTTATGAAACGGGTACCATTAAAACAGTGTTGGAGATCTAAAACTTGGGCGAACTAGTGGTGCTTACGTAGCTCGTGGAATTTATTGTCTCCAGGACGAGACGAGAAATGTCAAGTTTCTCAACTCATTTCGAATTTAAAAACTTACTTCTCGTTTCATGGATAACACTAAGAGGGAGCACTAATCTCAGTCTCTGACTCAAACTTGATGGATCAGAAGATTACCGAGGAGGCAATTTTGTCCTTATCTCTCTAATCCTCGAGCTCATTCGTGGCCAAGCGGTTAGCGTACACGTGCCATTGGTGTGGGAGATCCGGGTTCAATTCCCGGCGGGAGCTCATGTGGTTCGGATTCCACGTTAATTAGTAACGTTAGGTCCACGTCTCATATAGCCTCGCTGCTGAAAGGAGCGCTAAACTCAAAATCAACTCAACTCGTTTTCCTTTCTCTCAACTAGGGATGGTCACAAAGTACTGTTCCGGCGGAACCGGTTCTTGGAGTTCCGGTTTTCAGAACCGGTTCCGTTCAGAGCCGAAAGCTGGTTCCACCAGGAACCGGTTCCGGCCATCCCTACTCTCAACATCCAAGATATATACCGTCTTATGCAGAGTCGTTATGACAAATGATTAGCACCATACTAAAGGCCTCACTACAGCAGGAAACTTATGTTAGTTGAACTCTTTAGTATGGCTTTAATCACGCATCAAAACGACTCTGCATAAGGCCCTGTGTGTTTTTCATTTAATCGTGTATTGATAAATGAATGAATGAATATCATTATCAGCTACATGTGAAAACATTTTTCTACTTGATTGTATTGATACCTATACATACAATATCGCTTGCCCTTCGGATAACTCACGAAATCATTGAACACAAATCACACATATGTGTGAAAAAGGCACTATCTAAACGTATTAACTACGCAGAATTTAATTCACCAAATATCGAAATCGCATCTATACGATACCGTTACGTGCGAACATGTATTTATTAATGCTACTTCGGTTATATTATTTTTATTAGCCTACAGATTCCAGCACGAACAATAAAGTTCATGAGAGATTGCAAAGAGTAACATATTGCTAAATGGAACAGAAATCATTGTCAACGCACGACCTTGTCAACTACAGCAAACAGAAGTTGATTCTTCCTGAGAAAGAATTTCCCAGATGTTGAACAAGCAAACTATGCTATTTCGAAATATGGAATGTAAGTCATCCAAACTATTGACTAGTTCATTTACGATTTCTTTTATTTTTGCAGGAACAAGCTCGAAATTTAATTTTGCGATAGAATACTACGAAAAGTGAAAATCAAGTCACTGACCTATGACAGAAACAGATACTATACAAACAGATACCACAGAAGGTGTCAACAATGCAACTGGTTTTAACTTGAAACAACTATCTCTTCTTTTTTACTTTGTTTGTTGAAGTTTAGCATCTGGTTTCAACACGTAGGGTACATCAGATATGAACCTATAATTTAAGGTGGTATCCAAACCGCCCCAAAGCGTTCACATTAAAAAAAAAAAAAAAAAAAAAAATGTTATCCCACCGGAAATCGCACCCGAGACCACATGAACCAAGGAAAAGCGCTCTAGCCACTAGACCAGCAAGAATGACTGTTTCGTGCGAGGTCTGCTCTTGCTTCTCTACACACCCGCCAATGCGATCGGATTCAAGGACTGGGCTTGTTTTCGGAGTCCACGTAAATAATTCCATGCTTTATGTCCGTTTATATCCGTTTTGTATAAGAGTGTTAATCAAAATTAATCAAGTGGCCCTTTATATCCAAAAACTGCTACCACGGGATAAGCTTAGAGCGACATCCCACTTAAACGTAAGATCATATGTACGGGGGGATACAAAGAGCCCAAAGAAATTATCAAATTTCTATACAATTTTGCTGCATTTTAGTATCCCTCCGTTTATTTACTAGTTTATTACCATCTACTGTTATGTCTCCAATATTGTTTGTCTCCATCATCTATTTCGCTGCGTTCTTGTTTTCCCAATTAATTTCAGTCCTCTCTATACTCACATTCAAGGACAAATCAACATAGGAATAATAAGTGGCAACATAGGAATGATGAGTCTTAGTAGTATTTAGTACGAGTGTATTTGATGTGTATACAGTGTATTACATTGAATGAATTGTAATTGAAGTCAACTTTACATTCAATGTCATATTCTCATTATACGGAAGCAGAAAAGAAGAAATGAATATATTGTAAAGTATTCTCAATCACTTTTCAAGTTATACGAGGTGTGTTAAAAATAATGAAACTGCAACACTGTGCACGAACCGACAACGTCGCTGACTCCACATTCGCACAGCAGCTAACCCTTGCCGTTCGCTACTTACAAATTTGAATGTGCTCCAATTGCTATACGACTGATGAGAGAGTCTGAGATGGTGTTGGTGACATGCGTCACAAAAATGCATCGGCAAAAGTTTGAGCAACGTTGTGCTATAAAGTTTTGTGTAAAGCTTGGTGAATCCACTACTGTGACTTACGAAAAGTTACAAATGGCTTACGCAGAACATTCCCTATCCAGAGCACAAACGTTTCAGATGGCACAAGTCCTTTTTGAAATGGTCGAGAACAAGTGGAAGATGAACTAGCAAGAATGAACAAATCTAAAAACGTTTTTTTAAAGTCCGGGAGGAGGGGTCTTTTACACGTAGTGTGTGCACCAGGACAAACTGTCAATCAAACTTCAAATTTCGTGAAGTCCTTGAAAGACTGGAAAATTGAAGGATGTTTGCGACCAGGCTTCGCACGCACTTGCCTGCTGCACCATGACAATGCACTACGTTACATACTAGTCTCCATCAATGAATTTTTGCAGAAAAAGCAGTCTCTTATTCGCCAATTTGTTCCTGTGACTTATTTTTATTTATCTTGCTCAAAAACAATTTGAAAGGACGTCATTTTGGTACTGTGAATAATATCCAGAAGAGCGTAACCGATGAACTGGAAGGTATTCCAGCAGAAGCCTTTCAACACTGGTGAAGAACAATAGAAACAACGCCTCCATCCCTATAAAATTCATCGTTAACAGAAAAATCTCACCCACCATATATATGATACCTCATTTGTAAAGGTGGTGTTATCTTGAGTTTTCATTTATCTCAGACAGCATTATATTCGTAATCTTTTTATAATTTATTTTCAAATAATTATTTCTCTCATTGTGAATAATACGGTACATCTCTAATTTTTTTTTTAAGTTGCTATTGTGACGATAAAAATGGATTAAAAATGGATAAAAATGGATTAATGTCCTGAATTGTATTTACTATAAAGCGTGTCGACCTATTAGCAAAGAATGAGATATCGGTAACACTAAATTTACTGGCAAGGGACGTTATACATAAATAAGAAGTTATATGCATGATCAAGAGCAAAAACAGAAATCGAATTTGTAGATTTGCAGGATCTTATACCCACAAAGATAAATGATTGATTAACGTAAGATTTTAATCAAATAGGGAAATCTTTCCCAATATAATTCAATTGATTAACTAGAAATTATCACATCTTCTCAGTGTTGAGATTATGAGACTAGATTTGAAGCTTTGACCCGAAGCAGAATACGAACTAGTGCTTGGGTTTTTGATCTGAAGGTTACTATACTTCCACCGGGAATAGAATATGGCACCTTATACACAAGAGAGCGAGCGCAGTAAACAAGCAGTATGCCACAAAGAGACATTCCAATACTATCAAGGAGCTATGTTAAGAACTGTGGCCTCATATTCCAAGGACACTGCCTTAATTGAGGTTACTCGTCTCACAGTTTCCTGAACAAAATGCTCGCAGCCATCAAAATCTCTTCCTTTAATTTCATTTAACTGTAAATCGCATTACTATTTCGTACACCGAACGAACGTTCATTTGGTCAAATTTCTCTTTAGAAATTCACTAAACAAGGCGGAATACGTTTTTTGAATAGCTACGACAGAAGTTCAATCCAAGTTTGTTCTTCAATAAATATTATTCCACCACTCAAATATTTGCACCTGTGACGGAGAATAACCCACTGGCCCTGATCGTAGCGGAAGCTGTGAGAGTAGGTGGGTTGGGTTAAGCCACTCCTAAGTCTTTCATCTCAACATCCTTTTTATCAATATCCATCTACAACAAATGGAAGAATTGTCTTTCCTCTCAATATAAGAATATTGCTTCAATGATACTCTTACGAATAGGCCAATAGTTAACATTATGCCTTAACTGGACGTTAACCGTGGGTTCAATTCTCGGAATTGACAGGAGGCACGAGGCCTCAGTGGTAAACAACTCGACTTTAGTGCGAGAATTAGATTTCAAGAAATATTTACTCTCCTCCCTTTTAACTAAATTATTTAATAATAATAGCTACGTTACTAGTTTATCCTCTGGAGCAACAATATTTCCATAGGATTTTGTTCTTTTTTTTTCTTTCTTTAGCATTGAATGTGTGGTATTCATGGCAAAAGAATTAAAGAAAGTAATCGTTGTAATTTGCAAAAAGTATTTTCATTTCACGGGAACACGTTCCTGTTACAGGAAGTTTTATTATATTGGAGCAGGACTATCCAAAAATGTTGGGAGGAGTGTGAAAAATTTATATATATATATATATATATATATATATATATATATATATATATATATATATATATATATATATATATATATATATATATATATATATATAAGCCCCCGCCAACGGAATGCATACAAAAAAGTGTGTTTTTGGTTGAGGGAAGTGTGAGTGTGTTCACTGGAGTAGTAGTATAATGGTAGTATATATATATATATATATATATATATATATATATATATATATATATATATATATATATATATATATATATATATATATATATATATATATATATATATATTTAAAAATATAAATTAGGGGTTTTCGATTAGGGTTACGAATTAATTATCTACGCTTTCGGCATCAACGGTCATGTTAGCCTGTCACGTATGAGGGATGACGCCCCTCGACTATCACGCCATCTGAGGAAAAGGAAGAGCGAAGGAAGCGACCTTATACCTGTGTTAGGTACCATTCCGGTATTTGCCTGGTGTGAAAGAAAAAGAGAAAACCTCACTCAGGATAGCTGGACTGAAAAACCTTTCACATTTTTTCGGCCGGGTGTCCTCACTGGGAATCGAACCCAGGATTGCTCTAGCTGTTTTCTAAACACCCTTTGATGACCAGAATAAAATCCAGTCTATTGATAATATAGGAGTTTAGCGGCTTTAGGATTGTTACTCACGTATTTTCATAGAAATGGAGTTGGTAGTAGCAGCGGGGCCCCATGAAATTTGTCTTGGGGTTCAAGAGACCTATGGACAGTCCTAATTGCATTTTAATTCAAATAATAATCTATCAATCCAAATAATGATCCCCCGTCTTGCAACTACAGATCTCTCTGGTTAATTGAAAAAAAAAAAATCTATGATTTCATTATTAGGAAATGCGGTCAATGATTAATTTCCGTTTTGTATAAAGACGCGAATATTTTACACAGAAACTCCTTTAAAATAAAAGGTGAATCTGCTTCCCAGTTGCTGTTATGATTCAGACGCAAGGGAGTCACTGGTTGGCAGTCAACAACCTCTCTATTGCCATCACTTTCTCTTGCTTTGACCATACAAAAGTCTGCCTCTACCACGTTCTTCTAACCTTGTCGTATCTTTTTCTTTCTTTCGTTTCACTCTCTTTTATTTCTGCTCCAGTTCACGCACCATTATACTACTACTCCAGTGAACACACTCACACTTCCCTCAACCAAAAACACAATTTTTTGTATGCATTCCGTTGGCGGGAGCTTATATAAAATGACTTAGAGGTCGTCCAGCAAAATTAAAATTACCTACACATTCGGACTTGATATTATTCAATTGAATATAGTCACATCCGTAACAATCTGTACAATTGTAAGTTATATGGATAGAGTGCAATATTAGAGCGCTCACCTCTGACACAAGACCCCCTGGTTCGATTCCCGACCACAAGAGTTTGTAATGGACAACGCCATGTCCATGGATTTTTCCGGGTACTGTCGTTTCCACCCAGATTCTCATTCCACCATAGTTTTCATAATTATTCACTTTCTTAATTAGCCGGCTCCTTTAACTTAAAAAGCATATCAGTGAAACGTAAAGCAAATATACAGGGTGGCCCAAAAATAGGTATACAGTACCATATTGATCAGCTCATTGCATTAAAATTTCTTATTGTTATCCATCAGATACACTTAGTTTTTTTATTTATTATTATTTGTTCTTAATGTATTTTTACTCATATCTTGAGCTCGGAACAGCCGAAGCAAATAAACTCATAAACTAGAATGTTATACTTCCTCAATGCAGGAGTGTATAGCTACTTTTGGGCCACTCTGTATTCTTTCAAGATTATTAATGAAAAAATCATTCTCATAGCTACTCCTATACAAGTTATGTGCTAGGATTGATTCACCGTTTGATCAGATCAAAAAGTCATTAAATTCAAGTTTTAAGGATTTTGCTTCACTAGGTAGAATATAATGGATGAAAAGATCGTTAATTTCAACACTTCCGGTGATACTAAAAGTGCAAGGCTCTTACACACACACACACACACACACACACACACACACACAAACCGGCGTGTTGTATAATTTACAACATATATGTATACCCTATATTACTGTACAGTATTTTGAATTGGAAATTAGTTTTTAGCGCCCTGTTCAACACCGGGACTATATGAGACGTGGACCTACAGTTTAACGTACGATCGAACCACATAAGCTTCTGCCGGGAATCGAACCCAGATTTTCCGCGCCGAAGACACATACGCTTGCAACCATATAGTCACGAGGGAACTCTCCACAGTATTTTGATGTAGACCCATTCCCTTATCTCCTTGTCTTTAAAAAATAACATGTTGGTATGTGTTTTAAAATTATTTTATTGCAATACGTTTTCTTACATGGACAGCCGCAGTGGGGGCAAGGAAAAAAAACAATTGTTCTTCTTGATTTTCGAAAGAGGTTCTGTTCTTTGAAATAAATGTCAAAAAATGTTAGATTTGCTGATTCACCCGCTTCAGTATTTAATATATCTCATGCAGTTAATAAAATTATGCAATTGCGTCAATAATAGTAGTTTTACATGAAGATATGAAGCAAGGTGTGTGTATATTTGCATCTTCGCGTGTCAGTTTTTGCCTCCTCCCCTCTCCAGCTTGGAACAAATCCTACGGACGTTTCTTTACTTTCCTTGCCTTTGACTTCTCTACTGTTTAAAGTTTCTGGTTCCGAAAACGTGAACACTCACTATAACGTTGGTAGGTCAGCACAAACTGTAATTTCCGATTAAATAAGTAGCACAGTTCATTAAATCGCACCGGAAACAAACACTGGAAGTACAGTACGTCATTCTTGATCTTGCACCATTTGGCCTAAATCTCGCTTTACCTAATCAATTCATAAAGTTAGAACATACAAAATATAAGATTTGTGCCCGCTATTTTAAACGAAAGAACAATTCGTTTTGCGTAATCCTCATTTTGACAAAAATGGCAAATAAACAAAAACTCGCGGATACCCAGCGCAAATAATTTAATAGTTTCACGGTTTTATTTTGGCTTAGCTGATAACTGTTCAACTTTCCATAAATTAAAATATTAACTGGGGATCAATATAACACCAACATCAATACTACATATACGAGGTCTAACTAAAAAAATAACGGGACGTGTCAAAAGTACAGTTTACTGTCACAAATTTACAAATTAAAAGGTGATCCTCTTCAACATATTCCCCTCCTCTGTTTATACACATTTGCATATGAAGTTTCCATTGTTGGAAGCAGTTGTGGAAGTCTTCAGGTGACATTGTCTTGAATTGCATTTCAAATCAATGGCGGCTTTTGAGGGAAGTCATACCAGTAAAATTTTCAGTTTACCTAATGTACTAATTCTCGTATACAGCTTTCTGAAGCTATATTAAGCTTTATTTTCTCAGCATGTAGCAATACAATTAAAATTCTTACCGAGGTGACTTCTCTGAGAGCCGCCACTGTGTTCTAACATTTCTCAAAAATCTTATCTGTTACCGGGTGAAGATGCCCTAACTCATGAAGTTGGCACTCACGAGTAGTGTTTTTAAAATTATTCGAATATTCGAAGGATCCAACATTCGATGTCAGACTGGTGAGCTACGCATGAAGCTGACTGAGTGTGATGTTGAAATGATATGATAATATGGTCAAATAACAGAGAGGCATGATTGATGGCGCGACAGAGAACTTACGTCAAATGTAAAGGGAGCACACCTCTGAAGTCAGGCCACTGAAATCCAAACTAAACTTTATTCCAAACTACCTGAAATGCTCTTTCGCCGAACAGAGGATATAGGTTTACAGGAAATATTTGAATACCCCTTAGGATACGCATTACAATAAAGCGGTAATGATTAAAATCAATAATGTCAGCCCCTTTCTAGCCCCATGCAGACAGGGGATGAATTTGGCCTTAAGCATCATCGGTTGTGTCACTATTCATCTCAGCTACCCTGAAAAATATGTTTTGAATACTATAGGTAACTTTTGTTTATTTTTAAGTGTCACATCTTTCCACTCACTCGCTAATCCCCAATGTCGATCGGGGATAAATTTGGACTTAAGTGGCATCGGGTAAGTCCTATTCATCTCAGTGAGCTCGGAAACTACCGATTAGATACTAATATCGGTTGTTTTGATTATCTTTGCATTTATCATTTCATTTTTTCGCCTAAATTATGACCCCTGCTGGGGCCGCGGTGGCTCAGTGGTAGAGCGTTCACCTCTGGTGCTTGGGGTCCCGGGTTCGATCCCAGCCCCCGCCAAGTGAACTTTGTGGTGGACAAACACCGTGTGCGTGGGTTTTCTCGGGGTTCTCCCGTTTCCTCCCACTTTCTTCATTCCACCATTTCATTCATTACTCATCATCACCGTCTCCTTTAGCCTAACCGGCATAACCGTGGGACGTAAAACTTAAAGATTTCATTTCATTTTATGACCCCTGCTCCCTCCTTCGAATATATACTTTAATCAACTTAACATCGGAAGACCTTTGGGAGGTCTAAGGCAGAGGCGTAAATAAGGGCCCCGTAGACCCCGCATTGCGGGAGGACCCTAAGCTATCAGGGGGGCAAATCGTTTAATGGGACGTAGAGAAAGGGCGCCACTTCACGCTGTCTGCGGGACGGCCCCCAAACCTTTAGTTGCGTCACTGGTCTAAGATTATCATCATTTTAATTTATTCAGTTGCTATTGCGAGATGCGATCCGACAGAAATTTACATTAGATTTTATGTAACAGGACAGAAACAAGATAACTTCAGTGAGATATGAGAAGCCACAATAAACGATACCTGATGGATGAGAATATTCGAATACGAACAACATTCAACCATAACTGAAATACCACAATTATTATATTGCTTATTGAGTAGACTGGTGTTATTTCAAGTTAACTTTCAAAAGCTGGCAACAGCATTTATTTTCTGTTTCAAAAGTCACAACTATTGGTCTCGTTCTCGGCTGGAGTCAGGATGTTTCCATAAATACCAACCACCAGACATTCTTTCGCACAACACTTTCACTGAAAGGAATGTATCAGTCTCCAAACGGGGTTAAGACAGAAGTAGATGACAAATAGCCCTTCCCAAGTTCCATGATACACGTTGTGTAGCTTCCATTGTTTCCAAGTTTAGTTAAAATAGCTTCTAACCTCATAACGTTTGGTCAGCATGTTTTTGTCAGTCAATTATCTCTGAATGCTATCATTTTAATGTCTCTCGTTGTTATGTCCCTGTAAGATTGAGATGGCGACTGATAAATGGAAGAAAATTATAATCGAAGAATTGTTGGAAAGAAAATAAGATTATACAAGAACCTCCAACAAGGTTAAATAAAAGATGTACACTCATGTCCAAAATTATCGTCGCATGTCTACAAATATGTTGTTCTACGAATATAATTTAATAACGAATTCGCCCGGTATTTCTTATAATGTTAGTATGCATATAATCGGCAAAGACATGTAAGTGGCAAATTTCATGTCAAAAGAGAAGTAAATAAGAACAATAAAACGAAAATAAAACTTTCTTCTTCATTTAGCAACATTTTGTTTTACTCATACTAATTTTCGTGTTTATAATTCTTTCCCTATGAAATTTATTACAAATATACATTTCCGGATTATACACACAGTATCACTATTAAAAGTGCCCTGCAACATCATTATCAAGTTATATTCTTACAAGAAGACAGTTATAGATATGGACATGAGTGTACATCACGAACTTACATTCGCTAGGATTGAATTTGGAATCTCTTGTACAGGCAACTACCCAGGGCAGGAGGGCAGGGATTCCTGCCGAGGCCCTCTCTAAATATTTATATTTATTGAACAAATTTCCAGATACGGCATAACTTTGCCCTTTTACACAAACAAATGTTAACATACAGGAAAAGAACAAGATTTTTTAAAAAAAAGTGTCAACAAATACTGCAAAAGTAGTAATATTTCGCCAAAACTCATTTAATTGCTCTTTCAAACACTGAGTAGCTCGAAAAAAAAAAAATGTCCATATCGGTTGTTAAATGATTATAACAGATCGGTATCAAAATGGCTAGGATTTTGGCTAAAAAGTTTAATGTCCCACGATTATGCACCAAATTTAAATGAGGTGATGATATGATGGACGAAGAAAGGGGAAGCAAACGGAGAGAGCCCAGAAAGAAACCACGTACATGGTGTTTGTTCATCACAAAGCCCATTTGACGCAGGCTAAGATCGAACTAGAGACCCCATGGATCGGAGGTGAGTCACCGCGGCCCTCCTATGAATTATAAATGCCATTACGTTAACCAACCATTTTCTCAGTGTAATACAACCATGAGGCTATTTTACATTAGAAACAAAACGAAAAATGAAAGGAATATAGGATGAAAGTCAGATTCAACCGATGGTACTGACGAAGAACCTGGAAAATCTCAGTCAGAATGATAGATTGCAGATCCGAACCCAGTATCTCCCGAGTAAGAAGCGAGAATGCTACTAGACTGATGCCATTTTTAGACTTTTGTATTCAAGATTTAGGAACGATCTCACCAGATTATGAAAGTATTATATTACAGTGCATGAAAAATTAATATTCTCCCCTGAATATGAACATAGGCGCCGACTTGAAGAAAATATTGGGGGGCCCAAACAATGAATAAATACATAATCATATTCAGCTGTTTTCTATCAACTGCCTGATGAAGGTCCCCTTCTCTCCTCGATATCTCGGTCAACTCCTCCGTTGCAAATTTCACGACCTAAGTCAAATTCGCTTAAAGGCATTAAAACAAATTCAAGCTCAAAATTTGAGAACTTCACTACAACATTGCGCCACACATTTATCTTTACTTTTCATATCAGTGTTGCCAGAGTGTTGGTTGAAGCTTCAGCACTCTATTAACAACAGTTTTGAAAACTGCATTTTCTATCGAATAAGAAGGCTGTTCCTAATATTGAATTAAAGGCATGACGAAGTTTACGATATAAATTATTGCTCCTCTTTGCTAATTCTTCCTTGATTGGATTATATTTGTGGGGGGCGAGGACCCCACCTTCAAATATTGGGGGAGCCAAAATTGTCCTTGCCCCCCAAAGTCGGCGCCTATGTATATGAATACTTAGAAAAATAAGTACCCTGAAATTCACGCAGGAGAGGATTCATCCTACAAATTTCGCACGATGGCATGTATTGCACTTCACGTGTTACCCAACGGAACAATCATGTCAATTCCCAAGGGCACGAACATTCGCATGTGAAAAAAAATTCATTAAATCTATTATTTAAGCTATAATTTTCTCACAACAACATCAATACCTAGAGAAAATCTAACACATTGATGCAAAACTATGGGGGAAATAGCCAAAAACGTTGCTTTAGTTCCTCAATTATTGTAATAGACAATTACAAAGATATAAAACATACAAACCATACGACACTTATCACCTAAGTAGTTACGATTTGAGATAACTCGTTTGAGGACGAAAATAAGATAGAAATAAATGATTAAGAGAGAGCTTGGTTAACTCATGAGATAATTACAGCAAAAATCTAAACGATCGTCTACCTTGGAAACAAACTTCTCTTTGGAAATTTCAAGCTTGACTGCTGAACTAGATCACCTGTACCAATATCAATAACTCTCCGTTATATATATATTCTTTCTATGTTAATAAAAGCCACTGGATATATGTTGCTTTAAATAAAACACATTTGTAACTAGCAAAAGATTAATGCACCAGGGACGTCATTTCAAACTTCGCTTGAGGGGGAGAGAGCACCACCAACATAAGGCTCTCACTTTTTGTACTATTTAATTAGTAGACAATCTATTAAAGTATATGCATTTCTCAAACTCTTGGGGGGGGGGGGCAATTGCCCCTCCTGCCCCTAAATGACGCCCCTGTAATGCACCATATACCAAGTCTCTTACAGTTAAATATAGGATATATCGCCCACAAAGGTGTCGATCCTGAGGAGCCGGGGGGCCCGGGCCCCATCCAATTCTCATGTGGCTCCCCATGTATTTTTATGAATATGTATTTTTTATGATTATACAATTGTTGGCATAATTTGAATCCAGTTTGTCTTAAAATCCTCATATATGCCTTCTTAGACCTTTCTCTGCAAACAAACACACATCTGAATGCTTCCCCCAAAGTTACAGAGAAATCGCCCATATAGCCACGATGGCTTTCTTTGAGTGATGGTGCCGGAGTCGGTAAAGAGGCCTATAATCCACCTGTCTTGAAAGCGAGACTGCGTGGAAGGCAACAGCCTATACTGTTCGGATTTATCTTGCACCGCACCGGCTTCAAGTCCCGGTCGGAGCTAGGTTAATAGTAAGCCCAGTCCCTAATAGCCTCGGTATTGCATACAGACATACAACACACAAACTCAAACCTGTTCCGAGTCTAAGCCCACATACCAACCAATTATTACTTGTTTCATTTATTTAGAATAGAATTATCCTCTGGTCGGGATGTCAATACTTGAAATCTCACTGAGCTCCTCCGTGGCTATGCGGTTAGCATACGCGCCTTTGGCGTGGGAGACCCGGTTTCGATTCCCGGCGGGAGCTCATGTGGTTCGGATTCCACGTTAATCAGTAGGTCCACGTCTCATATAGCCTTGCTGCTGAAAGGGACGTTAAACTCAAAATCAACTCAACTCAACTCAATTGAAATCTCACTTTCGAAAGGGGAAAGAAAAATATAACAAATATACCTAAATATATTAGAACACTGATACTGGATTCAACTAAGTTTTACTGGAGTAGCTTAAGGTCGAAACTTCTGATTTTGGTAGCTTAACTTTGTTGAACTATAATACTGTAAGCCAGGGGCGAACCCACGGGAGGTTGGTTCACCGGATCCTACCCCGTCCCCCACAAAAAAAAAAAAAAACTTCTTAATATCTTGCACTGAAATGACGAGTCTAGATCGTCATGGCCTCCTGGTGCCAAATCGCATAATGACGAGCTATACTCGTTATAAAATTTAAACTATGGTAGCATCACGTACGGTTACTATACTGATGTTTTGAAAGTTATATAATGATAACCATCTATAACACACTTTTATATTTTCAGAATTCAGAAAATAAATCATAGTGGAAGGTGTTAACATACATTTGTACACTTTCTCAGTAAAACTATATTGTTTCACAAGGAAATAATTAATGTAGCAAGAAAATTTAAATTTACACTTCATCTGTACTCTTTCCGTTATAAAAATGATCAAGTTCTATAATATTTTTTTCCTGAAAATAAGTAGAACTATTTTACAATTACTTATCGTATTTTCGGATGCAGGATAATACCCGTTCAATATTACATAGACGTAAGTGACTTGTATTTATCCTGCCAACGCTTGGACCTTTCCCAACAAAAATTTTTGGGAGAAATGAAATCTTTCAGTTTAACGTTCCATTACGCTTTTTAGACCAAGGGAGACAATGATTTGAGGCACATGAATGATGAAAGAATTGGTAGAATGAAAATAGGGGAGGAAATGGGAGTACTCCGAGAAAATCAATGAATACGGTGTTGTCCACCACAAACTTACTTGGCCAGGAATCCAGACCCATATCCAAAGGGGGTCTAGGGGGTCGGGTCCCCCTAAAATTTTCACGGTAGGGTCGCAAATGAACTATAATGTGGTTGGATCGGGTCCTCCCCCTAACTTCTTCGGGCTCCCTCTAGATTTTTGGGCTGGCTACCGGTTTGCAGGGAACCAACTAGGGACCTCACGTACCAGAGGTAAGCGGTCTACCATCGAGCCATCGTCTCCCCCCCCCCCCCCCCCCGGATCATGTTAAATCTGAACTCTTAAACCACACTTGGATCGGCAAAACCTTTTCGGTTTTTCAACAAAATCGTTTTCCGATTTCTTCAAAGGAGTTTTCGGTTCTTACTGAAATCAGTGTGATTTTCACCGAAGCCGGTATCGCTTCTTGTTCTTTAAGTACTCATTTTCAAACGAGTTGACTAAAAGAAGTTCTCTTATAGAAAATCGAACCGGTTTTTAACCAGAAATAGGTGTCCTGAAAGTTTTAAGACCGGTTCGTTTAAAAAATAAACGAAAAACTAGTTTGTGTGCCCGTCACAAATTCACACTAACTACATCCAGTCCTGCTCCACCTTAACGCCAGTTTCTTAATTTCAACTTTCAATTACGGGGAAAATAAAATTGGTTTCGCTGTTGTCCCTACACTACTGACCTAGTGAAGCCACTACTTAAGCAAATGGGCTAGAACCTCCCTTCGTAGAGACAACATATTAATATCAGGGGCAAATGTGGATCTGAAAAGGTACGGGGACGGATGGCGTCACGCCGTCTCTTTGCCTATCTTCGCACACTGTAATTTTTAGGAAGTGCAGGAATGCCATATATATATATATATACAGGGTTTTCATAAAGTATGGACGGATTTAATTCGCTTATAATTTACATAAAAATGCTCATATTGAAATCGAATAAAGTGCAAATCGTAGCGGAAGGATTAAATTTTTACCTGTAATCTGCACCAGCTCAGTTCATTCACCGCCACACCTCCAACTGGGCGCCATTTACGTCCAAACATTCGCGTAGGCGGCGCTGGAATCCACTCACAGCGTTCCACCGTGTTTGATCCGAAATGCCAGCCACAGACGCCCTGATTTGTCTTTTAAGTTCTCCAAACCACTTGGCTTCTTTGCATAAACTTCCGTTTTCACATGACCCCAAAGCCAGAAGTCGCAGGGGGTAAGGTCGGGTGACATTCGGCCGCCTACGCGAATGTGTGGACGTAAATGGCGCCCAGTTGGAGGTGTGGCGGTGAATGAACTGAGCTGGTGCAGATTACAGGTAAAAATTTAATCCTTCCGCTACCATTTGCACTTTATTTGATTTCATTATGAGCATTTTTATGAAAATTATAAGCAAATTAAATCCGTCCAGACTTTATGAAAACCCTGTATTGTTTGAAAGTGGGGGAACGGCATCTCCCTCACTTTTACCCCCGTAAAAAAGAAGTTACTTTTTCAAAACTCAGAAATTAATACACATTTTGGTGCCGCAATAGAATCCTTACGAAATTATCTTTCACGTACTCAAAGCAAAGCCGAACTCAGTATGCACAACGACGATTAAACATTCCTGTACATCATCAGCAGATTAATTGACTTCAATGGAAATTCGCGAAGTCAATTTGGCAACTGAAAAAAAAAGTAAAAGCGGAAATGACGTACGAAGGTGCGTCACTTACAGACAAACGGAAATGAATACTAAGAAACTGATAAAAGCAGCTAACAGTTAAGTTGAATACCCACAAATTTAATGACGAAGTGCAAGCACTATTATCGACAAGACGTGCGTGCATTCCCTTCCAAAAACCAGAGAATAAAAATTCCTAACAATTTTATAGGTTTTCACAAAAGCATAGCATACAAATGAGTATATTTTAAAGCACATTTAGCACTGTATATTACAGTTCCTTAAAAAAAAAAAAATACAGTATTTTTATATTTACTAAAAATTACGTTGGCGAATTTTCAGTACTTTCAAACATATGTTTTCTCGACCGTGTATGGTTCTTGGGTACGACTTTAATTAGGTTATGGTAAGTTAAGTTCAGGGCCCCTTTCGGCAACGAGGCTACGTAAGACGTGGATCTACAGCTTAATGTGGAATCCGGACGACATGAACTCCCACTGGGAACTGAATTCACGTCTCCCGTGCCAAAGAGTTCGATTTCAAATGGGGAGAAAGAATTTTCAATGTAAGCTAGAAACAATAATGATCAAATATGATGTGCTGATCACATATCGTGCAATTAACGGTAACCGATTGGCCAGAATCTTTTGTTGACTAAAACGCCAGTAAGTTTAGTTTCAATATTTGAAGATATGCTGAAATAATAATAATAATAAAAAAACAGCTTACGCGGATGTGCTCCTATAATACAGCCGAGGTAGTGGGGTAGGGAACGGTTTACACTCTGAAGGTTGATCCTGTATGATATTAGGGGGCACGGTGGTTCAGTGGTAGAGCGTCTATCTCTGGTACGTGGAGAGACTGGTTCGATTCCCGATCAAGTAAATTGTGGTGAACAACATAATGTTCAAGAAGCTTTCTTGGGGCACTCCCGTTTGTACCCACATTCTCATTCCACCATTTTTTCCATCATTCACTTGCCCTAATAATCCGTCTCACTTAGTGGACAAACACCGTGTGCGTGGGTTTTCTCGGGGTTCTCCCGTTTCCTTCCACTTTCTTCATTCCACCATTTCACTCATTTCTGATAATCACCGTCTCCTTTAGTCTAACCGGCATAATCGTGGGATATAAAGCTTAAAGATTTCATTTCATTTTTCCGTCTCCCTTAGCCTAGCAGGCATAATCATGGGACCTTAAACTCAAATATTTATTATTATTATTATTATTATTATTATTATTATTATTATTATTATTATTATTATTATTATTATTATTATTATTATTATTATTATTATTATATTTTTGAATGATGCTCTGTGCGTCCGCCAACCACTACGATTATGGTTCGGAGTACAAGTTAATGTTTATTGGGGAGTCGGAAACTTCCAACTAGCTTAAGTCCAATAAGGCATAACGAAAACTCACCATTATATTAAATCTTGTACTGCAATTCAGGGACTCCAACTTAAAGTAACCCAAAACAAAACAAATGATATGCGCAAATTACTTATCTGAACCGTCACTTTCCAGACACACGTTCCACAACAATACCACAGCACGGCCAATGTTACGGGTAAAGTTTTTTTTACTTCATATGCACGCTTCTACACCTCGATTACTTTTAAGCGAGACACTCGGATTTAGTACAATCTGTTTTAACTACTGCACAAGTGTTTCCACGTGTGATGTTCACCGAATCTCTGAACAAAAATAATTAGTCTGCTGCATTATTTCAGCCAACTGGACAATGCAGAAAATGGCACGAAACCCTAGTAGTCTAGCTGTTGCCACATCACTTTACCATGCGCGATAGAAAAGTGACTGAAACTTCTGAAATTATTTGACTTGTCAACGGCTTTAAAAGAACAAACGGGTGTGTCTAAAGAATGATTCAGATTATCAGAACACGCAGGACAAAAGAATAACCCAGGTTGTCAAGACACGCAGGACAAAAATAACGATTCACATTTACAGGACATGCGGGACAAGGTAAAGATTCAAGTTGTCAAAACCATAGCCCACTTCGGACTATAACCTCAGTCAAATTCACTGGGTTCGTGCACCTTTGGTCAAAACACATAGAACAAAATAATGGCTCAGACTGTCAAGACAGGCACACAAAGTAACGACTCAGCTTATCAAGACACACAGGATAAAATAACGACCCAAACTGTCAAGATACTCAGAACAAAACTAACGACGCGGCTGATAAAGATACACAGGCAAGGTTTGAATTAACGGGGGATAGGGAAATTCCCGCCCCCTCGTCACAACTTATCCCCGGCTCGTGACAAGTAAATGTCTTCCTTGCAAGCGCGCCGATTTCTCTGTAAATTTTTGGGGGGAGAGGCATTCAGATGCAGAAGGTATATTATATATATATATATATATATATATATATATATATATATATATATATATATATATATATATATATATATATATATATATATATATGAAGATTTTAAGACAAATTGCACTCATATAATGCCAAATATTGTATATTCACAAATACAATAGGGGGCCCACATGAGTTTTGGGAGTCCCGGGCCCCCTTAGGATCGGCGCCCTTGCTTCCTTGCCGGAAATACATTTTTCTCCTCTATAAATCTCTATAAATACGTGAAGACAATTTCTAATATTGCAATTTAATTACTGCAAACACACTCTTAAAGTGTTCTTTAAAAATAATTTCTAATGAGTTAACATGAATGTGGTGAGTTGATTTTTCTTTGTCACTTCCATTAGTTAGAACTGGTGTTACTACATTACTTAACTGGTATATGTTAAGAATTATTGTTTGCAGTGTCACATTATAATACCGTATATTTGAATATTTTTTGCTGTTTTTGTATATATGCTGAGAGAGAGAGAGAGAGAGAGAGAGAGAGAGAGAGAGAGAGAGAGAGAGACGGAGAGAGTTTCGAAACAACACCGACAACGTTTAGGAGGTGATTCCTGATACCAAGATAAGACAAAAAGTATAGACCAACCTGGGTGCAGAAATTCGTCATTTCGGAGTTATTGGCTGCCGAAAATATGAAAATATGAACTTTAAAGGTCCATAGCTTCAAAACCATGCGGCCTACCGTACTCGGGTCAAGACTTCACGTAGGAAGTAGTGTGTGCCCTATCCAAATATCCATGTTTCAGAATCCTGCGCTACTTCCGCAACAATTTTTATAGAGGTAGGTGGTGAGTACTTTAAATTATATGCTCGTAGCTAAACTCCCTCTATAAAAATTGTTGCGTGAGTAGGTGCCCACCTCAGGATTGTGAAGTCTTAACCCGACTACGGTAGGCCCCACGCAGCCTATAACTCCGAAAGGAAGCATTTGTGCACCTAGGTTGGTCTATACTTTTTGTCTTATCTTGGTGTCAGGAATCATCTCCCAAATGTTGTCAGTGTTTTTTGAAATAATATATATATATATATATATATATATATATATATATATATATATATATATATATATATATATATATATATATAATATACCGACAATACACACACAAGCATCCCCCTCGTCCAGAAGTTTAATTCTAACACTATACACAGGACTAAAATATGACTCAGGTTGTCGAGATACGCAGGACAAAATTAAACGGCTAAGGTCGCCTATAGCAGCGAAGCTTAAAGATCTGATTTCATTTTAAGGTTGATCTTTGTTACTATTATGACAAAAAGAATGAAAGCGAGGAGACAAGTGAAGAAGATTTAATGTAGAAGTGATTTGCAAGCTGAAAAGGTGTTAAATGGTGTAAATGAGAACAGGAAATTGTCATTCATTTCTTCATTATTCCGCATAAGTTGTTGCATTTTTATTGCTATGATGTAACAAATTTGTTCCGAACAATGGCAGACTTTCACTGGTACTTAATGTTAGATAGTAACACACAAACACTCTCTCTCCTTTGCACATTGCTCTCAAGAATTCTCTCCTTCAACTGCACGTATGACAGCTGTCACTACAACACTCCACCGTGACCACTGCTTTCTTTTACACAGCACAGGAACAAAACCAAACTGGCAACATTATGCATGTGCTCCTGTGTAGGTGATGATTAGCGATTGTACTTTTAGTGTAGGTGGTCCTTGGTTTTTCTACCGGTGCGGTAAAGGCATAAAATTTTCGGTGTTGATTTAATAATTTAAGTCCAAAGTCACGAGCCCAGCTTAATAATAAACCGCAAGCCCTACAAATGGATAGCAAGCGCGAGTCTAAGCAAGCAGGAGCCTCATTTGGGGATAATGTCCACGAAACGAATAATATGATGGGCATTATGTAGAGTCATTTTGACGCGTGATTAGTGCCATACTAAAGGGTCCGACTAACATGTTTCCTGCAGTAGTCAGACTTTTAGCATGACGCTAATCATGGGTCAAAACGACTCTGCATAAGGCCGGATAATTCTCGTCTCGTAAGGCCATCAAGGTAACAAGCAACTACTCACAGTACACACCTAATTAAATAATAATAATAATAATAATAATAATAATAATAATAATAATAGCACGCTGAAATTAACTAATAATAATTAAAATACATTAATTAGCAACCAGCATAACTAAACCTAAGGAACTACAAAACGACATTATAAGAAATCCTAACCTGACTATAAACTTTTATACTTACTTGTGGAGTTTACGAAGAGTTTGGTGATGTAATTCATTAGTATTGAATTTTGCCATATTATTTAGATTTAATTGAAAGACCACACAGATAAAACAAGAGGCACTGTAAACACTACTTGGGTCATTACTTATAATTTGATTTTTTTTACTTTTACTAATGGAAATGATATGTTCGGGTTCCATTTTACGTTTACGACCGGTATAGCTCGGCGTTGTGATCAATCTGTATGTTCTGTGATCATCACAGTCGTTACCACAGAATCCGGATATTGTAGGTTCAGTTCGTGAAGTAACTACATCTCATCGAGGAACTGTGTCGGTAAGATTTCATCGGTGCGTATCGATTTGTTTTGTGTCCTTATACTTTGGGTTGTGTTTCTTGGATTCGACTGAACGTCTACATGACAAAAATACAAGGCAGGTGAAATAAAATCTTTAGGCCTTATGCAGAGTCGTTCTGACGCGTGATTTGTGCCATACTAAAGAGTTCGACTAACATATGTTTTCTGCAGTAGTCAGGCCTTTAGTATGACGCTAATCATACATCCAAACGTTCCCGTATAAGGCCCTTTGAGTTTAACGTCCCACAATTATGCCCGTTAGGCTAAAGGAATCGGATGATTAGACCTAACGTACGTGAATGATGGAAGAATTGGTGGAATGATATAGTGGGAGGAAACTGGAGTACCCTGAATAATCCCATGGACACAATGTTGTCCACCACAAACTATTTGGTCGTGGATCGAGCCCCACCAGAGGTAAGGTCTCTACCACTGAAACGCCATTTCTCCCGTAACAGTTTGAGCCAACATAACTCAAGACTTACGTCACAGATTACGATAATTGGTATAGGAGTTACAATTATTGATTGCATTTTTTGCGTTGTGTTACAGTACGCACATTTTGCGAAAAATGGCACGAAATTAACTCCAGTGAGCGAAGAAGTAAGGTACACCCAAGTCTTATTACTCCAACATTGCTTCAGTGTTGCATGATTCACAGAATAAGCTGTAAATTGAAGATATAATTATACGAACGCAATAAAAAGATCATTTATCAATGTTTAAAAAATCATTACCAGTAAAAAATCATTAAATTTATCAAATCATTACCAGTAACGGATCTAGCCCAAAGCCGCAGGTGCTTAGACCTCCCAGTTTTTGCCTTCTAGATCCGCCACTGCTCATTACAATATTCTGTAATAATAAATATGATTTGAATATGGTTATATCACATCTTTCGTGAACTTCTCTTGACGCGAAAGTATTACGGTAACTTCTAGATAAAATTAGGGGGGGGGGATAAATCACGCATTAATTTTTTCATAAATTTACAAGACGTCGAAAACTTTCCGAGAATCGGGGCGAAACGGAATTCTTCGGGAATCGAAACAATGCAACACTTTTACAAAATGTATGAAATGAGAAGAGGAAACTGCATTTCTTGTTTTCTCTTGTTTTGAACAGTAATTACAATAACCGAACACAAAACAGAGCCTAAGCGCATTTTGATAATTTAATTCAGCGTTATGAGGCCTCATCACGACGAAATTAAAATTTTGCTAATTTTACCGTAATTATGTGATATCTCTAAATAGATAAAAGATAATCGAAAAGTGGAACAAAAGCGCCCTAGACAATATCATTTTACGTAAAATATCGTTATCACGACTCATTTAATCTGCTTTCGATTTTCAGCCATTTAGAAAATCGGCATGTATTTTCGCATTTCTAAATGGCTGCAAACGGAAAGCTACTAGCTGATCGTGATAACGGTACCTCATGCAAAATAATATTGTCTAGGGCACTCTTGTTCCACATTTCGATTATGTTTTATCTATTTAAAGATATCACATAATTACTCTAAAATTAGCGGTGTTTTAATTTTGCAGTGATTAGGCCTGTTAAAGGAAAATTTGTAGCTACGTTGTCATCACAAAACATCAATATAAACTAACCATCGATAACAGTTCTTCGTTAAACACAGGGAATTTACAACAAAGCTCATATGTGAAACTGTTGGCAAAAGACAGAAAAGAAAGATAGGCATACCGGTATTGATTAGTTTCAGGCTCTGAATTATCAACAAAATCCATCAAATGCCATTAGAATACACACCAGGAACGTGCCTGAAATTCTCATATAGAAACATATGGTAATTTCGACATCCAGATTACAAAGAGTTCGCATATCCAGCAATGAAAATCATTATCGCTATCTAACTGATATTTTGTAGAATATCTCACGAAGGATATTGCTATACACAATCAACACAAAACGGAATTTTCTTCAATGCCATGAAGCATGTGTTATGTGGCTGGAATTATTCATTACTTAGAATACTTCCAAATTGTCTCTCTGCTGCAAATTGTCTCACGGATGTCCACCACCTTCCCAAAGGGCTTGGATACAACCCTTCAAATTTACTATTCTCGAATTTAATTGTACTCTTTTGAATAACAAATTGTCCCCTTCCCAAACATTTTAACGTGCGCAGCTTGCACCCAAAAACCCGCTCATGAACACCCCTACTTTTCGTATCCATGCTTCTACCCGGGTGCCGACTCTGTGGGTGCTTCAGTGAACCATCCTGTAGAGCTTTTGAGGGGTTCTTAGCACCCACACAAAAAGAAAGAAAATGGGGGGTTGTGTCAAATATTTTACCGTATTTCCTAAATGATACAGAGCGAAGACGGGATGTATAGTTTGGACCGAGCCTTCACGAGGAATGAAAAGATGCATGACGAAAACCATAGCGTGAAGTTTGAATTCTAGAACCTTCCTCGATACGCTGCCATACTTTGATTCAGGAATATTTTTTCCAGTGTAAAAGATACGAAAAAACTAACTCATTATATCTAATAAATTTTCAAAATATTCCAGAGGATGACCCCAGGACTCACTGGTAAGTCTGTGCTTATTCCAGACCCCCCCCCTGTTGTGGACTGAGAATTAAAGCCCACCGATTTCAAAACCCGATGCTATTGTGTCTTTATTTTTGAATCTACGTCTTTTGACATCAGCGAAACCTACAGTTCATTGTGGGATCTGAACCACCCAAGTGCGTTTAAAGCTCTGTCTACATAAATCGAATCTCGAACCCCATACATCAAAGAAAAATGCGCTACCCATTACAGAAGTAAGATGAGCATCCGTGCTTCTGACTATCACTAATAATTCAAGGTTACCCTCCATTAGTGCTAGCGGTTCCGAGTTCGATTCCCGGTGGGAACATTCGGTCTAAAAAGTGTAACAGCTTTTTTAGACCAGTCATCCTGAGTAACATTTGATGAGTTTTCCTCATTCACACCAGGCAAATGTTGGGATGGTATCTAACAATGGCCTCAGGACGCTTTCTTTGTCCCCCATTTTTTTTTCCTTCTCCAATTCCTTAGATAGTGTAATCGCCAAGAGACGTGCGTACATTCCCCATACGTGAGGGGGCTAACATGGTCATGTATGTCAAAAGCCCAGAAACCTAATTCCTAATTCTAATAATTCAAGGCTCTTCTACCTCTTAGGCTTCAATTAAGGAATCCAAATTCAACATTCTGTTTCAGCAGCGAGGTTAAACGAGGCGAAAACTATTGCTGTTTTAAGAAAAATGAAATTAAATTTTTCAGGTTTACGTCCCACGTTTATGCCCTATAAGCTAGAAGAGACGGATAAGTTAATGGAAATGAATGCTTATGGAAGGAATCGATTGAATGGAAATGTGAGAGCCTTGACAAAACCTACAGACACGATATTGCTCACCACAAACTCACCTGGGCTGGGATCGAACCAGGAATCCCTTGCATTAGAAGTGAGTACTCTCTATCACTGAGCTACTATGCCCCGCTTCTGATTACAATAGGGATTCGAATCACTATTCGAAGACTTCTTTGAGATAAGCATACCCACAGTGAATCGAACCCGGGACAGCATGCGTGTCAGCCATTGGATCACTAATCAGCACTTAGACTTTAGAACGAAATATGGAAGATTACGTTCTCCAGTTGACGTAACTATCAAAATATTTAATCACTTACGCACTAGATGTTACATGAAAGTCACAAATATTATCTTTTAAGAAAATAAATCTACGAATCAGACAGACAGACACACGCAAAAAAAAAAAAAAAAAAAAAAATAATAATAATAATAAATAACATACTGATTAAGCCGTTCCTCAATCTGGGGGCGAGGACCCCTAGTGAGTCGCGAGACCAATAGACGGGGACGCGAAGTGAGGTGGAGGAGATAAATATAATTAGGACCTAGTAACGAAAAAAAAATTCTTACAGGCTACTGATAGACATATTTTTATTTAAATATTTACTGTTAAGCTACTATTTCTATTTAGTATATAGGATTTAGATTTCTGGGCTTTCGGCATCTAAGGGAATTTAGCCCGTCACGTTTTGAGGGGTGACGTCCCTCGGCGAGCACACTATCCGGGGAAAGGGAAGGAAGGAAGCAGCCTGGGATCTATAAGTTAGGTAACATCCCAGCATTTACCTCGTGTGAATGACGGAAACCGAGGAGAACTTCATTCAGGGTGGCTGGCCTGGAAAAATTTTACACTTTTTCGACCAAGTACCCGCACTGGGAATCGAACCCTTGACCGCTTCCACCGAGAACGTTAGCGACTATCCCTATATAAGGCTTTATATATATTTGCAAGCGATAAGCAGCAATAATAATAAAAAAATCTTGTTACAAACCGACAATTAAATTATGGGGGTCACTGGCGGAGCGCGTCGTGATACGAAATATATGAGGAAGCCTGGATTAAGCAATGCATGTACTACTCTATATAACTTTAAAGTGGCCGGATGACCTTATTATGGTAGCATGGATTCCACCTTAAATTGTAGATTCCCATCTCGTACAGCCTCGCTGCTGTAGGGACGCTAACTTGCCAAACAAATACAAAAGAATTACTTCTCAAAACAATAAAACATTGCAAAGGTATCAAGTTGTTTCATAAACATGAATGCTTCTTGCCCTAGCAAGTAACCCATCAGATTTCTAGTAAAGATTGTGATTTCCGATTTGTGATAGGCTAATTAGCATGCGATTCCTGTCCTATTAGTTTTGGGTTCGCTCTCCATGTAAACACATGCACTGTGTTTCCTTTCTTACATGACGCTCACTGGTGGTGAAGACTACGGTTAAACTCGAACACTAAATAAATCCAACTAAACACTACGGGAGCTGACATTGGAGGGGTCGAGGAAATCTGCGATCTTCAAAGTTTGCTTGGATCCCGTACTGCATTAAAATTCTCATTTATTTCTAATAGACGACATCTAACAATGAACCGCACATACATGAATCTCCTTCACCTGAACACTCTTACTCTCCATAACGTCTATTACAGACAAAATGCAATGAATAACAATTAATAAATGAGAGTAGGACAATTCCTTTTCTCCATCTTTCGAAAGACGATGTAAACGAAAGAGAAACCACATGGCTCCATTTACATAACCTCTTACACGCATAAATTGCGTGCTGCCAACGAAACTGAATCATACAAACGACCTAGAAACAGCCTCTCCCATAGCTTAAGGAGACACTTTTACAGACAAAATTAATATCGTGCACAGGAAAGAATTATTATTTCTAATAGCTATTTAAACAGAACTCACACTAATATTTATTAGCTACTCTCTATACCAATCATGAAATGAGATGAAAGTTTTACGTCTCACTACTATGCCGGTTGGGATAAAGGAGACAGTGAAGATGAGAAATGAATGAAATGGTGGAAAAAAGAAAGTAGGAGGAAACGGGAGAATCCCGAGAAAACCCACGCATACGGTGTTTGTCCACCACAAAGCTCACTTGACGTGAGCTAGGACCAGGACCGGATTAAGAGGGGGCTTAGGGGGACTGTAGGGTCTCCACTCTGATCAAAAACTCAACTGGCTATCTATAAAAAAAAAAAAAAAAAAAAAAAAAAAGATACAATCATCATCATAAAATATGTCTAAAAATACGGAACATATTTCCTTAAATTTCCTACTGTACTTTCACAATAATGTAGGCAAACTCAGCAGAGACTACATATTATTCTAGCTCCGGGCCTCCAGATGGGTTAATCCAGCCCTGGCTTGGATCGAACCAAGAATCCCATGCACCAGAAGTGAACGCTCCACCACTGAGCCATTGCGGCCTTTTATATACTGATCAATCAATAATTGCAAGTGTACCCCCGCGTAGCGTAATCGATAACCCTCTCACTTTTGGTGCAAGCTGTCCCGGGTTCGATTCCCGGTGGGGATACGCGGACGGAAATGTGTAAAAGCCTTTTCAGGTTAGCCATTCTGAGTGAGGATTTTACTGGGTTCTCTTCATTAACATCACGTAATGCCGGGATGGTACCTAACCAAAGTTCAGGCCGCTTCCTTCCTTCCCCACTTCCCCGTGTAATGTGATCGACGAGGAACGTTATTCCTCATACGTAACGGGCATAGTAACCCAAAACCCAGAAACACAATTCTTAATTTCTTAACTAACTGCAAGCAAACAAACCTTTAAAAGCAAAGGAGTGCTACTAAAAATTTTCGAAGGTTCCTTACCTTTTTACATTAATTATACGCACGCCACTGGGAACCAGATGACTAGTGTTTTCGCACGATCAAATGCCAAATTTATTGCAAATGAAAAATAAATTAAATTTCTTATTTTAGGTCCCACCATTATACCATGTAGGCTAAAAACGATGAATATCTATGAAAGAATTGGTGGGACAAGGATGTGGGAGAACACAAATGCAAGAAAACACGATGTTGTCAACCACAAACTCACACGGCTTGGGATCGAACCAGCGACCCCCTTGCACTTAAGGTGAGAAGGTGCCAGTGAGCCACCGAAACTGGAACCTCTCGATTGCGGAACGAGAAGGTTAACTATTCATAGTAGCAAACTATCCAGTTCAGTACTAGATGCTTCTAATTTACCATTCCAAATTACATTCTTTTACAATTCTGGAGACTTTGCCGTATAGAATCTTTGATTCAATCCTAGCAAACAACAAGACGGCTTTGTTGCGGACGAACACCGTGTGCGTGAGATTTCGTTCATTACCACCGTCTCCCTTAGCTACAATTGACGGTATGGTTCGAACCACCATAATATTTCAAATTTTAAGCTTCTCCCACCAGGAATCGAATTCGGGCGAGGAGGGGTAAGCTTGGTAATGTTATTACCAACAATATATCTGCATGGGTTAATTTCAAACACTGCTGTGCTTTCTACCAATAAAGCTATAGACATTCACTTGTATAAATGTCTTCATTGCCTCTGTACTAAAGTCTAGCACGCAAATCAATCCCATCCAGGAGTAAAAGTGAGGGAGAACACGGGGGGACGTCGTACACCCACTCCCAAAAAATATCTACGGGGTCTCCCCGCTTCCCTTCCAAAAAAACAATGGTCAAAGATAAGTAAGGGGATGGCGTGTTCATGCGTCCCCCTACCTTTTCAAATCCACTTTTACCCCTGATCCCATCCAATAGTTTATTTACAAATGAGAACAACTGCATGATAGACAGAAATTCGAATCTTACAATGCGCTTCAGTACACTAATCCAACCTGCCAATTCTTCCTTTACGTACGATTCTATGATGTCCTGATTCAAAGACCAGGATTAAACCTCGTACAAAAATTCCGTCTCATAAAATGTCTGTTACTAATCCAGAACTCCAAATGAAGTGAGTCACGTTTAACAAAACTTTAATAGTACTCTCATTCCCTTTAAAACTAAATAAAACCTTTATACACATTCTTCAATAATATGATTTGATTTCATATGTTTGCAACAAGTACTTTAAAAGACAAAGTGTAGTCAATCCAAGCTTCAGTTTTTCCTAGAGATAACACTGGAAAATTTCCGAAAGAAAAGAGACGCTCGCAGGGCCGGATTAAGGGGGCTGTAGCCCCGGGCCTCCACTCGGATCAAAATCTCAACTGGCTATCTATAAAGAATCATACAAGATAACAGTTATCATTATAAGATAATATACGACCAAGAATATGAAACATCTTCCCTTAATTTTCCTCCTGAACTTTCACAGAAATGTTTTAGCCGAAGTCAGCAGGGACCACATATTTTTTCCAGCGCCGGGCCTCCAGATGGAGTAATCCGGTCTTTGATAGTCGCATTCCGAGTGTTGGACACAGCCTTAACAGAAAACTAAAACAAGAACTCCACCAGATTGATAAATCTTTAATTTACGCATCCCTCTAAGCAGAGAATACAATTAAAGACTGTTTACTACCTTAAAACAATAATAATCAAAATACGGCAAACTAAACCTGAAATTTTGTACTTTGGCTCCGTAGGCCTATTAGAAAAGATGACAAACTTAATAACTAAAACTTCCAGCAACACCGATCTCGAGTTGCTAATGGAAATGAAAAGCAAGCGTTCCTGGAAATTCCGAAATCTCTCCAACATAAAGTGAGAGTTGTACGATTGTCGATGCGCTCGGCTTTCGACGATAAATTTCACTGACGAAACACTGTAATTTCTTAGCAAATATAGCTACAGCTGCCTGATAAGAGAGAAAAAAAAAAAAAACTTTTATCGCTAATAATAACACAGTAATAGCTCACTCATCATTAAAAAAAAAAAAAAAAAAACGGAATGCAGCGTAGTCATTCAGGAGAAATCGAAAGTTATTTTCTATGTTACGATTCCTTCCTCTTTCCATGAATGTCATCTAAATTTGCATTTTCTTTATGTCTTTTAAGTACACAAGCAGGGTATTCCACAGAGTTTCCGTACGCAATATTAGTGTATATGAAAAATGTCACTAAATATTTCGCCTTTTAATAATATGTGCACCCGCTTAAATTTTGTTTGTTCTTAACGATAACTTTCTGCTCGCTGTTGTATGATTACATATTTCAGTAATATCTTGTTCAACATGCCATATACTGTACAATTCCGGGATATTATTTCCCCTTAACCTTACACGATACGCGCGATTTTCAGTTTTGTGCAGTACTTGGTTCAACACGTGCGCAAATCGACAGTCATATTGCTAAACAGATTGCAGGGCCAAGTCACAAGACAACTAGCAGAATACTTTTGCATGTGTTATTTCATTTATACTTCTAAACGGAATACGATTTGAACACATTTCTGTCTTAATGTGTTTTTGAATTTTCATTTTAGAGGAACTTTAATACGAACTTTACACACATTTGCATAATTTGCATGATTTTTGTCACAATTATAGATAAACACTACTCTGAAAAATCTCATAGGCCACACAGTAAGCATAATAGTTCGTATCTTCTGCTCTTGGTGGAAGGTCGTTTCAATATTCTCAATATGTTGTTCCCTAACACATCCGATCATAATCAATAACAAATATATTTATTAGAGTCATGTAGGTTCCACAGAATAAGTTATAATCACAAATTGGGTTTAATATTTCGCTCTAGTAGCTCGTCAATGGGTTTTGTTCACGAATGGAAAATAGTATCAATAGCACTCTCATCTCAATATTTGAAGATTGAATGACTAAATAATAACAATTAGGCACACTCAAAGGTTTGTATCAATTCATACACACATTTTCAAAATTCGGAAATTATTTTTATATTTACAGTAATTGAAGGAAGGGTGGAAAATATTAGCATCAGTACCTACCTTCATGCATTGAAGGGGTGTCCGAGTAGTTGGCTGTAGTCTCCATTGTAAAGATTTCACAGACGTTGATGCCTTTCTCTTCGCTTGGGTTGCATGCCCAAGCTGGCACAACTTCTCCAGCCGTAAACAGAGCCGACCCGACCCTAGACACGCCATAGTTAAGACTGTTGAAAGGCTTTGATCTCCAAAGCCTAACATAGCGCGGTCCACGGAGAGTGAAACCGGCAGGAAGGAGAAAACAAGTGAACATCGACAATGTAATCATGGCTGCCGTTGTAAGGTGTGTGAGTGAAGCTCTGCAAGGATTAGAACGCACTTTGTACATGTTAGTGTGCGGTCGTAATCCTCCAGGTAAACTAAAAGTTAATATACACTCAAACTGCTGCAAAACGTGCTTGTTATGCATTTAATTTTCAGTGTGATGTGACATTGATTATGGAGGTCTACTAACACGGAGAATGTTACTACGTTATCCAACTTCAGTTTCTTGAAAGAGTTTGTTTACTTTGTATTACTGATCATGTAAATAGAATTCGTAATGTTTTAATTAATAAAACCATACTCAAGCTAGCTCTAAAGATACCAGGCAAAATAGGTTTAAGTAATTTTTAGTGCAAGGATTATTTAAATGTCATTATGAAGACTTCCACATAACTTTTTCGTGCAGGTCAAGTTTTGGCACACCTCTCGAAATAATTGTTGAAAACAGGCATTACTGCCGTATCGCCGGACCAATTTGAAACTCGACAAAAGAACCAAAATGTACTGCATTCGGTTATATTTGGTTGGATTACATTACTTTACGTTAGATTACGTTATTAGGCGTGTAGTTTTACTATACGAATCCATAATATAAGTAGTAGTAGTAGTAGTAGGAATGGGTTAGAAGCCCCGCAGGGGTTAATTAGGTTCTGTTCTCGACATGAAATGGGCAAATTAAAGACTTGCCTATTTTTTTTTTTTTTTTTTTTTTTTTTGTCCCTTTTACAATCTATGGATCCGTATAGTAAAATAAGTGTACCTCTTCACGAAATAGTCCATCCGCCTCCACATACAGTGCTGCTTATAACATCAAAAACAACCATTTTCTTACTTTTACTATTCCCTTTACCTGACTTTCACTCATTCTTCCTTAGCATACCGGTAGGTAAAACTCAAGGGGGCACCAGAAGTAATTGTTAAAAAATTACAATTCTGTTACGATTTGCGTATAAATACAGCGTCCAGATGTATGGCATAAAAAACACAATGCGGAAAACACAAACCAACTTGCTAGGTGTCGACTAAACAGCACAAATCCCGTTTAACCGAGTCAGGGTAGGACAAAGCTGATAGGCCCGCGTGGGGGTACTTCTGAAGGGAATAGGAACGTCGGGAACGGTGGATATACGCATAAACGAAAGTAGTGCAGTGATTTTTGCCTGTGATGAGAGTTTTAATAGCACTTGGCATTTTTTCACACTAGTAACCGTACATTGTAAACCTAAGAACAATTGTATTACTTTGTATTTAATTTTGTCGCCTGCAAAATTTTGTTCCTTATACTTGTTTTTTCATGCAGGGTATTGAATTTTACGTGTAAATTTTGCAAAATGTGATGTGCCAAAACTTGACCAGCACCTATATTTTTAATTACAGGTTATGCCTTTATACTCACTGAGATAATCTTCTATCTGGTTTGATACATTTCATATTAGGCCTATTTATTGAACGATTGTCCTTAAAACTTAATGTACAAGAGGTGCTCTTTCATGGCTTAGCGGTTAGCGTACGAGCCTTTGGCATGGGAAAGCTGAGTTCGATTCCCTGTGGGATCTCATGTGGTTCGGATTCTACGTTAACAAGTAGATCCACGTTTTAAATAGCCTTGCTACTGACCGGAACGTTAAATTCAATAACGGGTGCATCAGTTCAGCGGTAGAGCGCTTTTCTCTTGTACGTGGGGTCCTTGGTTCGATCCCGGCCAAGTAAGTTTGTGCCGGGCAGTATCGTGTCTGTGGGTTTTCTGGAGCGCTTCGTTTCCTGCCACATGCCCATTCCACCAATTCTTCCATAATCATTTACTTACCTTAACCATCTATCTGACTTAGCCAAAATGGCATAGTCGTGAGACGTTAACCAAAAATACTTCATTTTTTTTTCACTTAAAACTTAACCAAAACCATATTTTTCTAATTGGTACAGGTTAAGTTTAAGTACACAGCATTTTGCAAAATTTACAGATAAAAATTGAGCATTGATAAAAGAACATGTTTGTAAGGAACAACATTCTGCAGACAACTGATTTCAATAGTAAGTAATAGTGTTTTATGTTTATAAGTGTAGGGTTACTAATGTAAAATTATTACAAGTGCTTTACGACGGTTACAGTAAGTACATATGAAAAATGTCTGTATTAGGTATTATTTTCCAAAGGTGTAGTATTTCTGCACGGTATACAAAAGCTGTATTTTACTTTACAAGTGTAGCGTTTTTAGTGTGGAACTGTCTCAAATTTTATAGGAAATCGTATCACTGCGATACTGCACACTAAGGTACTTGTAAAGCAACATACAAACACTAATCTAATCTATCCTGTTTTACGATCCGTAACGATGAAGCAATCCGATAGATAAGGCATCTAGTAACATGAGGATCAATTTTTTTTTTTTTTTTTTTCACCGGTTACGCGCATACTCACTATCGCTGGCGAGCTTGCTCCCTACAGACGCGGTACTACGCGGGCCACCGTGTTCGCTGTGTCCTGACTTGTTAGGAAGTATTCGTACTTTTAGTGGCTACTTTGCACAAATTGATTCTAATTTTTCAACAGTTAAACTGCAATTAATACTACTTGTCCTTTCTGACAGCTCGCTGCGCGTACGTGTTGCTCAATGCTGTGTTGCCAGCTTTTGTTTTAGATATAAAAACACGAAATTATTCACTGCAAGTAAATCTCAGTTTTATACACTTAAATGACACAGAAGAGAGCTAAAAAGAATGATGTCAATAACCAGAAGGTCTACTACTCAAGTATTCGTTTGTATTCAAATTGGCAACGTGCAGAAAGAGTGGAATGCGGAGCGAGAGAAATGAGTCACTATAATTGGCTGAACGTGCTGTTGTCATAGAGACAGTAATTGCTTGATTCTTGTGAGCATGTGCAGGAAGGAAAAAACAGAGGAAAACAACTGTCAGAAAGGACAAATGGTGTGAATTAGACTGTATTTCTGGTGCCCCCTTGAACTTCATCTGTGCTAAGTGATGTATTGTCATGTCGCCCAGTGCAAATATTTTGGAGTACAATAAGGACAAAATTAGTGCAAGAATTATGATTTCAAGTCCTAATGGGAGAGCCTTAATATTTGGACGCAGTACGTGCTTGGGATTCTACCTTAAATTGTAGGTCTATGTCTCATATAGCCTCGATGCTCAAAAAGGTTACTAAATTCTAATGAACCAAATATAGGCCTTGTACAGTCTGCAGCAAAAAAACCTGCAACATGAGGATGTAAGTTTATTGGGAAACTACGCCTAACAGCGTAGGGAATCAACATAACATCTAAGTGGCACGAATCACGCCAGGAGAAACCTCGGCGTCCTCCCCTGCACACTTATTTTCGAGCAAAAGATTTCGTCGTTTCACAATAAACTTACATGCTCATGTTGCAGTTTTTTTTTTTTTTTCTTTCTTCGAACTGTACCAGCACTTCTAAAGCTTAATAACTCAACGGCAGTTACACTTTTAGATTAACAAATATTGTGTGTGCTACAAACTGATTAAAACACCTAATTCAGTTAGTTTTTGTTTCTTACAAACCAAAGCATTGTGCTAATGTAACTGAAGCTCCATAACAGAACGAGCAAAGCTTAACTAAGCTCCCAAGGATGATACACCATTTATTTTTATGTCAGAGTTATTGGTTCTGTCCTAACTTGTGTAAGTTTATTGTGTCCGTGTGACTTTTCGTTTTTTTTTTTTTTTTTTTTTTTTTTTTTTTTTTTTTTTTTACGCGTGCGTTTTTATATTATCTTTTTTCATTTTAAATGCATAGGCATGAAACACTGGAGTAAACATTTTAACTAAAGATTACTCCAAAAGCCCACGGGAAATGGCTAGTACCAATGGATGGCTCATATTCAGTTGAGTAGTGTGTGGTCATTATTTCTGTTGTTTTGTCGAAATTTGCTATCCCTGGATTTAGTAGTTCTGCACTATCACAGTACAATAGTGAATCAACACAGAAATTAAATTCCTTTCCCAGAAATCGAACCCGGATCTTTCCTCGAAAAGATTCGAATGCGCATATATGCATTGTTGCTTTCTTTCTTTTTCTTTTCTTACCACCTATGCATATCACTCGCGGTTCGTGTCTGTATATATGATTACTTGTCGATCGTATGGAACACATTTTAGTACCTAAAATCACTCACCTACCAATGTTCGTCATCAACCTTTCCCACAATACTTTGTGTGAAACACTCGGTTACTCATCCTCTGGAACACACAATGATTGAAACTTTTCTTACATCACCTTTGGTGCATGGGGTCGTTGGTTCGATCCCAGCTAGCGCCAAGTGAGCTTTGTTGTGGACAAACACCGTGTCCGTGGGTTTTCTCGGAATTCTTCCCTTTCCTCCCACTCTTTATTCCACCATTTCATTCATTTCTCATCACCACCGTCTTCTTTACCTAATCGGCATAACGGCCTAATCGGCCTAACCGGGACGTAAAACTTGAAGAATTCTTTTCTTACAATATGATCTTTGTATCAATAATAATTATGAATATTACGTAGGTGTTATCCATGATTACTATCGTCTCTCTTTCCCGATACTTATAGATGGAGCATTCCATGTGAAATCGTTACATATTAAATATAATGGTTGCTCGACTATCAGGATTTATATATTATATTCACCAAATGTTAGATAAGGTACTATGATAGGGTATCAATTTTTTTCATTTGCCGCCACCTTGAATTTACACTCATTTTTCTTCTTTGCCGCGCGTGGAAATAGAGGTCTGTAGTGTTGTAGAAAACAAGCTGCAGCACGATTACTACGAGAGATAGAAAGTTGCGGTTAGTACTACCTTAAAGCAGATATAGCGTATTGGTGTTCCATAAAACTTATATAAAGGAAAGGTAATATTTTGATAAAAGAAATTTTCAAGATCTCGAATGCAACCATCAAAAGTTCAAAATCTGCCACTTTCGAAAGCCTTTAAACTCAAAAGGACTTACAATTATACGGTGGGGTTTTCTGCACAAGAACTATGCAGTTTTCAGGAATGGTGAAACATAGTTTGAGTTGGGAGTCGTTCATGCCAAATTTGTCTCCGAAAATAAAACAGATTTGAAGAAAATTTAAATTTCAAGGTCAGATTTCTCAAAAGAGAGAACAGAAAGGAATTTTAGCCTAGATACTTTTACTAGTTCTGAATACAAATTGTGGATTTCATTTTGTGGTTTGCACTGATGAAGATATACATACCTACTCTCAAAATCATTACATACAGCAACTGTGAAATAAGTGAAAAGCATAATGTTGACCCTATACTACGAATAAGTTTGTAAAAGATCTTCAAGTGTTTCACATAATTATAAAACAAACGTAATAAGATATAGTGCACAAGATTTGCTGAGAGGAATGAAACCATCAGCAACATGTTTAAGAGAGTTTTCATGATAAAGATTTCTTTCTTTTTTTTTTTTTTTTTTTTGGGGGGGGGGGTATCGTAACACATTTTACATCATAGATTATTTTTTCTCTGCTCGTGTTAGAACATCAAGCATTTTATTTAAACAATGTCATTTCTTTGCAAAGTAAAGCTGACGAATGGTCCAGCTGGTTTGAAAAGTATCGCTTGAACATCAGTCTTATTCTCTGAGGTATCAATTAACTTACCAACGTACCACATTTCATTGTAAACATAAACATAACCATTCATAGCTATTTGCCGGACGGCAGAACTTTCTTTGTCTTTCTGCGATGAGCTTTTGTAAGTTGCAGAAATTTTCCGCAGAAGAAACACATGTGATTCTTAAAATTACGCTTTACGCTACGTAAAAAACAGTTCAAACTATATTTATGCAAGTAGTCTGTCCATTCTCCTCTGGCAATTTTTGTCCACAGGCGTGGGAAATTTTCTGCGATCATATCGCAGATCGCGGCATTTCCTGCTGTGGGGGCTATTTGATTAACACAATATAGTATCTGTAATCTCACAATGCTAAGCTGAACATGATTTGCATGAAATGATGTCGATATTTTATTCATGATGAGAGTAAAAAAGTCGTTTGGGATGTAGCAATGGTAGTCCTTTGTTCCATCAAATCTTTGTGATTTGTTGAAGCGACTGTTGAGATTCGCCTGTTCTATCTTGATCTCATTTGCAGTTGCCATAACAAAATTAATTCTTTTGATATTCCACACACAAAATTCAAACATGATTTGAGTTGGTCGCCTTGAGTAAGTCTCTTCAATGTCCCTCCGATTCCATCACAGAGCAAAGAATACTGTGACTTGTGACAAAGAAATACCACTTGGCATCTACAGTATAGTATTTGTGCTCGTACAAGTTAGTAAAATTGTTTCTACTTACATGTTGTACTGCTGATTCATCTGAAAAGTAATAAGTCTTCAGATTTGATATTATTACCCTGCTAAATGGAATCTAACTTTTTTTTTTTTTTTTTTTTTTTTTTTTTTTGAATGTGTAAACTGCTGTTGTATTGTGTTGCAGTCAGTCAGTTACAATACAAAGATTTCTGTTTAAAATATCTTCAGCTCCAGTCGTAAAGTAAACACAAAAGGGATGTGTGATATCTTCCATATTTACCCAATGGTAAGATAGTATTTCATCCTGCACAATACATGTGAAATTTACAGTCGCAACACATTCCTCTGGCAGTAAGGTTTCTTCTGTTGTTTTCACAAATTTTGATTGTCTGCACAATAAAATGGTGACTTTTTAACTGCAGAATTTTAATGCCAAAGTTTCTTTAAACTCTGCCCCAGTTTCAGAAACGGTGATTAAATAGCTACGATCTGATGTTACCCATTGTTGTACGAAACAGTTTCTTCATTATCTTCTTCAGCACAAGAATTCAGCTCAAGGTTCACTTCATGTGATCACAATCCCGAAATACCCAGAGAATTCGCACATTCACCCATCATACAGGTTCCATTGTTTAATTGACATACTACTTTTGCTAGTAAATATTTTCAATTGTTTATATTTGCTGCAAACTCCATCAAAATCGCATGACACAAACACTGAATGAGTTCCACTTGCTCCAGCCAAAACACATCCGTTGGGTCTAAAGCACAAAAATTTAGAAAAGCCAATACTAACGGAAGGATGGTTTTCTTTAAACTTTTCATAAAGTTCTTTCGAGTTGAACTTGTTTGTTCTAATTCCATACTTCTATCTCTCGAATGAACAGAGTTTGTATCTTTCACTCCTTGACACACACTACTTATTTTGCTCTGCTATAAAACTTCAAAATTAAGTCCATAGGTTCTGTACTGATTTTGTTTCTACAAATTCCCATGTTTTTCTCATAAAATATTTATCGACACCGAATTACTGTTCAATTTTCTTTATTGACCAGCTCGTGGGGGCTACACTGATGACTTTAATTCTTTCAGTATTTTGATGAGCAACTTCCTTTCTTTTAGATTGTTCAATAAATACTACATGTCTGCCACTGCAATATCACATTTCTTCCTGTTTCTTCGTTAGCCTTCCTTCCAATTCACACTACTAATGGAAAGATTCACTCAATTTGTGTTTGATCACAGTGTTCGAAGTGTAAAAAAAAAGCAGAGGCGGTATGTTTTGTTACGATTTTGACTCAACATACCGGCTATTTAAATATTGTCTTGATCACTGAAAAACCAGAGACGGTATGGCATACCACCGCATACCGTCTCACTTCGACCACTGTTTGATCACACTTGCGAATTTTTGCACTGTTCGAAGAATAGGTTCCATCTCCTCCGTTAACCCTCTATTGAAACCGAAAATGATAGAAATCAGTCATTTCCGGTCTTAACGGTTATCACCATAGAACATAAACGGTAACATATAGTGAAAAGTGTTCTTTTGCAATCGATTCAGCGTCTCAAAAGTATATACAACTAGCGCTCACAGCACTTTTCCATGGAAATTGGAAGGGGTTGAAATGTACTGATACTTCTGGTTTGAATATTCATTTCCATAGAGCATAAACTGCAAGAGATATCGAGTTTTTTTTTTTTTTTTTTAATATTATCATCGATTCAACTTCCTAACAATATGTTCCATTCGTCAGTTTGGGGCCGCGGTGGCTCAGTGGTAGAGCGGTCACCTCTGGTGCTTGGGGTCCCGGGTTCGATCCCAGCCCCGCCAAGTGAACTTTGTGGTGGACAAACACCGTGTGCGTGGGTTTTCTCGGGGTTCTTCCGTTTCCTCCCGCTTTCTTCATTCCACCATTTCATTCATTACTCATCATCACCGTCTCCTTTAGCCTAGCCGGCATACCCATGGGACGTAAAACTCAAAGATTGCATTGCATCCATTCGTCCGTTTACCTCTATGTAAACTGGGAAGTGGTAGAAATCATTATTTCCGGTTTCGCAAAGTTGATCGCCATAGAAAAGAAACGGTAATAGATGGCGACATGTAAATTTTTTCAATCGATTCAGCGTCTCAAGTGAACACACTGTCAACACCCGAAACATTCTGCAGAAATCGAAAGTGGTTTAAATTTACTAGTACTTCCGTTTTCAGTTGATTTCCATAGAGCAAAAGCGGTAAGAGAGATCGCGAAGCAAACTGTTCCGTTAATCTTCTGGTCAAACTGAAAGTGGTAGGAATCAATTATTTCCGCTTTCATCGTTGATCGCCATGGAACAAAAACAGTAATAGATAACGACAATCCATTTTAAAGTCTTTCCATTCTTAGAACAAAGTAGATGTAAACAAAGTGAAATGTATTACTCCGCGGCTCACACGTACTTCGGCAGCGAGATACGTGAACAGCAAGATCGTCTGCTTACTTACGTCGTCGCATAATTTCCAAAGTGTAAGGCTACAGTTGGTTGGTAAATAATTAACGCACTGACACTGACACTGACTACTGCTATGTTGGAAGTATGTATTTTCTTAAATCCTTATATAAACGAGATTGCCTTTGTTCCTGTTGTCCTCTTTCGTTTTTTATAACACGAGACGAAAATGAATTATTGTCACACACGTCGCCATGAAACTGCATTCTACAATAATTTTAAATGAGTGGGATAGGCGCGCGAACGCATATGCATGAGCAGTAAATACTATATGTCCAAATACGGGTGAGGTTGAAATAAGGCTACATCTATTGTTAAATATTACATATATTGCGTTTATTATCACAAAATGCAGGATAAATTCAGATATCTTTATTTGAAATTATTATTTTAATAGGGATTATATTGCGATAGAATACTAGTACAGTAAGACCAACAACCAATCACTGGCCATCGACCCACTGGTAGTCAGGTGGGTTTGTTAACATCTACTTTTTCCTAAGGCTCGAAAGAGAATAGCAATCGAGTCATCATCTCAAGAGAACATATCATCACCGCAATACTCTACCAAAATTAGAGGTGGTTGATATTTACTTGTAGTTCCAGTTTCAGTACTGGTTTCTATTCGGAACTTTTTTTAAAATCAGTTTTTTGTATCATAACCAGGATTTGAATTTATACGTTCATAAATACGATAATAAAGCACCAAGAGATATATGTTGGACTCGAGTAAATCAAAACTATTGGAAAAATAGTATGGACATACTGTGTTTCAAGACGCAATAAATAAGGTAAATTCATATTACCATTTTCGAAATAGTATTTAGAATGTGTTAATTACTTCGTTTGGCTTAAGTTTAGAGTTGCCCCTCCAGCCTGAAGGTACCCTTGGACTTCGCGACATACAAAAAACAGTGCTTAAAGTATTAAAAATTGTTACATTTCACTTAACTTCAGTACTCCGTGTGCTTGACAAAAATTTAAAAGGTTTTCTTCATTATTTTTGCGCATCCGTTACACCTGTTCGCCATATTTTACAACTACTATGCTGCTGAAACCTTCCGCAACGCTTCTGCATACGGCAAATAGTACTAACTTCCACATATCTTTTCTCGTATTAAACATAACTTTCCTGCCGAACTTACATTCCTAAACATCAAATAAAAACTTCAAATTATCATTTCTTACCTCATTCCTCCTGTAAATTTTCCTGATTTTTATAAAAATCGGAGGGGTAACTCTAAACTTAACCCCTTCGTTTAAATAAATGCCAAATCTATTGGACTCATTTCAGTAAAACGAATGTCTTTATTGGTACTAAATGATAACGGTTAGACCTACAATGGCAATGTATTTATCCCAGGGATATAATTTCCAGAGCTCTCATCCTTACTTGCACAATCTACGAAAAATAGTGAAATTCATTTTGTCGAAATCCAACCGAAGGTTTTTTTTTTTTTTTTTTTTTTCGTTATATAATGAAGATGTAACAACAGACCTGAACGCATGATCTCAAGTGAACCATATAGTCATCGGTGTACAATAGTGAACGGAAAAGAAACTTAATGATGTACTTGAAAAGTAAGTAAGTACACAATATATCTTACCTAATACTGTTAATCTTTAACTAACAGAAGGAGCATAAGGAAATGCGGATAAAAGATGGATACCTAGTGTTAATTTCCCGATAACTGACATCTTTTTTCTGCAATCATCTTTCAGATATCTTCAAATATGCTGCTCGCACTAGCGATTTTTAGAACAGAGGTTAGATCTATGCCTGTTAACGTGAATCTCGCGGGGAACATGTTCCTTTCCATAAATCAAGAAAAGGTGTTCACGTATTAATATACACAGGGTTAGCATGAATGATTCATTCATTTTGAAAGGGCTATATTTTCAAAAGTATCACACATACACATATGAAAGATATATGAAAAGAGCCTCAAACTCACCAAGTTTGTATTGTGGAGAGTTTGACACCCCGTCATTGGCACATTCCAGTTTGACTTCCGCATCGCTGGATTGGGCGTATTAGTGAGAATGACCTAACTTTTTCCTCTGGCCTCCCAGATCTCCTGATTTAACGCCCTCCGACTTCGTCCTGTGGAGGTACGTTAAGGACCTTGTTTACGTACCCCCATTACCTCAGTCCTTAGTTGAGCTCAAAGATCGCATCAGTGCTGCAGGACTATGCTACAAAATGTATGGAGTGAGCTCGAGTGTCGTCTGGATGTGTGTCGTGTTACCAAACGGGCACATATTGAACATTTGTAGAGGGTGTATAAATTTAGTACGTGTGTAGTTCTTTTCATATATATTTCATGTGTATGCGTGTAATACTTTTGATCATATAGCCTTTTCAAAATGAACGAATCATTTATGCTAGCCCTATATATATATGAACCAAGGGCCGCGAGTTTGACATGCTTGAGTGTTAAAGGTGTTAAAAAGTGTACAGCAGTACATTTTAGCTTCAGCTCGATACTTTTTTTTTCTCCATGCCGTTCCCATGTTAGGTAAAATCAAATTTGAAAATAAATACTTGCAAGGTAGGAAGTTCATTCTGATTTTAGAATCAGTTCTGAATTCAGAATCATAAATCAGTGTATGGTTACAAAGTGAGTGTACATTCTAGTTTGAGTTTTCCACTCCTGAAAATTCCTGGTGACGCCATTAGAGTGATGTACACGTAGTGTAATACCGATAGAAAAAAACATAATAATTGTTCCAAATACCACACTTAAAATTCTAGCATCAAGATCTAATTTCAGCAAGTTTTTGATGCTGTAATTTTGAGAAAGTGAAATTCATACTTCAATTTTTTTAAATTTAATTTAATTATATATATATATATATATATATATATATATATATATATATATATATATACAGGGTGGTTCAGTAATGTTGGACAGCCCTGAATAAATCGGAAACCAGAAGAGATATTAGCAAGAGTGTGGTGGATCCAGATACTTGTGGAAGGGGGACGTCTTTTGAGGTACCACACAATGTTACCAGGTCAACAGTGTTGCCAACTCAGTACAAAGTTTATTTTTTAAATGGAACATATAGAAGTTTATGCCATCAAAAGAATTAGTATAGAATGTGAATACCAACAAGCGAAAGCGCATCTGTCAGTGTTGCCAAATAAGGAAGTTATAAAGCTTCAAAGAACAAGAAATTAAAGTGTCCGTAGGGCAAAACTAGCAAAAAAGCAAGAAAAATAAGACTACGGAATGAAAAGGAGTAACAGAAAGAGTAAACCAAAGAACGCACAGTATCCAGTGAGTAACAGGGTTGCCAAAGCAAAGGGGGAAAAATTGAAAATTTTGCAGTTGCTATAGGAGGAAAAGTGCCCATATGACATAATGCTGGAAACACCATAGAAAGTCTATGTAAGAGTCAGGAATCCTAATCGCGTTTGTTCGAAAGCGATATCTCTAACCGTTTTTGAGATACACCAAAGATGTGCAAGGTTTGCAACATTGCATAATTGATTTTACGATTAGACCCGTGTAGTTCTTACATTTTGTTGGGCGTATCATTTTCATTACTCGTTCCTGTAGTTTGGAGGGCGAGGGAATTATTATGTAGTGTTGCAAACTCTGCACAGCTTTGGTGTATCTCGGAAACGGTTAGAGATATTGCTTTCGAACAAACGCTATTAGGATTCCTGAATCTTACATAGACTTTCTATGGTGTTTCCAGCATTATGTCATATGGGCACTTTTCCTCCTATAGCAACTGCAAAATTTTCATTTTTCTCCCCCTTTGCTGTGGCAACCCTGTTATTCACTGGATGCTGTGCGTTCTTTGGTTTACTCTTTCGGTTACTTCTTTTCATTCCGTAGTATTATTTTTCTTGCCTTTTTGCTAGTTTTGCTCTACGGACACTTTAATTTCTTGATCTTTGAAGCTTTATAACTTCCTTATTTGGCAACACTGACAGGTGCGGTTTCGCTTGTTGGTATTCACATTCTGTACTAATTCTTTTGATGGCATAAACTTCTATATGTTCCATTTAAAAAAATACAACTTTGTACTGAGCTGGCAACACTGTTGACCTGGTAACATTGTGTGGTACCTCAAAGGACGTCCCCCTTCCACAAGTATCTGGATCCACCAAATTCTTGCTAATATCTCTTCTGGTTTCCGATTTATTCAGGGCTGTCCAACATTACTGAACCACCCTGTATATATATATATATATTGCTATGCGGAGATCCTGATTTTTATTGCATAATTGTTAAGTATTGGCTGGCAATGAAAACTTGCCTTTCGTTATATTTACTATGAGAAAATGTTGCAGTTAGAAATATTGAGGTTTCAGTGGCCTTGGAGATCGTCATAGCTTGCTTGGATCATAATCAGAATTGATCTTCATTGTATAAAAATAGATTGTTCTTTGACTTGCAGTGAGGAAATCGAGAACCCAAACTAAATGTGTATTATTTTAAGAAAAGTTCTCTTAACGTTTTGCTGCATTTTTATTTATAGTAATTATATGCCCCTTAATTATTCATTAACTACCCAAAGTTAGTGTTGAAACAAAAATAAACTATATTACGTTTGACGTAAGATGTAAATATTTATTTTTACCGCCAATTTTTAACGTTATGATGCATTATATATCCTTCTTCGTTGATTATTTTTAGCTTGTTTCATTTTAATGTTTGTCGCATAAAAACACAGGAGAATGAAACTACATTTAGAATACTTTAACTTAAAAATCTTAACTGCTTTGATAGCATTGAGTGTATATATGGATCCTTATCCATATATAAAACGGATAGATAAAACGCCAAAGAACAGCCAATATATATAAAACGGTTATTTTCCTTTTCTTAAAGCTATATCGCATCGCAGTTTGCGATGTACAAACATGGAAATGCGATACAAATTGAAAAACGTATCGCAAATTGCGATGTATCTTTCATTGTTACCAGGGATGGTAAAATAAGGAGCAAGCTTAAAAAATATTACTAAGAAACTTTTCTTTGAAGGGTCGGTTGCTGCAAGAAAAAATACCTCGACTTTGTATTATAAAACAGTTTTCCACTCTGTCTTTCTTTCTCTTTGTCGGTTTCTTGCTAGTGGGTCATTCTCCAGACCTCAGATTTCGGGTCATCCTATCCTTATTTCTGGTTTGTTGTTGTTGTTGTTGTTGTTGTTGTAGTTGTTGTTGTTGTAGTAGTAGTAGTAGTAGTAGTAGTAGTAGTAGTAGTAGTAGTAGTAGTAGTAGTAGTAGTAGTAGTAGTAGTAGTAGTAGTAGTAGTAGTAGTAGTAGTAGTAGTAGTAGTAGTAGTAGTAGTAGTAGTAGTAGTAGTAGTAGTAGTAGTAGTAGTAGTAGTAGTAGTAGTAGTAGTAGTAGTAGTAGTAGTAGTAGTAGTAGTAGTAGTAGTAGTAGTAGTAGTAGTAGTAGTAGTAGTAGTAGTAGTAGTAGTAGTAGTAGTAGTAGTAGTAGTAGTAGTAGTAGTAGTAGTAGTAGTAGTAGTAGTAGTAGTAAAAAACAAAAAAAATAATGTCCCTTGAAGAACAGGTGGATTAGCAGCAGAGGAAACAAATGCAAACTATACTGGACCTAGCCGATATATGATATAGTATGAGAGGCTTGGATATGGTTAGTAAAACGCAGTGGTGCGTACATTAGATCTCTAAACCAGTAACGGCGTTCTTCAGTGCTGAAAATATAGAAAAATACACTTGTCTTTCTCTCTTTTCTTTTCGCTTTTCATTTGAAATACTGATATACCGGATGCCCATTTACACCCCTTGTAAAAACCAACATACAGTATTTGCAAGATTTCTCTTCACGAGACGCCACGAATCTAACTCAAAAAAACATCCCGACCACAGGGACTCTCTCTCTCTATCTCTCTTTTGTGTGTGTGTGTTTGAAGAAAGAATAGCCAATGCGTTGTTTTTCTGAGCCTAATTGTGAAATACGTATTTATTGAACTTCTTCTTTTATGAATCTATAATCACTCATTATAGTACAGAAAATGTGATTCAAAATTTACAAATTGCGATTCCACTGATATATAATAAAGTACATTAATATTGATAGTTGAAGTGAGATATTGAAAAGAATAAAATACTATAAAATTCTTAACTTTTCGTAATAAATCATTGAATCTATGTAATATATAAAATCAGAATAATATGTACTATTGATATTGAGAGCCAGTGTTTATCAAGAAAACTGAACTGAACATTAAGCCCCTCTCTCTTGCTCCCGCTCATATCATTTGCACATACCTATATAATCCAAGACCTCGTTCTAATGCACCTACATACATTTCTAGATCCATCTTTGTATCATGCTTCCGAGGCTACACCGCTGGCATATAGAATCGCAGGTTCGATCCTAAACCTCGCGTGGTAATATTGGGTGGGTTTTTCAAGCTTGTCTCTGTTTTTCCTATTTTGCATCCAATAATTCTTTTTATGATCATTATTCCCTTAATTTCTTGTCTGTCTCCTTCTCTAGTTTACAGGACATGGTTGAAACAATCCAAGATTTAGTTTCGTGTCATGATTCTTCTCAAGCTTAACATTTACTGAAATGGATGTGTGCGCAAATGTGCGTAACTTGAAGTTTGTCTTAAAACAGTTATCACGAATCTTAAATTACAAATACAGTAAATACAAAGATTTAGTCCAAATAATATGATGTATGAAGTTTTTTAAACATGCAGTTGGATTCTATGTGTAACAGGCGCGCAGAGAATGTTTAGAAAGTTCCAAAATTTTTCTACTTGCCTTTTCTCCTTCCTTCCCATGAAAAAAAAAAAAAAAAATGAATATATTCGAAATATTTCGTCCGTCTTCCCCAATTACACGTACTTTAACCGGCGAAAGGTCGAGTGTTGATTTGTGACGCGAACGGCCGACAAGTGAGCGCGGCTCTCACCTTCAATATAGTAATTCCCATAGCCGTATGGCTCTATATGGAATTTATTTTGAACGTATTCCTATACGTTGATACTTTGTTTATTATCATCATCACGTAAGAACGTACTTTTTGTTATTATTACATAAGCATTACACTTTTTAAATATTTATATAATTATAGCTGGTTTCAGTAGCTTTCAGTATTCATATGTACATACTGTTCACATTTTCAGATTTTTTTTTTCTTACGGAATTTCAATAAGACACTGTTCTATTCCATGTTTTCATCACTGTCTTGATGTCGCCCATTACACTCCAACAGATGCTGACAGTGTGTTCCCCACACATTGGGATTTCATAGGTAGCACATCGTATAGTTGTTTTTCTGTTTTTCCGCAAGCCGCAGCCGAATTTGCTCTTCATTGTTGCCATAATCTCGGAAAAATCATACCCGCAGTCGGTCGAGAAGTAAGCGTGCCATTCGCAAATTATGTATAGTCGCATACACAGCGCCAGTTCCTACCCCGCTGAAGAGAATGAAATGTTCACATTTGACTTCTGCACATCAGACATATCAAAATACAGCTAGACGGCGTCACAGGTCTGTGACCTCATGAGGGCGGCTTTCAAACGAAAACAAACAAAGTTGAGCTCAAGTAAATTTCTGTCCTCAAAGGCAAAGAAATTGATCTCACATTTTTTTGAAAATATTTCTGCTCACTTTTCCTCTTTGTTCTGGCACGTGACAGTGTTGTTAGACCATTGAAATGAAATTAGAAGGAGCCATTCAAAAGTAAGCCTTCCCATTTCACCTTTAAAACTAAACGGCTCAGGGAAACGAATGAAATTCCTTGAATGCATTCATTAGTTCGAATTCCTTCCTGTTGCAGAAACGTGAGTTGCAATCCCAGAGTTGTAAAGCTTGCTCTATTACGAGTTAAAGATATCGAGCAGAAAAATCTGTTCTTTCTGTATTTTAAAGTATTGTTAACGGTTTGTAATTTTTTCTTCAGATTTTTTCACTCCGGCCTTGGTTGTGGAATCTTCAGATTTATCAGTACAACATCCAGTAAGTTCGTCCAAGTCTCTGTTAGAGCAGATAATTGGTGATGGATTCTTGTGGGGTGTTCCACGAAATCGGCGAACAGTGGAGAAAAGAATGTCTCGCAAATTTGGTATACGTGATGGCGTCTGGAAAATGTTAGAGCCAAAGAAAAATTTGTTAGTGTGCAATACCTGTGGACATTACCACGAACCAAGGACGCTATGCTGTAAGTTTATCTTTTTTCTTGTAAAGTTATGTTCCAGGCGTAATATTTATAGTTTTTCTTTCTTTCAAAGAATTGGAGAGTACAGAGTGCATAATGATAACTCGGGTTCATACTTGATATATTTATAAATGCAAAACACCACTTACTGACTGTTTCTAAATGTTGTATCTTTGGAACTCTTTGATCGATCAGATTAAACTTTGTACAGTTATTCTTAACTCCTAGACGTACTAGAAAAAATAATTTTAGAAACTTTAGCCTTTAAGGGATGTAAAAGGAGCTAATGTCAAAATAATAGCAGTAATAATATAAAGGTGTGTCTAACAGACTTGCTAGAAGGCTTAGTTAGGTACATTTCTTAGGTAGGAGAGTTACAGAACAAACCTTAAGACATTAAAAATAGTTTAGACTTTTTTTTTCTTTCTTGGTAATAGCTCATAATCTGCTAGAGATTTTTTATGGAAATGAGTTTTTGTAATTGCATCTACTAAGTAGCGGATTATATTTTTTTTATATTTTTCAATGATTCTTTTTAAAGTGCCGAATGTAATAACACGAAATGGGGGCGTGTTTTGTTCTATAAAATACGAATTTGTCATTTACACTTGCACCAAAGGAAAGGAAGGTTTGAAAAATAAGTGACCACTGGAACGTTGCTAATTGAAACTGCATCTGAACATAAAGGAATACCAACTTACCAAGTTGTGTTTTGTTTCGGTACTTTTGTTGCTGATAATTTCGGTGATATATTCACTTTTTCACTTTTCTCATTTAGATTTAGATAGGTTAATAGGGAAATTTGAAGTATTAGAAAACGTAAATTTATATGAAAAGTATATGCTTTTACCTTAGTACATTGAAAAATCTTAGTCTTTATCTTCGTAATTCATTCCTCATGTGGGAAGTCTTTAGGTATTGATATGTTGTAAAGTTACGGTATGTGTATATCTCCATTACCGTATTTCCGTCTATTCAGTTTTTGTTAGTGTTGCCAGATCGTACGTAATCAATTTTTATGATAACACTTTCCTATCATTATATCTCATTCATTCAGATTTCCTCTATAATAAGATCTGGTTTCTTGTTTCGCGTAAAATATGATTCAGATTTGTTCCATTCAGTATGCTACATTAATTTACGTAGAATGTATATATCATTTATATTGTATATTTTTGCTTAAATAAATGCTTAGGTTAGAGACATGTGAAATTGCCTTTCTAAGCCATCTAACCATTAAGAATTAGCCATCTAACCTTTAAGAACACCATTTCTAATACTTCCAATTACCCTAACACCTTTTTAAGTGATCTGAAGAAAACGGCGAAGAAATAAGAGTCTGAAATTAGTAACAACAAAAATATCAAAATAGATTAGAAGTACATAGTTCAGATTGCCTTATATGCAGATGCAGTTTAAAATTGTTAAGTTTGTTGTTCCCTTATGTGTTCTCTAAGTTTCTTTCAATGTTGTGTTTTGGCAGATCAATATTAGTGCTTTCAACTCGTTCATTGATATCACAGTAATATGTTCATAGGTTCTCGATTGATAGGATGTCTTGGATCACAAAATAATATTTGTTAAAAAAAAATCAGTGATTTATCGGCATTAAATGGAAACAAAATACTAGGTTTCAAATTGTACGTTTGAAAAATTCTTTTTGATCAAAAGATCCAATATATTTCAATCAAAAATTTCCTTGTAGGCCTTATATCTGGAGAAAACTGCATATAATGTAGCCAAACCCAATTACTTAACTCAGTATGATGTGCTTATTCCATAGAAAATATGAAAACTCGATTTAGGGGCCGTTCAAAAATTTGTGGCCCCTGATCCAATTGGCCCAAAAGATCCAATATATATTAGTCAAAAATTTTCTTGTGAGCCTTATATATAGAGAATCAAATATAATGTAGCCAAACCCAAACTACCACTTAACTCAGCATAATGTGCTCATTCCATAGAAAATACGAAAACTCGATTTAGGGGCCATTCAAAAATTTTGTTGCCTCTGATCCAATTGGATCAAAAGATGCAATGTATTTCAACAAAAATTTTCTTGTAGGCTTTATATATAGAGAACTATATATAGTGTAGCCAAACCCAACGTATCACTTAACTCGTGCTTATTCCATAGAAAATACGAAAGCTTGATTTAGGGACCATTCAAAAACTTTGTGGTCCCTGATCCAAAAACTGATTATCGACCAAGATCGCAGTCTTTTGATGCATTTTTGGTTTTGCTTTAAATAAATAAAAAAAAAAAAAAAAAATAAAAAATAAAAAAAAAAACGTTTAATCTATATGAAAACCTCGGGAAAGAATCGCCATCTACTTTTATTATTTATTTCAGTGGTGGACAAATGATACACTGTCGACTATATCTAACCCGCAGGTATATTTCATTCTGCCAGCGAATAATAAAAAATTATGATTTTAAATTTGTTACTTTAAAATGTACAATGTACACTCGTGTCCAAAATTATTTTCGCATGTCTATAAATATGTTGTTGTAGGACTATAATTTGATAACGAAATATTTATTGCCCGGTATTTTTTATAATGTTAGTATGTGTATAATCGGCAGACATGTATGTAGCACATTTCATGTCAAAAGAGCAGTAAATAAGAACAGTAAAACGAAAATAAAACTTTCTTGTCCATTTAGCAACATTTTGTTTTACTCGTTCTAATTTTCGTATTTATAATTCATTCCCTATGAAATTTGCCACAAATATGCATTTCCCGATTATACACATAGTATCAGTATTAAAAGTACTCTGCAAAATCATTATCAAATTATATTCTTACAGACAGTTATAGATATGCGACAATCATTTTGGAAATGATTGTACTTTTTTTTAAACTTCATTCTAACAGGGAGAGTGTTAGCCATCATAATATAACTAGATCGTTGGTCATCATAATATACCTAAAATACCTAAATGATTGGCTATCATAGTATTTCCTGTGAAAATATTTAGCAGGGTTTACACTGACCTTGAAAGTCAGAGAAATTAAAATGAGTCAGAGGAATCCTGAAGGCCAGGGAAATCTGCTATATTTCACAGAATAGTCTTCGCCCCTTCCTCCTTACATGTTCGCAGAAGATACGAAGAGCACCTTAAAGAAGACGGTAACAAAAAGGCTGTAAAAAGGAAATTATTTTCAGAAATAAAAAAGCTTGAGAAGTTCTGAAAGATATTAAAATTTCAAGCTTTGAAGGAAAAAGAACAAATTAAATGAAGTAACTCAAATACAATAGAGAAGAAAAATAAATAAAAAGTAAAGAAAGTAGTAAGTTAAGTTTGTTGATGATTGTAAATATATGAAAGAGATAGATCAAATTTTGGTACATGTAAGTTATACTTGTTTATGTTTATAGGTGTGTTCAGAATCCGAAATTACCTGTTTATGTTTATAAATCGATTAGGATGCGAAGACATTAAAGTTATCGTTAGTTTATTATAATTATTGTTTGGTAATAATGTTTCATTGACATTTGACTTATAATAAATATTTACAGGAAGAAATCAAGCTTATAGTATATTTAATAAATAAAAAGGAATGTGTTAGAAGGCTATGAGGATGGTTGAGATAAATTACAATTTTTTTTAACCTAACCATAAATGATAGTATATTACTGTATTGCGAGCGGTGATTATATTTAAAAAAAAAAAATATAAGTAAAAAAATAAAATAAAATTAGGTAAAATAAAAAGCTTAGTACTTACCGCAGATTAAACTCTTTCTCTAAGAAGCACTTTCGGAAATTACGATTAACATCATCAATTTAGTAGTTCAAAAAGTAAACTTAAACATGGGAAAGAACACGGATGGATAAAAACAAGGTTAAAAAGGAATAAAAAAATATGAAGAAGAAAAAAAAGCTTCTCGTCAAATGGAAGTTAACATACGTTGTTCACCACTTACTGATCAACATATAAGTGGCAATCAACATATAAGTGGTTAACAACGTGTAACATAGATCAGAATGTGGTGAACAACAATATGTGTTAATTTCCATTTGACGAGATTTTTTTTTCCTTCATATTGTTTATTCCTTATAACCTTGATTTTACTCATCCATTTTAAATTTATTTTCGAACTACTAAGCTGATGATGGAAATCAAAATTTCCGAAAGCGCTTCTTTAAGAAATAGTTTGGTCTGGTTGAGCACTTTTTTTTTCTTCTTTCTTTCTTAAATGATAGTGTTTTTGTTATCGCAGAGTAGGGAAAATCCTTACTAAGTCATGGAAATTTAGGGAAATCAGTATCAGAATTTCAGTGTGAAATCTGTTTCACCTTGAACTTTTGGTCACTAAGTCCATTCTGGAAGGTAAGTCGCTGTTACCGGGCCGATTTTTAGGGAAATGGAGATTTTATATAATTACTTTCAAATGTCGCGTTGCTAGCTCAAGGCCTAATTGGATCAAACACATGAAGCAAGAAGAATACACAGAATGGAACAAAACAATCAGTGAAATGTTTGATTTATGCATATTCAGCGAACCATTGCCTCAGGAAGAGAGAGAGGAAATGGAAAATGGTCCCGATATATTATCCTGGCCCGCAATGCATTATTAATTGGCCACTAGTGCTCTGTTTGAATCCTTTCTCTCTTGATGCTTTTATATATACGTGCTATGACTTGAAAGTTCAGTTAGGTGAGTTCTGATTCTATGAACATTGTTAAATTCAATGTGTGTGATGTAACCTTCTTTTGGATTTGCAGCGAACTGCTACGAACGAGTGAAAAAGGAGACAGAAGCAGCTCAGGAGCAGGTATTAAAGGAGCTTGGACTTTCCCCAGTTGATAAAGAAGTAGTCCTTCTCTATGAAGGAGATATGGAGCAGAGACCTGCTGAATTTTGGCAGGTGAGGATGTGGAACTAAGTGTGAAATATAGCTAAAGAACTCATTTTAAGTACTAACTGTATAAATTTTACCATATGATTTCAGCGGCTTTCTGCCATTTTCATTAGTGCTGTATGTTGAAACTTTACACTGCTACATGAATCACATTGTGAAGTACAGTATATTGTTAGTTGTAGACATATGATAATGGAAAAATATATAAGCAATTGAACCATCTTTTGGCTAGTATCAGCGCAGCATTTGTGTCATTATTGAAATTAAAATGTATCGCAGTTCTGGAGAAAGTTTACTCATTACCTTGCCGCAGTACCTTAACATCTGATTATAAGATTTGTACCACTTTTTGCATATCTACTAGTTCAGCTGTTAAATGACGTTAGGCTTGATCCACTGCGACTCATATACTATGAGATTTGGGACACTTAATGTCGTCTCGTGCGCAAAACTCTGAATATTTTATAGACTACCTAATATAATCACCAGAAACAGAAAATTACCAATGTAAAAACAAGGTGTTTACAATTAGTGTCGCTATTCTCGGCGGTCCAGCGCGGGCTGTAATCAACATATTACATTAAAATTTGGTAAACATGCTAATGAGGAAATCCGAAAGCGAATTACGTTGGAAACATTAGTTCCACCTTCCGCTCCCAGGGAAAAATGTGGCGTTGTATAGGCCGTAACACACACAAGCTCACACTTCATACACACGATCGCGTGAGGAGTAGCGTGGCTATTAATAAGAGAGACTGTGCACAATTAGCAAAATTGGTTTATCAGAACGGGAGCAATTACAGTGCAGCACTGAGGGAACATCGGCATATGAAAGGAGGGAGAAGAGGGCCGCTATCAAGAAATTGCTTATGGTACTGAAATTTGAGACAACGGATGAGTTGCATGTGGCATCAGAAAGAGGACGACGATCCATTCCAGCTTAGGTTGTTGACGAGGTTGCTTTGGCTGTTGTGGACCACGCAACACGTTCTCCATATTCCGCTAGCAGTGCTCGGGCGGTGTCACTGGAATTGGCCATCCCATCCTCAAGAGTGAAGAAAGTTCTTAGGGCCATTTTACACTGGTATTCTTACAAGATTCAGACAGTACAGCAACTAAAACTCCAAGATTCGCCACAACGCTTTGACTTTGCCCTTCGGTATTTGACACGGATGAAAGAATCCCTGGGGTATCCTATGGACTGGTGAGGCGCATTTTGCACTAGAAGGGGCAGTGAACACGCAAAACTATCGGATATGGAGCTCGGAAAATCCGCATGTTGTGCAAGAACGGCCATACTTTCTATGTACGTGATTGTGTGGCGTTGATTCACAGTAACATTCATTATGGGCCCGTTTTGACACCCCAAGGAGTTGCCACCTGTACCATGACATCGGCACGTTATAAGGGCATTTTAGTGCGACATGTGTGATTCCTGCATTACAGGCACGAAACTGTTTAGAGACGAAGTTTTCATGCAAGACGGGGCAACACCACACATTTTTCACCACGTGAAAGATCTGCTCCGTGAAACCTTCACTGCTGAACGCATCATCTCCCGAGATTTTCCAGATGCGTGGCCAGCAATATCCCCCGATTTAAATCCATGTGACTTTTGGCTGTGGGAATATCTGAAAGCTGGGCTCTACCAGGGCAATGTCCACTCGCTGGCGGATCTCAAGCATAAGGTGATATGTCGCAACAGTTCCGTCGGAACTGCTGTGAGCAACTGTTGCCCACGCCATTTTGCGGATGCAACATGTCGTCGATGTGTTTGGGGGTCATATGGAGCATGTTATGTAAATTGGTCACTATAAGCATAAATTTTCATCGCGTGTTTTGTTACCAGTAAATTGAAATAGTTTTACCTTTTGTTAGCCATACATTGTTCCCTTTGCACCAATTGTTACAATCACGTGCCCTTCACCTTGTTTGCATTACATTTATCTCACATGTTTGACATCTTTGACCTAGATAATCGTCATATCCATACATTCAGGACCATTTCCACGTGCGTATTACCTGTATAGCCAGCGCCACATTTTTCCCTGGTGGCGGAAGGTGGAACTAATATTTTTCCGCAGTAACTCGCTTCCGCATGCTCTCATTAGCATATTTACCAAATTTCAATGTAATACGTTCATTACAACTCGCGCTGGACCGCCGTGAATAGCGGGTCTTTAATTATGACCATCCTGTAGTTATTTTCTTTAGTTCATATGGTTTAGTTGTCTCGCTTATTCACAATGGACAAATTCCACCGAAAACTAGTGGTTCCCCTCCCAAAGCTTTCCTCTGATACGTAGGATCCCTGATTCGATCCGTGGGCAAGTAAGTTTGTGCTGGACAACATCGTGTGCGTGGGTTTTCTCGGGATACTCCCACATTCAAATTCTACTGATTCTTCAATTATTCCCTTGCGTTAGTCACTCTTTTCCCGTATCTTACAGAAGGAGTGAAGGGAATAATCCTAGAACGTTAAAGTGAAAGATTCCACTTTTCATTTCATTTCGTTGTTCACTATAGGTTATAATCGTCCTTAGTTACAAACTGTAATTATTTACATTTTTAACTGTTTGTTTTAGTTTGCCCACTAAATAACTTACGGTCACACAAATATTAATGCCTAAATTATAATAAACTTATTTGTGCATTATTTTATCAAGAATGTAGTACCGAATGTATCCATTTGTATTTTAGCCATCTGAATATATCGACATATATATTGTTATTAATATTACCTTTGTCTTAAAGTAATGTAAGTATATTGCTTATATTAAATATAATCCTCTATTTGTAAGTGTCATTTACGTTACTGCGACTTATAGTTAGTCGTCACATGTGCTTTCACTTTGGTGTGCATAGTGCAATATATTGGTATAATTGAATTTTTGGAGTGTTTAGTTGATTCTCAAGTTAAATGATGCTGAAGTTTTATCGTAATCGTAAGTTTAATGTTGTTATTTGAATTTTCGCCTATATGTAGTTAGCAGTAAAGGAAGCTATTGCCTTTGTGATAATTTGTTTCGTCGTTAACGCTCGGTAGAAAAATTCAATTAATGACTATCTACTGTAATGTTTGCTGTACTTGGATTACCATCCTACGGAGTAAACATCACAAAATGTGAACATGATTACAACCCATGTCTTTAGTAACAGACAACGAAGCATGTTAATGATCAGCATCTTCACTATCTATTTTCAAATAATTAAACAATATAGTGTAAATGAAAATTAAATAGTCGCTCGACCTTGTCTTACTTGAAATAATTAACTGATAGAATGCCGTTTTTTAAGTTTAAATTAAATCTCTCAATAGTTTTAAATCTGCGGATTGCCTGCAGATATCACCATCTATTTCCTCAGGCAGGCTATGCATGTAGCAATACCTATTAGGACGACTGTGAAGTATACTGGTGTTCAAAGACAAAAGTAAGTTTCGCATGCTATGTCACTCCCAAGTGGCACAGATTGGCAAAATTTGAATCATACATACACATTAGTGCTGTAGTATGATGCAAGAAACTATAGAAAAGTGCTGTCCAAATGGCGGCCCGCCAAACCGTTTTCTACGGCCCACAAAGCTTTTACGATTTTTATTACTGATAGTATTTTCATTTATATTTATTCATTCGTTTAATGTTTCCACTCTTCTTTCGAAATAACGCATCCATTTAGCGTTTCTGTACAACAAAAAGGGCGCGGGCATCCACGGCAACAGCTTTCCCTAAAAACTGAGTTTGATCGGAAAAGAGTGTCAATGTTTGATAGTACTTATTTGTGTGAAAGTGCATTTACCACTATGAAAATTGTGAAGAATCGCTTCAGAAACTGCCTTGGAGATTCTTCTCTTTTACATCTCCTGCGGCTCGCAACAATAGGAATGGATGTATATATCCCAGTCCTTGTAAACGTTGCTAGTCACCCTTATTTGTGACAGATTGAATAGGTAATATTTCAAATACTTTTTTTTGTATTTTTCTTTTGTATAATAATAATAATAATAATAATAATAATAATAATAATAATAATAATTATTATTATTATTATTATTATTATTATTATTATTATTATTATTATTATTATTATTATTATTATTATTATTATTATTATTATTTAGCTGCGGCCCTCCACTTTACTAGTGAAGACGGTTATGGCCCTTAGGCTCATTATAATTGGACACCACTGCTATAGAAAAAGAAAAAAAACGTGATTAGAACAACAAAAATGGCACTTTTATATACAGACAATAACTTACACTGAAAGCGTTGCGGTTCATGATGTCATTACTGATATTACAGGAGTGAAATGGTTCTTGAAAGGGCGGATGATGCATGATCTCAAACATGTTTCCATGCTGCTTACAAAGTTGGTAGGCCACACTCGTCACACGTCGTCCTTCTTCCAGTGTCTCTATGTTTCTTCCCCGTATGAAATCACCCAAATGCTTTCTCCGGCAATGTTTTTGTGAGTAACACCATCATAATACATCTTAACAGATGTCTTACTGACTTCGTGTTGGGCAAGAAGACCCATTCAGCTATGATACGTCTTGCTCCCTTGCACGTGTGGGATACCTCTGCAAACATGCTGCCGTGCTTTCATTCATTTCCATCGACTACGCATTATGTTATGTTACTTATCTATCTTGTCCTTAAGTTTTGGACACCAGTATATAATAATAAACGTTACACATAGACTGAGACATTGTTGTATTATAATAAGGATAAAGAATAAGAAACTGTATAAAAGACTTCATTGATTTTCCTATTACTGTAGTTTCGAAATATTGACCGGACAATGCTACACATTCAACAGTGTGATGCGTGGCCACGCACGAATCCTTACAACATTATGTCTGGCTTAACTAGACAGGAGTATGCTTTACTTCAATTCAAGTAGCTTCTCAGTTGCCTTAAGATCCTGAGTCGGCATTAAAATTTCCGCGTTTACTGGGCATCGACCTCAGGGCCACACACGTTATTCATTTAGCTATACTGAATATAAAAGGCCATATTTTACAACGTACCATAAACAGAACCTTAAAATATATCCTCCCCCCCCCCCCCCCCCAAAAAAAAAAATCTAATTAACGTTGTTTTCATTAAGTACAGTTGTTTGAATAGTTTATAAAGATACGTAAGAATTTATTCATAATAGGATACTGTAAATTCATTTTTATTTTTCAGGGCAAACGAGTGGTAGAAGTGAAGCGGCCCAGACCACAATGGTTTAGTAAGAATCTTCTTCAAAAATCTACAGCTACGATTCCATCAAGTAGTGAAGTGAACCGATCGGAATTAGGTTGAAGGTGTTTTTACGTAAAACTAGGACAAATACAACTTACACAGTGTAGTGTTGTTTTGTTATGCAGTGTGTTGCATTTATATATCGAATTTGTTAAACTTGTCGCAACATTGTGATTTAGTAAATATGTTAGTAAATTGAATCTTGTATGTTGAAGTTTCATTTCACAGTAGTTGTACCTTTTCTTTCTTTGTATTTATATATTTTCAGTTGAGCACAGTTCCACTCGATCATATTAGCATATGCCTAGTCTTACCATAAATCCTGTCCCAACTTTTGAGAGTGGTTGTACTTCCACCCGTACAAGCGAGCGACGTCAAGAGCGGTATCGTGAAGCGTGAGTCATCGCTGGATGAGCTGAAGTGTAAAAGTGTCAGTTGTAAATGTTCAAGATGGAATATGTCGAGTATGAAAATCGTGTGACCGTGATAACGTTGCACAAGGTAGGCAAATCACCAGGGAAGATTTTCAAAACCCTACAGAAGCTGCAAATTAATGAAAAAAAAAGTTTACCGCACAGTCCAGCTCTTCGTTGAGACAGAAACTGCGAAAGATTTCCCGCAGCAAGGAAGACCACGCACAGTACGAACATCGGAATTTGTGAGCGCAGTGGCAGCACGTGTTCGTAGAAATTCAGTTAGAAACCAGTCAGTTATGGCTCGTATAAAGATACTGAAAATGTCTATGTCTCACACGTTAAGCAGTGACCCGGGACTCTATGCTTACAAGCAACATAAAGGACATCTCCTGACAAACTGAAGCGCCAGAAGCTTCTAAAAGCAAAGCGCTTATTTAAGCGTTACGCAGCAAATGGGCACCGTCAAATCTTTTTAACAGATAAAAAAATTTCAGTGTTGAGGAGATTTTCAGTGCTCAAAATGACAGGATATATGCTACATTCTCTAGAGGAGCTGGTAAAAATGATACAGAGGGGTCAGCATCCTGCCTCAGTCATGGTGTGGTGGGGTGAGAGCTACGAGGGTACAACGGAGCTCCATTGCTGTGAAAAAGGGGTCAAAACGTCAGATAAAGTTACCACGAGACAGTGCTTGAGAGACTAGTCAAGAATCTCACCACCATCCTCTTCCATGGACAAAACTGTAGCTTCGAGAGGATTCAGCCCCAGCACATAAGGCACGGACAACCCAGCAGTGGCTGGAGGCAAATGCTCCGGACTTTATTTCCACTTCAGATTGGCCTTCTGCAAGTCCGGACCTAAACCATTCGGACTACAAATTATAGTCCAAGCTTCAGGAGATGGCTTGTAAGAAAAGACATCCCAATATTGAAAGTTTAAAGCAGTCTCTTCGGAAGGCACCTGCAGATTTTTCAGTTGATAATGCAATTGATGAGCGGCCACAAAGACTTAATGGCTGTGTGTATGCTAATGGTTAGGGGCAGGAGTTTTTCGCCATTTGAAATTAAAAATTTCGTATTTTGTCGCATTTTGAGATATAAAATTTCTCATTTTGTCGCTAAGTAAATTATTTTACAAACTCTAATATAAATTATACAAACTAATGTAAGCCCAAGATAAGTAATAAGCAATAAATCAATAATGCTACTTAAGATAATGAAGTTATTCTTTATGCAGTTACTAACAACAAATTACTTCTTTCTTCTTACAAGTCCAAAAACTTAAAATATACTAGCACAGTATCATAATTGCCATCACAAAACACCATACATTGTATTATACACCGAAAACATATATCATGTAAAAACACATATATATAATACATTAGTGCAGTATCTTCTAGTATATCTCGTCTGCAAATTATTATTCTGATGAAAAGTGCAACATGTTGCATGTTCAACATTTTCTTCTTTCATTTGTAGCTTTCTATCATTGGTTACCAAGCTGTATTTAAAAAAAAAGAAAAAAACTTTCACATTCAGTATTCGTTATTGGAAGCCATATTGCCGACAGGCACAAGCTATTTAAGTTTAAATTATTCTCCCCTTTGGAAAATTGTACTTTTTATTTCAATATTTTAACAACTAAAATTGACGTTTTTAAAAATTCGCAATTTGTCGCGTTTTGCGGCACATTTCGCTCAAAATGTCAGTTATCGCATTTTGTCGTGACTTCAAAATACCTATTTCCTTACTCAATCTGACGTAGTTCGTTGGAAAACCAACTCTTGGCTTTGTAGGAAAACTTTCGCGATTTCGCAACTTGCGAAAAACTCCTGCCCCTACTAATGGTGGCCATTTTGAATAATTATTTGTGATTTTGGTTCATAATGCATCCATGAAACTCATTATTAGGATATTAAAATATCTCTAATCACTTTGTATCAATGTACTTAACACTTTGGAACAGTATTTATGGTAAGACAATGTATAATGTGTCATATTTGCGCTTATGAGGTCTTTACACATATAACCGAAGGTTTGAAGGCCCCATGAGTTTTTGTCTATACATCAGAACTGCGCGACATTAAACCACACACAACAGTATAACTACTCTAATTTCCAAGATATTTTTAAAGGCAATATACAGATCTAAGCGATTTAAAGATAAGTATGTCTAATTCTGAAATATTTGTAATGTGCTTGAAAGCTGCAGTATTTACAAGAACTCCCCCGCCACCCATTCTCCAAGCAGTTCTCAGCCGAGACTGAATATATGGACTTAAACGATATTTTGCTGTCAGATTTTCTTCCTTTCTCTTGAATATTAGAAAAGAGTTGTTTGAATATTAGATCTTGCCTTTGACCTTTCCTGTTGAATATCCAACGAATATGATCATCAGAATAAACTTTGAAAGGGTTGTTTCTTGCTAGGAAGAAATCAAGAAAACGTCTGACAGTCTTCATCCCGAATAATGTGGGCAGAAGAAAATTCGTGGTGTGGGGAATACTCATCTTCATCATTTATGTCTCAGGAAGTACGTAAAACCTGCCCTATAAGAGTTTTTTCGTGTTTGATGAGATCATACTGAGCCACAGCTTAATTCCTGCGGGTGATACCACTAGTGTCCTTTGCTTCCCTGTTGTAGTTCTGCTCTAATCCTTGATCCATCGGCACACAACTAAATTTTCGAGTGGTGTTTTTTTACTATAAAGGAGCCAGCTTTAAAAGAGAGGTACACATTAAGAAGTGTAGATGGTAAGCTTAGATAGTCTTCTAGGAATATAGAAGCCCAACAAGAATAATTTGTCTTATCGAAAACAAAGAAAAGAGGAACTGATCGGGAAACAGCACTCACAAATATCTCCCAGTTCGCTTCACGATAGACACGTAGCAGGTCACGGATAATGGGAAATAATATATGGACGAACTGACTCCAGAAGAGAAAAGTATGACTTTTCTACTCTCCATCAACTACAAAGGCTTTGGAAATTTTCTTTTAACTGACCAGAATGTTCACGTGCACTCTTCATACCTTCACTGATACATTGTCCATGTTTATTCACATCATGCTTGCATGCGAAAACCAACCAGCACGAGCGTTTCATTGCTTCGGTCAGTATAGAAAGTTCCCTCATTCCCCTAGCATAGTGAAAAATATTGAAAACGCTTTTGCAAGCTGTTTCCCAAAAACCTCTGTTGCTATAAGTATGTGATCTGCTTCACTGTATCACAGGTATTTCCCAACATTCGCAATGACCTTTATGAAATGAAAACCCAAGCCAATGAAAATTTTGACAAATTTATTTGGCATTAAAAGTTTTATTTCTTTCGCAGTCTGGTACAGTCCACAGCAAAAAACCTGTAACATGGGCATGTAAGTTTATTGTGAAACGATGAAGTATTTTGCTCCAAAATAAGTGTGCAGGGGAGGACGCCGAGGTTTCTCCTGGCGTGATTCGTGCCATTAGACGTTATGTTCATTCCCTGCGCTGTTAGGCGTATTTCAAAATAAACTTACATGCTCAAATTGCAGGTTTTTTGCTGCGGACTGTACATACCTTGATCACACCACATGGATCCACTTTCCACCTCTACTTGTTTTAAACAGTCTTCAAAGTTTACCATACAAGTATATATTGTACCAAACTCTGTTGCTGGATATGGAATGAGTGGAGTGAATATGGTCTGGGTGATATATTGATTTTCATGAGTTATCTATTTTGAAGAAACCGAGAGAGGAACCAAAGAAAATCTTGTTCACTACATCGATTATCAGATTGACTTGTGTCAGGTCTTGCGGACGGAACAAACGTGGGAGGGACATTTCCTCTCTCTGGTAGCCTATTGCAAACAAGGCGTTCTTGGCATGGCAAAGTATGGAATAAACTCCGAATGGAAGTGTCAGTATCTCCATATTCAACAGACACTCTTTGATCATTAGTTTTAAATGCCTCAGAGTCCACGTCCAGAACCACTTTGTCCTGGAAGATTATCATGACAGTATCATGTATCCAGCCTATTCCTGATGGGGTGTACTCTTCGTGGTCAAAATTGTCCACAGTTGTTTGCTTGTATCTCAGGGTTACTCATCACTGTGTATAATTTTTAACACTACATATTTTTACTAAATTAAAATACTCTCTACTTAAACGCAAGACGACTTAGATGTCTTAGGAAAACTCGATAAATTATGTCCTGGTCACCCACGCGTATAAGCAACACATTCATGAATTAATTTTGTCTCTGTTTGTACATCAACTATCTTCCTCTAACTTCCTAGAAGTGTTGCAGATATATTGTTATTTTCTTGAAAATATTTTGTTGTTTCTTGCTCTCACGGTTGGCAGCTTATAAGCGATCAAACTAGACAAAAGTGAATTTTTTGTGTAAATTTCTGGGAATTCCCCACCGTAACGCCTCCCTCCTGCTACACACACATAATTACAACCTATGCTAGAGCTGTTTAATTAGTAACCTAACAGTTTTCTCAAAACTTCATTATCGCTGTTCAAAATCCAATATGGCGGACAGAATGAGCACACCACACGATGAGACCAACTTTTTTTTTTTTTTTTAACGTCCTAACCATCCATCAATCGAATCTGGAGTCAAATCAAGGGGACCCTTCAGGCATACGAGACATGAACTAGCCCCATGACTAGTAAGACTTCCGACACTTAATACATATCATAGTTTGAAAGTCTAAAAAAGGGAGGTTGATGATCAAGAATGCAAGGTGTGTCAGCTTTCCGTGCATTTTCTCAAAAACTCATTATAATACTTCTGTGGTGTTTGCCCCTTGAATTGTATTCGTGGTGCACAAAACATTTTCTTAAGGTTCCCTGGTTGCCGTCAAAAACTACGTTAAAGAATTCCCTAACTTTTCTGGTTTATCAGAATTTTTTAAAAAAATTCTCATATATATAATTAGCCATACAGACTTTCCCATGTTGATGGAAAAACAAGACCAAGGAAACATGACAACAACGATACCTAAGTGTTATATTTTTCCGTAATAAACTAAAAAAAAAGTAAATAATATAAAAGCGAGTACAGCGTATTTTGTTACGAAATACTTACGTACTAAAAATTCCTGTACAAAGCAAAATTTAATTCCCTGAAACCTCTAACTTTACACATACAGACACATGAAAACTTTATACACACGAAAGGAAAGTCTCAGTGAGATACCGCAAAAGAGTGGATAAGTGGACATCATAAAACTGGCTGCGGTATATTAACAACGTATCTTTAGAAAAATCAGTATCAAAATGATTATAGTATTATGTAATTCATTCCACTTCTCCGTATCTTCCATTATTTTAATGTCCTTAGCCTCAGGCTCGTACAGAATTATGTTTATTTTCCTCTCCTCATCTTCTTTTTCTCTTTTCGTTGTTGATCTGTTGTTTCTGCAAGAGTATGAGCATTTCGTGCCTAATAAATCTCCTTATGGATTGTTTCTTAAAGCCATCCGAAGTAGCTACTAAATCGTACACAAGTCTGAGTGCGTACTTTTAAGTATCTGCTACACGTGCATGGATTGAAAATTCTCTTTCAAGATTTGAATTTTCATGAGAAAATCAAGACGATTTTAGCATTTTACACTGAAGTATTCAAACGTCATCCAAACCGTGACCAGTTCTAGAATACTGAATCACAATTGTTTTACAATTTGGATTCGAACCAATCTCTTTGAATTCCCTCAGAACTCCACCTGCCCTATTGCCATTTAACCAATTATTTTCAAAGGAAGATTTCATGCTATTCACCCCAACCTCGGACCATGGTGGAGAGACTACAAGGTGGTTGCATGCGCATGTCGCCTGGAGCGCTGTCGTGGCTGTGACGTCATCTGGTTTGCAAGAGACAACGGGAAAAGGCGCGGCTTTAAGTGACAAGTGGAAATTCTTTGTTACTTTGTTCTTTTAAATGATATCGAGAATGCCTAACTGTGCAGTGTACGGCTGTAGTAATTATTACAGAAAAACTAAGGGAACTAATATAAAATACTTTAGATTTCCTCAAAAAGAGGGGGAAAGTCTCCAGAAATGGATTTTAGCTTGCAGGCGACAGGACAAAATAAACCTTTACATAAAAGTAATAAATAAATGCAATGTTAAATGAAATTATAAAAAAGCGATTTCATTATGTAGTTTTTTTTGGTATTAATAATATATAGGGCTACAGTATCTTGTGTTGATTCTGCTTACAAAAATCCAATAGTACGATTTAAAAAGACGAACTTTGTGGCAAGACCCGGATTCGAAATCATGAGGGAGGGGAACCGAGAGAGGTGATCATTTCTATCATCATTTCCTTGATATTGGGACAAAATTTTCCACACAGAGGCAGGCATGTAACTCGAGAAGGGAGTCACGATGATCTAGGAGGTAAGCCTCCCTCGAGTTACGCAAATGGAGAGCATTGAACGCGTTAAAGTAGTTCAGGTCCCATTTCATTCTCGAGGTCTGCATTCCCTGTAGCCTCGGTGCTAAAACGGGACGTTGCACTCCAAATTAACTAACGAATGGAAGGTTCGTAATAACGATTAACGGTTACAAAGATATATAACAATGAATTAGATTAAGAGAATAAAGTATCCACCTACCATGTCAGGGCGACATTGTCGGGACATTTTTACACTCAGATTTTGAAATTTTTGTTCATTTTAATCATACATATATATATATATTTTATAACGACTCACCAAGGGTAGTCGTCAACCTGGTTCGATCGTTGATATACAAATCTCGAGTGGTAGCAATTGTTTGCATGTAAAAATATCTTTAATAATTATATATACTATTATTCTCACCTTTTCTATCAGAATTATAAAGTCGATGAACGGTATAAAATGGTTTATTAGTTGATACACTTTTATGTATTTTTATTCAAAACATCATGCACACATACAAGATGATTAGGTATCCATCAACAACAACTACATAGCAACTAACTACATAACACTATCTATATCTCTTACAGATATTAAAAACATTCTTCTTTTGTTATTATTAAATTAACATTCTATTAAGTATATTGCTTATGTATGAGCACTTTCTGCCCAAGGTGCAGGTAATTATTAATCTATCCAAAGTATTTCGTTATATAAAATGTCGCCCGACAATTGGACTGAATATAAAAGTCATAAGCGAGCTTGGCTTTTATCTTCAAGAACCACTGGTCCGTTTACAATAATGGTCTTACATTACATATGTTCATCACATTTTGATCGCCCCTCGTATGTATCTTCATTACATATCATAGATATAGATACATTTATAACAAATCTTTCACTTCATTAATACTTATCTTTTATTACATTAATTATATTTATTTCATTATCCTTCATTACATTATTATTATATTTTATTATTAAAACGTCGTCGCCTATTTATTTAATACTTGAAGGGTGCGAAGTCAAAATCGTAAGAAGCAATTACAGTTAAAACATGAGTTACCATTATCCAGGGCGCTTTATATAATAATTACATTGGGTGATATTTTAAAATAAACATTGGATCAATAAGGCATCAAAATATAGAAGAATCTCATTCAAGACAGTCGTTGAATAATTAACTTAATAGAATGAATTTTATACTTAACATAATCTTTGACAGTTAGATTTTCAACACAAATCAATCTAATATAAATAATCTTTGTTTTTAATCAATTATGAATCGAATTATAATTCCTCATATTGCCTGTATAGCGAAGAATTGTTTTCATTATCGATATTAACACATAAACTTAAAAATAAAAGTTCACAAGAATCTATAACTGATATGGGTTTAACCTAATTTCATTAACGGTAATCAGCTTACATTCGTACTTGCATATGATTCTAATAAAGTACATTGTACTGCACAATCATGATTAGGTTCCACAATATGTTGTACATGTATTTCATCGTGATTCTGATTTTGATACGAAGTGCCATCTCTTGACCTCCAATTACGTCTATCCACGTAGTTTGTTGTATTCCTGGAATTTCGCCATACATTCCGTCTATTTTTAAACCTATTTTGATTATATGGTCTAACATAAGGATTGCTACGATTAATTAGGCTAGGCGGATTCCCTACATAACTTTGCCTATTTCGTTCGTTTTGATTGCTAGAATTTACTCGGCTTAGGTTGTGTTCCGTATCGTTCACACTTCTGATATTTAGATTCCGAACAGGTACAAAATGATCTGAATTATTCTTATTTTTACCCATTCCTACTTGTTGATTCAAAGCATGGTATTGAGTTTCATAGCATTGGACAAGCATTAATAAATGATTGAAACTCATACATTGTGTAGAAAACAAGATCTGTTGTAACTTAAATGGGAGCAAATTTCGAATCGATGCTATTATTCTAGATTCCGATTGCAATGGATTAACGACTTTTAATTCGTTGTATGTATTTACAACAAATTCAACAACAGATTTGTGCAAACGAGGATTGAAATGTTGATTTCTAATGGTGGCATCTCGATTTGCAAGCAAAAAGTCATTTTCATAATTCGCAATCAGCGCTGCTTTGAATTCCTCATAAGTATTGATATGATCACGTACGGCTTTAAACCATAAAGAACATGGTGGGAGTAATACATGAGGGATTAATTTCATATATTGTGATCTATCTATACACATTATATTGCATTCGTCCTGAAATTTTTCCAGGAAAGAAGTAGCGTTTTCATTACATTTACCACTGAATTTACTCATAGCCCGTATTTCACTCATCTTAACACTTAACTTTACCTTCCTTTTATCATTCCATGTACTTATTGGGTGACAATTCCTATCCATGACGTGATGTGTCGTTGCACCATCCCTTTTCCGCCCATCTGTCCTCTTCGGATGAATTTCTTCCAAAATAATATCCTCATCAGACACAGGTGAAGGCGAAGTCATCTCTGGTGAGTGGGGAAACTCCAAGCGATCACTACCCATATTATTGTGGTATGTGTTGTCCTTAACCTGCAGCGTTCTAATTTCTTCCTGTAGAGTAGCTATCAATTGTGTATTTACACGTATGTTGTTAGAATTACTGATGACCTGAATCTTTTGCTGTTGAACAGAAGATTCTATTACTTCTAAATCCTTTTTTACATCACTGATTTCTTGGATTTGGTGGTTGTGCTTATCCTGACAATCCTCGGATATTCTTTTTAACTTTTCCTCGAACTGCGAGGTGATGTGATTCATCGCCTGGACAATTGACTGTTTCGTTTCATCTGACTTCTGTTCCATTCGTCTACTTAATTCCTCGTATTGCTTGTTGGATTCTTCAGACTTTTGTTCTATCTTCTGTTCTATCGTCTGCTTCAATTCCTCGTATTGCTTATTGGATTCTTCAGACTTCTGTTCTATCTTCTGTTCTATCGTCTGCTTTAATTCCTCGTATTGCTTATTGGATTCTTCAGACTTATGTTCTATCGTCTGCTTTAATTCGACCAAATTTTGTTTCATGGCTTCAAAATCGTCCTTTCGACATTGTTCTTGCCGCTGTAAGGCTAGCAAGATTCGTTCTTCGAATGTCATTCCTGGTGCTACACTATGTTCACCGTTATCACCATCATTGGATTCATTTCCTATTGCCTCACCGTTCATTTTTCTTATAATTATTTTACCACTTCTCAGTCTTGTGAAATTTGTATTCATTAACTTTATTACAAAAGTAAATTCACCCTTACTTTGCTTCGGGATATGAATTTACAGCAAATCCCGGGTGAGGTAAACCAAAATTTTTAACTAATCCCGGTGTGAAGGCACCAAAATTTTTATAACGACTCACCAAGGGTAGTCGTCAACCTGGTTCGATCGTTGATATACAAATCTCGAGTGGTAGCAATTGTTTGCATGTAAAAATATCTTTAATAATTATATATACTATTATTCTCACCTTTTCTATCAGAATTATAAAGTCGATGAACGGTATCAAATGTATATATACTATTATTCTCACCTTTTCTATCAGAATTATAAAGTCGATGAACGGTATCAAATGGTTTATTAGTTGATACACTTTTATGTATTTTTATTCAAAACATCATGCACACATACAAGATGATTAGGTATCCATCAACAACAACTACATAGCAACTAACTACATAACACTATCTATATCTCTTACAGATATTAAAAACATTCTTCTTTTGTTATTATTAAATTAACATTCTATTAAGTATATTGCTTATGTATGAGCACTTTCTGCCCAAGGTGCAGGTAATTATTAATCTATCCAAAGTATTTCGTTATAATTTAGGTGCCCCTCCAGAATTACAAAGTTAACAATGACTACAGTAAATATAAAAATATGGTAGATTCTCAACCAATCAAGGAAGCACGGTGGCTCAGTGGCAGAAGGCTCACCTCTGGTGCAAGGGATACTGGTCTGCTTCTCGATCAAGTGAGTTTGTCGTGGACAACATCGTGTCCGTGAGTTTTTCCCGCATTCTCATTCCACCAAATTCCACATAATCATTCACTTGTATTTATCTTTTGTCTTCTTTAGTTCACAGGACAGAAAAGAAAACTTATCAAGAAAAATATGTAATTTTATGGTTTATATGTTTTCTAGTCTAGCTGTAACACTCCTACATCGTCTTTACCTACGCCTAGTACTTTGTTTCTTGCTTGAAATAGTCAAGTTGCAATTTCTTTGTTTGAGCTGCTTTGTATATACGTATTTATTTCTATATATTTTTAGAACACAATAGTATATGTAACGTTTTATTTCGTACAAATGTTTAATAATACAGTTTGTTATGGCGTAAATTTTGACACTAATATTCAGAGAAGTGTCAGTTTTACTAAACCTTTTGTTTAAACACAAATTCTATAAATAAGCGATTTCAAATAAGATGATTTTTTTATAAATCAAAAATAAAAACGATGTTTAAAATATTAAATACGTGCGTCCCTGCTCAATAAAGTTTTTAACCTCCCCTGAAATTCTGATGAAACTTACGTGGGAGCAACCTCTTTAAAAAAACTGTCCAATCATAACGAAAATATACGTACTTGCATCTCTGTTTACGAAAACCATGAATTCCCCCTCCCATGAATTCCCATGAGATATTCTCAAAATTTATATGGGGTCATCAGTAAAGAATTGTCTTTCAAGTAAAATAATAATAATAGTAAATCGAAACCGATCAATGGGTTACGAAAATATACTTGAGCATACATAAATATATAATAATGAAATGCATTAACGACACACTGTCTTATAGATTATTCAGGCCTTTACATACTCGAGTGTATTACTTCAGATGTGTAAAAAAGAAAAGAAAAGAAAGAAAGAAAGAAAAGAAAGAAAAAGCAGAAAATGTAATGAGTAGTATTGGCTTGTTCAAGCTTCAAAGTTGTTTAATATGAACTGATATTGCTGTTGCTTTTGCTATTGTAAATATCTTCCTTTAAATTCACTTAGCTTAAGCATTGATTACATTACGTTTATATAATTATTGTTTGTACTAAAATTTTTACTTCGATGAAGATAACTATAAATAGAAGAGAAGTTTGCGTGTAAGATACCAGCCGAGCAAGCGCTTGTTAAATGTTCATCTGACTTTCGCTGGCCACGTCTGCGACCAAGATGACGTCATGCGCCAGAGCGACAGGAATGTAGCACTGCATTGCATCCACCTTGTAGTCTTTCCACCATGCCTCGGACCTTCCAGAACCATTAAGCTCTCGAGTCAATTTATAATTTAAAGATGATTTCTCCACAAGTTTAAGAACAAAAATCTGTGGACATTTTCTACAATTTTGGCAAAAATCCAAAATATCTAAATTCAATATTGGTTAACATTTCTCAAAGGCAGTATCAAAACCAATGTCAACGTTTTTCACAGAAAGATCATCATCTTAATTTTCCACATCAATTCGTATACATAAACTCGAAGAACTAAAAACTTTCGGTTTTACAAACTTATTTTGCAGTTTGAGTCATTTGGAACTGTCTAAATACCATACATTTATAATTGTTACATTTAAAAACATTCGAAATTAGATACTGGAAAGGTTTAAAAAAATGTATGGTGTATGGGCTAGAAATGAAAGAGAATTATTAAATAAAAAAATATACATTTATTTATTTTTAAATAACTAACAGCTTATGAAAACAAACTTTTTAAATTACACAATAACATTGCCAGAATTCACAATAAATAGTGCTGCCTATATCTTCATTTCATGGATAAAAATTGCATCCATTGTATAAATATACATATCAGACTGCATAATAAACATCACAATTCAACTATTATTTGTGATGTTGGGTTTCAATTGTGCGTGCTTTATTTCTTATACAAGATAAATAACAAGACTCCTTCAATCTGTAGGGAAAGTAGTCTCAAAATAGCAAACAAATTATGTCTTATTTAAAGTACTGACCCGTTCAATAGGAAATTGAAAAAAAAAAAAAAAAAAAAATCAACACATTACTTTGTGTATCTATGTAGTACTACTTTGACTCGTTCTCTTTTTACGTTTATGAAATTCGAGATACTGGGATTAATATATTGTAATACAATGTATTACTTCAATAGTCATATTTCCATTAAATTTCCCGAGTTTGAAAAAAAAAAAAAAAAAAAAAAAACTCTTAATTGAAACAAAATGCAAGATTGTAAAAATAAATTTATTTTTTAAATCTTGCTATCTTCGCTAAAACAATAATTCACATGTAAAATGAACATGACCCAGCTTTTTCTTTTATTTTTTTATTTTTATTTTTTTAAGCTTTTAAAATGTACTTAATTGCTGAGCTGACAAAAACTCTAAAAATTAATATTTGTGACCTTTCTTCTATTCAGATATAATGTTTTACGCATGTATAAACAGAAACCAAAAACATTTTCATTTAACAGTATGTAGCTGTATTCTCTATTTAAAATGAGAGCAGAAAAGAAAAAAAAATTATCAAAGAAAAATCATGCATTTGATCAGCTACATTAGTAACAATAATAATAAAAGGTTCTTTTACATGACGTCACAAATTATCTATTAGCTATAAAATATTGTTAATACTTGCGAAAGTTAAAAGCCAAGGCAAAGTCACGCACAAACGATGATAGTAAATGAACAAACACTGATCTAAAATTGGTTTCCGGTGTTAAAAAAAAAAGTTCAAATCATCATGGAACAAACTCAAACGGATCTATACTTGTATCCGAATCTCCTTCCAAATGAGAATAAACGTGATTCTCAAATAATTCAAAGTTTGTACTTCGAAGGAACACTTTAGCACACAGAGGGCATATTCTGTCCTCGTCTGGTAGCACTACTGGTTCCGGCTGCCTTGCTTTCATCGAGGAGTCGTCCAGTCTCACCGAAGATGTTCCATTGGTCAATTCAAGATACTCGGTGTCGTGCGAGTGAGACGGTGGCTCAGCTACACCTTTCAGCTGTTCCAGGACGTTAATGTTGTCTATGGTATTGCTATAAGAATTGTCGGCTGATCCCCATTGCTTTAGAGTTTCTAACTCCTTCAGTTCTCCATCAGATATACGTTTTTCTAGTTGTTTACATTTTAAACACTCGGTTCCTACGAAAGAAGAAAATGTTCATTAGTGTAATCTGCAGTCATTACCTATGTGACAAGTTCGTGCGTTTTGTGGAGTCGCTGCTGTATGTTTATACGCTGTTATTAATTGAAAATTGTCGGGAGGGGAGGTACGAGTGCTTTTCTGTATTGCTTTACAGGGTGGCCAGAACATACGAGCAATAAGTGTCAGCACACACAGTCATTTTCTTAGTTTGTTGCGTTATAATATTGTTAGAATGATTGTTGTGATTTGATAAAAAAAAAATAAAAAAAAAAAAAATGAAATGAAATATTTAAGTTTTACGTCCCACAGTTATGCCTGCTAGACCAAAAAAGACGGTGATGATGAGAAATGAAAGAAATGGTGGAATGAAGGAGGTGGGAAGAAACGGAAGAACCCCGAGAAAACCAACGCACACGGTGTTTGTCCACCACAAAGATTACCTGGCGCGAGCTGAGATCAAACCAAGGACCCCGTGCATCAGAGGTGAGCGTTGTACCACTGAGCCACCGCAGCCCTGTTGTGATGTGAAGTGGAAAATGGAAATGAAAAAATCACCACACAAAGTAATCAGGGTTGGCTGGTTTAAACCAGCTGTTTTTTCCAACAAAAAAAAAAAAAAAAAAAAAATAGTTTAAACCAAAAAACGAAAAATGTTCGTAAAAATGTAAGTGTTTGTAAAATCTTGATAAACACACATTTGTGGGTTATCACGTTTCACTCCCGTATATTATTCGTATTATATTCAGACCTAAATTCCCCATTCATTACTCAAAGAGATTATACTACAAAAGCAGCTTTTTTTTTTTTTTTTTGTAAGTTTTTGAATGTTTGTTTTGCGATTTTTTAGTTTGTTATTATTGTTATGTAATTGCAATCAAAGAAAAATTCTAAATATTGTTTCGTTTCAATTATGTTTACTATTGATAAAATACATCGAAACGCCGTACTTTTGTATGTGTGTTCATACAAACCCCATGAGAGGCATTTAGTAAAATGAGAAGTATCTTTGGTATCTATTTATGTATAAATGAGTCTGAGCCAAAGTAGACTCAAATAATTCGTATCTTTATTCACTTTGCTTACTGATACGCAAATTAAGTCGTTATGTTTCTTTAACTTGGATTAATAACAGTCCTTAACTAACTTGGACTAAATTAGTTCTTCTGTACTCTGCAGTATTTTGAAATTGCCCATATGTAATTCTGTATAATGGTTTCACTTGTGCGACTGTTTATCTTTTTGTCCTTTTGAAGCGACTCTTGACAATTATATTAACAAGTATGTAAAGATCAGTACAACGTATTTTTTATCAGAAGTCCTTCCTGAGTGAGTCGGCAGAGGTCTCGCATTTGTGCTCAATTAGTCCTGGTTTCGAGTTCAAATATAGGACAATTTCTCTCCGATGTAAGACGAGAATCGGTTTGGATTCCGCTTTAAGCTTATGTGACCCCTTCCAGCATAACCCGGTTGTTACATTATAACACCAGAGCAAAACAAACTGATTTCTGTCCATACATAGAGCAAATTATTTAAACCAAAAAAACGCGGTTTAAACAAAAAAAAAAAAAAACTTTTTTTTTAATAAAAACCATGGTTTTTGCCAACCCTGAAAGTAATGCATTCTGATATTAGGACTATGGAGGACTGCATATAAAATATTAAAACTTTGCAGAGAATAAAAGGAAAAAAGACTTATATTGCATTTAATAAGACAAGAGAACAGCTCCCTGTGCGGTAGACAGAGGTGTGAGAACTCTTTAAAAAAAATGGTTTATTTTATTCAACCATATTATTCAAAGTATATACGCAAATCTACACTGTAGACCAGTGGCGTAGGGAAGGCGCTGACGCGCTTAAGCCTACCCCGTCTTAATATAGTAGTATCAAAAATTGGTTCTGCTAATATGTAGTACGAATCTATTTATTTTCCTTGATATTATCACAAGTATTGTAGTCATGTTAAAAATAAAACTTACTTTAATCCTATACTAGCAGCGTTCACCCCGCTTCGCTGCGGTCACCCCGGAACGCAATAAACTTTGTTACTTAGATAATTTTTACTTTTTCGCTTTCAAGTGATATGATAAAAACCATAGAAGATTGCAGTAAATGTTAACATTATATCGCCTGTCATTTATGTTAACCCGCCCCGCTTCGCTGCGGTCACCCCCGAACGCAATAAACTTTGTTACTTAGATAATTTTTACTTTTTCGCTTTCAAGTGATATGATAAAAACCATTATAACGCCTGTCATGTATGTTAACCCGCCGAGTGACACGGTCATGCGGGTTGCATATAAATACGTTTATTTTTATACCTATGATGAACTAACAAAGGATTTGTACGTAATGGACACCTGAATGGTCAATTATCTCAAGACACTGGTAATTGAAAATTAAAGTGATATGATAAAAACCATCTAGGGTCCAAATCCTAATAACCCCCCAAAAATAAAAGAAATTGGTTCAGCCGTATTAGCGTGATGAGCGGACAAAGGATTTGTACGTTCTCTTTTATATATATAGATAAGATTTTAACAAATTGGTTATGACTGATTTCTTTTTTGGGGGGGAGGGGAGCCTGTTTCTTATCAGCATAAGCACTAAATCCACCGTCAGCGAGTGTAAGATAAAAAAAAAAAAAAAAAAAAAAAACGAAACATAATGAAGGGTCGCGGCAGTTTAGTGGCAGAGCGCTCCTCTCTGATGCGTGGAGTCTCTCCCTGGTTTGATCCCAGCTTGCGCTAAGTGAATTTTGTGGCGCACAACTACTATTGCATGAGTTTTCTCGTGTTCTCCCGTTTCCTCTTTCTTCACTCCATCTTTTGTTCATTATCATTACCTTCCTTTGCCAAGGTATAATTGTGGTCGGAAAACTTTATAGATTTTTTTTTTTTTTTTTTTGTATCATAAGAAAATTGGGGAACTACGTGAATTTGGAAGTAGCGAACTCAGATTAGAAAGTTACAAATAATGACACCTGAGACATAATGACTATGCATCACCACGCTGAATGTGCTAAATTTGGCTAGCCGTAACTTTTCATGGATTATAGCGGGAGTGAGCTAAGTATTTTTTTATCTGTTAAATAATTTAATCAGTGTTTCAAACCCGTATAAAACCCGTAGGACTATAAACAAAACTAAAAAGAAGAGACTTGTTTATTATTTGTTTCCCCTGTAATTCGACTCACCTGTACTGAAATAAAATACTTAATGTGGTATCGCAAGAGTACATGAAAGTCTGTCCGGTCATGCAGGAAATGTTTCAACCGGTGGTTAGTGGAACTATACGGTTCACACGTACAGTGTGTCCATAAAGTTGTGCACCCCAAAGTTTGAATGCGTATATCTTTTGAACAAAGAGCGATCAAGACCTGAGACTTGAAACAAATGTGAGTGTGTGTTCTATGTACACTCATGTCCAAAATTAGTGTTGCATGTCTATAAATATGTTGTTGTGGGAATATAATTTGATAACGAATTCGCCCACTATTTCTTACAATGTTAGAACGTGTATAATTGGCAAAGACATGTATGTGGCAAATTTCATGTCAAAAGAGCAGTAATTAAGAATAATAAAACAAAAATAAAACTTTCTTGTCCATTTAGCAACATTTTGTTTTACTCACTCTAATTTTCGAATTTATAATTCTATTCCTGTGAAATTTGCCACAAATATACTGTACATTTCCCAATTATACACATAGTATCAGTATTAAAAGTATCCTGCAAAAGCATTATCTATCTTACAAGAAGACAAAATCAATATTCAGTTGCAGAAAACTGATTTCCTCCGGGTGAATCCCTGTGTATATGTGCAGTATGCATCAACGTTTATCTATTGGTGCGAAAATGTGACAAGATTGATGCAGTGTTGCCATGTAAAAAAAATAAAAGTCCGTAAAATTGATTTTTTTATTTATTTATTTTTACAGAAATGCGGCCACTGCCAACACTGTTGTGGTAAAATTACTGCAACAGGTGTATTTTAGGTTAATTAATGATAAGCAATGAGAATTTGCATATAACTGATAACCTGAGTTTTTATGCACAAATTTGCGAATTCGGGTTGCGCAACTTTACGGACATACTGTGTATATATATGTATATGTAAACCGGCTGTGTGTGTGTTTGTTTGGGCTTCTCTGATATGGCAGTTTATTAGCTCCATGATGTTTTTCTGTCTCCGCCACTGCTGTATATTTTTGTGTATCAGTTTATATTATTATTATTATTATTATTATTATTATTATTATTATTATTATTATTATTATTATATAGTATTTGATAATTTTCAAGTTCTGTTTTCACATGCGAAAATTAAGTTTGCAGCCGTCTATATATACTTTAGTATTTTATCCTATAGTTTTACATATTCAACGCACAACATCTTAAATTATGTACACGACTGAATCCATTAAATTTGATTTAATTCAGGATATCCTGATTTTCATGAAAGACTGCATATGAAAGAAATTTCAAGTAAAACTAATACGTCTGTCAACCCTGCAATGCGGCTGATGTCACTTGTAAATAAGCAAAATTTGTTCGCAACTTTGCCGCGTACACAGATAAATCAAACAAGATAAACCAAATGTCATAACACTGGCAGAAAGAAGTCAAAGATATATCTTTTACGACTTCTTAATGTATATTACTCACACGAGAATATCTGATTCTGTAAAAACCATTACCGTCGATTCAATTTTAATATCTAAAGACTCCATTCTAATCTGGTAGTGCGCTGATGGTAAAATACAATAGACATGAACTCTTAAATTTTACTCCAATATCCTTTACAATATCTACAGTTGCAACCAATATCACATTGGCACGACAAAGCGCAACATCGATACCAGGATCAGGTATCTCATACTTAATTCTATAAATAGTGAGGTAGCCAAGTACTTATAAAATGAAGTCTTGCATAACTCAAAAATTATAATGATGAGAAACCTGTCTGAGTCGTTTTTTATTATGATGCAAAATGTAGGACATCTCTGGATTTCAAAAATTATCGGCGCAAGTTCTCTAAGGTGGTCACTGCGTTAGGTGTGTCATCACGAGAAAGTGTCCAAGATGTTGACTACCTACAGAACAAACTGCAAAATATCAGCGAGAACTGATACTGGACGAGAGAGAAATCTCAGTGGGAGAGAGCGTTGAGTTCCTTGAGGATTGTCACAAAGAAGCGAATGCGGCAATAGTGACTTCGAATCTCCAGCAGCACATTTAACAACCCCTGCGACAATCACAGTCAGACAGGAGTTGCATAACCTGAACATCTGCTGTTACTACTATAGAAATTCGAGTCCGACAGAAAGACTTCCCGTATTTGGAATGGGCGTTGGGTGAGTTGTGGGGATATGGCGGTGGAGAGGTTATCGATCGATAACGGTATACGTGCCACTTTCAGTAGTCGCAATGGCGTGGCGCGGTGAGCCTCGTGCGTTCGTTGTGGAGGAGTATATTTGTAATGGTGATTACTACTCAGCGTGCATTTTGCATTCGGTTCGGACTTGGCCGACAGAGAAACTATTCCGGACAGAGAAACTATTCAAGTTTGGGTATCAAACTTGAGAGCAACAGGTTCTGCATTGAGAAAAAAAATCGCCTGGCCGACTTGTTTAAGCGCTGAACGCTTTGAAGACTGCTGGATAGACCTCTCACATGCGCCACATTTTCCGGCGTTGTTACGGTTGGTCGAAGATCAGCCACGCATTTTTTTCTCAAGGCAGAACCTGTTGATCTAAAGACTGATACCCAAACTAAACTTAAAAAAAAAAAAAAAATCTATCCGGAACAGAATCACGGAGGCCAAGTCTGAACCGAATTCGAAATGCCCACTGAGCAGTAATCACAGACTCACCATTACGAATATACTTCTCCACAACAAACGCGCGATACTCACCGCGCTACGCCATTGCTACTACTGAAAATGACACAATCGATCGATACCACCCTCCGCCAACGTATCCCCACCACAACTCCCACAATGCTCTCTCCAAATACGGTCTTTTTTGCCGGACCCTGTAAAATGAATGCACGTATGTAAGATATATATTTTATGGCACATTATGTAATTTACTTTAATTATTCATTAACTAGATGCAAACTGTAGTCACAATTAACCATCACATACTAAGTATTACAATATGGTGTTTATTCAAAGTATAAAAAGCCACCGACAGCCACCCTCGTTTCCTTTACGGACACTGTACTTTCTTACAAGATTTCTCATTAACCCACCGAAAGCATACTACCATATCAATATCCGCGGCTGAGTTGCAATTTTCACTCCAACAACACTTGAGCGCAAGGAAAATAGTATCGAGTGGGTCGCTGGTGATTAGAAACCCGTAACATGCTCCGATGAGTCTTCTTGTATCTTACTGCCAACAACAGGCCGAAAGAGGTGGCCAAAGAAGCTTATATTCAGAACTGTATCAACTCTATCGTGTATGATGCCTTGGGCAGCAATTTTGTGGTATTCCGAGAGTCGTGTGATTATGCTCACAGAAAAATTACTGCTAATAATTATATGGAGATTTTTAGGGACCAGTACATCCTATGATCCAATGACGCTATTTTCGAAAATGGTGATGCACATTGCTGGGTCTCCCAAGACGTGGTTTTGTGAACACCGGGAAATAAAAATTAAAAGTACAATTTGAAAGTTCTGCGAAACGTGTAGTTCCTCACTGTCGCGCCAAATGTCCAAACCCCAACTATATTAACACCTGTGATCAGTTCTGGAGTGTAGACCCCAGAGAAGATGTTCTTCTCCATCCTCGCTGAGGGAACCGAGTGCTGTACTGCATAAGGAATGGAAAAAAATCTTCTCGAAACCATTCATAACATATCCCTCCATTTCATGATGTACGAAGGCTGTTTTGCAGGTTAACGATGGTCCTACGTCATGTTAACCAGGTAAATTACATTTTTTTTTTAAGGGTTTCTCAATAATGGAAATGGAAAATAAGCTGTAAACAGTCTGGGTAAAATGTGCTATAGATAATGCCCAAGTTGGATTAAAAGAATAAAAATACAGAGTAAATGTATTTGCTGATTTCGAAATAGTGATTTTTTCCTCAGAATGTTTCCAATATATGTATCTTTTTAATAAACTCTGGTAAAGACAGTAAAGATGATCACGCGAAACTTACATTTATGAATGCAGGATTTATGCTGGTAGTTGAAGCGGTCAGAATGTCATATATGAGATATGGATAACCATCATTAAAGTCCCAGTTACCCGTAAATATGTTAACGGATTGAGTCCATTAAGAACTCGGCCGACATAACTGTTCTACCTGTCTCAAAATTCACTTTCATTCAAGAGTTATCGTGTGGAGTCACGGACGGACGTACTAAGATTATACTCTTACGAAGTCCACTAACGTAATCCTAATTACGTTTCACATCTTGTAAGTCCCACTAGCGTGATCCTAATAACATTATAATCTTATAAGGTCCACTAGCAAGATCCTATTAAATATATGATGGGAGCTACCGAGCTGAAGTCAATATAAGCTTATAGAAGAACACATACATAAGTTACAGGAACGCAGAAAAGAGGAAAGTAACAGTTTTGAGATTAGTGGCGTACAAATTAATGCCGCAACTTTCAACAAATAATATTATATATTAACTACGGATCCCACATCATACTGCACACTAAGTATTGAAAACCAGTATCAGTTACTGTCCACATTGCGTTAATTACTAGTGCCGCCACCCTTGTCATGTCCCCATAATCGAAGACAGCTTCTACCATTCGAATACAGTTTCCTCTAAAATACTTCACCGTACAATTATCTGAAATATAGAGGCCGTTCCGCATACATGTGACCAAATTGTACATACCAAATAGTGACGAAAATTCATGGCGCCAGTGCTTGACGCCTGATTCCGAATGACTGTCCGGTAACGTAGTTTTCATTGCTGAAGGTTCCGTGGAGAACTACGTGGGGGATCTTATTCCATTCCTTTTTCAGAGCTTTTATGAGTCCACTCAACAGTTGTCATACACACCTCTTGCCAAAATCCTTTTTCACGCAGTTCAAATCCCCAAAAATTCATTGGACTTGCGTCTGGAAACTTAACAGATATCTCACTGAAAAATATGGCCTATATTCCAGTAGCCTCCTTCATATCCTGGTAGAATGCGAGGGACGATCCGGAGATGTTTGTCATATTGGCTACAGATCATGTTGATCTCGTTTCTGTACATTTCTGGTACATTGACCTCAGGATCTCTTCCCGGTAGTACTGCAAATTGATCTCATACAGCTGCTCGTACAGCCTCTGAGCATTACATCTGCAGTCCCGTCAATAGGGTTCTGTAAGGTGATGAATATCTTTCAAAAATTGAGACGTTAGCGCAAAGTGCGGTTGACAGTTCCCAAAGATACATTTAGACAATTCATCATCTATCTTTGGGTAGAGAATTCCTTTGCATGGCCAGTGACAACCTTCTTGACTTAAGTTATATTATGTCAAAATCTTTGCCTCTCATATTGCTTTCTGACCATTCAAACACTAAACTTTGCGTCGTAAAGGGCTACAGCATATAAACCTCCCAAAACCGGTCAAAACCGGCTCAATTTTGGCCGGATTTTCGATCTAACGAGAAAACATTAATACTCCCAACTCACATAACTACAATGACAGACGCGCCTGACCAAGGACACGTGTTCATTCTGCGCGCGGGGTGTAGGATGGTGGATAAAAAGAGAAATCGCGTTGGTCAAACATAACACGGAACAGCCTTCTGTATATATCTGCAAAATACGAAAAGCCTGTCGATTTGAAGTTTAGATTCTAAATTTAACCATACGAACGTACTCGAAGTTGTTTAACTGTCGACAAAACTCACCATTCTTTTTAATTAGAGACAGGTTAGCAATGGCACTTTTCATCACAGACTGTTGCTCCAATAATGTCTGCTTTATTTCTTGTAGTTTCTCACAATGTTGTTTCACTTCTTCAACAGAGGATGTTGTTTCGTCGTCTAAATAGCCAAATCCTATGGTGTTGTAACTGAAGGAGGACGTATTCTGAATTTCCACCATCTGAAATGGAATAAATAATATTTTATACCTATATAAACAACACATACTCTTTACAAAATTATTCTTTCAGTTTTACGTCCCACGAATATCCCCTACAGACTAAAGAAGTCGATGATCAATGGAAGCGAACGATTGATATAAGTCTGAAAAAGACTTTCAGCCATCCTAGGACGTCGAGGGGTGGTAAGTTATTTAACTGTCTTCCTTTGCGCAAGATGGATAATGCGCTTTATTAGAGAAATTTACTTTTATCTTTTGGATTGGCCCGTCTGAGTTGCTGCCTGACCTGAATAACGCCAAGGAAGAAGGTAGGCCCTCGACCCTAGAAAAATGAACTCAATGGCAATTGATGACTTATCATGTTGTCTTGGTTCCTTGTTAACTATTTTTTAAATAAATAAGTTTTACAAAATAAGTACAAATGTTATTCAAAAAGTGATCTGATAAATATTTTAAGGTATTATTTGTGTATATGTTCTATTATTAAGAAATGTATTTGATATGTGGAATGTACTATGTTGTATATCAATTCGAAAATATCTAACATTAATTTTTAATACGTATTTTCTCTTTTACGTTAGCTATAGATTGCAGCTTTATTCATCGTTCATTTAAGAATTTTTCTGAGATCTGCAGAGAGGCTAAGGAAGTAATTTGTTCAATTGTTCAGTGTTCCTTATTCGCTTTCTCCCTTTTTTAGTTTGCTGAAATTCTTTATACTTTTTAAGTGCTGCAGTGCGGATGATTTTAAACGATTTTTTTAAACTTTGTCCGCGAATATAAAAGAGACCCCGTCTGTTATAAAGGAGACCGATATAAAAAGTTGGTTTTCATTTTCGAGTGTAGGGAACAGGCTCGTTTTAAAAACGTAGACACAAAAGAAGTCGGGTTCTGGAATTTTTCCTGTAGATTTCTAAGAAATGTCATTGGATATTTAAGTCCGGACATGTCCCAGAACGTCGAAGATGAGTGAGCTCTGGTTTTCAAGATAGGGAAATATCCCTGGATCGGTGCTAGGAATTTAGGTGGATTTTAATACTATGGATACTACGTCTTATATTGGAGACACAACTAGGTCCTTCTTTAAGGATAAAATACTAGTTAAGAGAACTTCTATAAGAGTCAGCTAGGAACAGACCTAACTCAAGCTGTACCCAAGCTGTTTTGTATCTTTCTTAATTTGAAGAAGATTTTTAAGAATCCAATTGTAGTCGGGTTCAATTCCCTTTATAGGCCATCGCCATAAGTAGATGCGGGTCTAGTTTATATTGAGTATTGGCGACAATTCCCATCTAAGCGAGTTTAAAAGTGTTTTTTAATGCACTCATCATCTCTCTGCATTGAATGCAAGGTATTGTATAAATTAGACCAGGAAAGAGTGTTGTTTTCACCGATCCTAGAAACGACCGATCCCTGAAATTTAGATAGCATCCTAATTATGGCATTCTCTGGGTGCAGAGTTTCCACCCAGGAATAGGCCAGACTGATTCCGAGGTCAAAGAAACAGTCGTTAAAAGAAAGGAATACAGAATCAAGAGTATATGGAGTACCGGCTTCCGTATTTTCACAGGATCCTAAGAAAGTAGAGAAACGAACTAAGAGGAAGTATAGGGAAATTAAGCGGGAACTGACTCCTTGCCCTCTACACAGGAAACTGATGAAGATGAGCAAAGCAGTATTTTTAGGGGAAACACTGTAATCTTGCGTAATTCATCGAATAATTTTCATATAACAACTTTTTAAAAAAAAAAAAATCAAATACAGTTACAATTCCACGTTTCTTTGAGTTTTCTTCAATATGTGAGGATCCTGAGCACTGATTACACATCCTTCCAACATACAATTCAGATTTCAAAATCTCCGTACATTAAAATTCATGAGGTTGATTTCACGGAAGGGAAGGGGGGGGGGGGCTTTCTCTTAATCTAGTATCTAAGAAACATGTTTTTCAAGCAAAGGCATGAAACTTCTACTTACAGATTTCGTTACGTTATTCTCACATTTCCAAGTCGCCCTGGATTTCCTCCAATTAACCAGGAGCTTACCTGTGCATATTGTTGTTCCAACTCGGATTTCTCTAACATAATATTGTTGATCAGCTTTAGAGATATTTCTTCTAAAGTTTCGTCTTCGATCCCAGCCCCTGTATGAACAAATAAAAAATAAATAGATTAAACTACGAATATAACTAAAAAATAAACTTGTATAATAATATCAATAATTTCGGTTTTATATATATAAAGGGTTAATTTGGATAAGAGCTTACGTATTATTTTCTTCAATATGCTTTCTTTCTTGCATAAATAACCATGGCTGGACACGAACTCTTGTCCATACAAAACTTATCAAAGTATATGACACAACAAGGATAAACCTTCTCTCTCTCTCTCTCTCTCTCTCTCTCTCTCTCTATATATATATATATATATATATATATATATATATATATATAATGCCAAAGATGAGACGAAAATTAAAAGAAGAAACGTCTCCTGTAAAATACTTGCTGATCTATGCTATAGGTTACATATGAATGAATCAGAATTACCTTAACTATTTCGAGATACAGAGGTAAGCTAATTATACATCTGTAAAATTTCAAATTTGTTACATAAGCCCTTATCTAAATCAACCCTTCAAATATTATATATATATATATATATATATATACAGGGTATTAATGAATTATACCGACAAATTGTAAGAGGTGATTCCTCACATAAAAATAAGAGAAAATGTTCATATCGATCTATGGTGAAAAGCGCATAGTTTTAGAGCTAGAGCTGTTCAAAACTGCGAAAAAGCAAAACTTCAATAGGCCCTATTTCGAATACGGCTATAGCCCCTATAGCCCCCCCCCCCCTGGATCCTCCCTTATATATATATATATATATATATATATATATATATATATATATATATATATATATATATACATATATATATATATATATATAACTATTTTATTTTATTTTAATCTAAGAAAGTCTAATGTGTGTCTCCAACGCACTTCTATCTGTCTACAGGTAACGCCGCTATTAGTTATTGTGTGCATACTTTTTTCATCCACGAATTTTCCTGTCTTATCGTAATTTTCGAAAACTGGTTTTCAGATTTCATTCTTATAGGCATATATTTATTTCAAAAAAAGTATCGTCATTAACGAGAGGACCGAAGGGTGCTTGTGATCTCTCGCATTACCTTTCTTTGTTTTCATAACAATATTCTAGAAGATTATCCTTTATTGCAATGATTACATTCACCGTTACGAAAGTCAACATTAGTTTCGTTCGTAAAAAATCTGTAATCAAATTTACATGCTTTCATCTCCACATACTAACAAGAAACAACGTTAAGAACAGTGTATCCCACGGTTTCCTATGTCATCTGACTGGATTAGTATTGTCTTTACTTTGTAAGTGGAAGACCAATGTTCACAGTTAAACATTTATTTTAGTTCAAAGTCAGAAAATGTATATTCAAATCTTCAATACAAAGAATGAGTCTCATAGAACTCCAACTAGGACTAGCATTTTGGTCCAATTAAAAGTGAAATATTTTTGAGCTCTCTTAAGTTAAATAATTATAAATCGAAAATCACATGATTTTTTCCTTTAAAAAGTTCAAGTTAGATACATTCTTGTTAAGATTAACAACCACTGTCTTCTTTATGTATCCTGAGTATCCTAATTGGATGATTACTTTCCTGGTATGATTTCGCAAATCTGCCCGGTATGATTACTTTGCCTGGTTCGTACAAGGCATTGTTGCCGACAAGTGCCCGATACGAACTGAATAAAACAGACTTCACCAAGATTTTTACATGTTATCCAACTTTGTCCCGTTGAAACAAAATTCTACTCTTAACGGTCACTTTTTAACTATTGGTAATCACCTACGCACACACTAACTTAGGTATAACACTTGTACAGTCTCAAAAAAAAAAAAAAAAAAAAATCTAGCCACCCACCTCATTACAGAAACCCTTGTAATTTTATCCATACGCGGATCTAAATCAAACAAGCGTGAATCATGTTTAGGTATTATAGACCTTTTATTTTAACCCAAAATACAGTTGAGAGTCTACACTGACGTGGAAAACCAGTTTTTTTTTTCAACAAGACTATACATAAATATAACAGATGCAACTATTTACCATGTTATTTACAATTTGAAATATTTTACTTTAAATTTACTTCACTTCACTTCAGGTGCCAAATGTCACCCATAGACAAACGCTTCAACTTGTAGCCTCTGAAGAGAAGCAGGGGAAGAGGCACAGTGGCTGAATGAATGCTCGAGTGTTCATTTCTGCTGCTAGGGAGAACCTGGTTCGACATCATGTCAAGTGCTATATCTCAATTCTTGTCGAGCTGCCCTCATCCAAAATTAACATTGGTTGTTTGGTCCTAAACAGCGTGACAAACATCTTGGCATTTGAAGGCGGCGCTCCAAGTTCCCTTTAAATGCTGCTAGCAAATGAGAGGCCAACGGTATTGCCACGTTTATTTTGTACACATCCACGTCCATCCTCTGCCACCTGATCGCGCTATAGTTCATCTGCTTAGCCATAGTCACACCCCTTACACTCGGCAACGTCGCGTCAGAGCTTGAGTTCTATTCGTTTAGCTGCAATGCCAAGATGTTTGTCACAGGCTTTAATTTAATACGAGTGGAACACATTTCTTTAAAGCGAAACTTCTACCATTAGATTCCATTGGCAATTGAGTGTCCTGGCCGTCTGTTCCACAAGAACTCTCGTAAAACTTACCCAATTTTAACGATACTTGGTATGCGGGAATGACTAAAGTGCATTTTTGAAGTGAAAAGTGATTACTCTGATATCAAACTAGTTCAACTGTAGTGTCCATCTAGAAGCGACTACGGGAGGAACGGTGGCTCAGTGGTAGAGCTCTTACCTCTGGTGCGTGGAGTCTCTGATTCGATCTCCGGCCAAGCAAGATTGTGGTAGACAACATCGTGTCCGTTGATTTTCATGTGATACCCCCGTTTCTCATACCACCAATTCTTCCATCATTATTCACTTGCCTTAAGCAGTCTCCCTTAGCTTCACGGGCATAATCATGGGACGTTACACTGAAAGATTTGGAAGAGACTAATCTGATGCATCCCTTTAAATACCTGGAGCATGTTGAAAACACGTAGCAACGAATAAATTTTGCAGGGAAGCATCTTCTACAGAGTGTCTACTAAGATTCCAAAATGAAATTTCGTGACCTTTTCGTTACCAAACCATAAAATTTTGTAACATTCTCAAGAGCAAATTTGGGTGCGAATTAGACCGAATTTTCATGCATGCGATAGAAGCGTGGTTTGCTTACAATTTGGTAGCATCAAAAGCCGACCAGAGACATTCTTGGTGGTGAATTTTGACGTTTTAGACAACAAAATTTTCCAGTCTGTACTTATATTTGTACAGATTTTTAAAAAATCGTGACTCAAAAGATAAATTTCGTGACTTTTTCCTGACTTTCATGACCGATAGACACCCTGTTCTACAAGGTTGATAATGACGGAGGTTATCCGTTGAAACAGTACGATTATTTATAAAATATCAACGCTTACGAAATAAGCCTTCGATTATTATATACATATATGACTTACCTTTTACTGAAGAGTTCATTACACTTTTCAACACAGAATCCGAGTCTTTTTCAATCACTTTCCTTGGAGAACTGTTGTTGCTACCTATGTGAATCACTGAGTCATTTCTTTCAATAGCACCAAGTTGTGATTGAGAAAAGCTCCCAGATGAACTACCCATTGGATGTCGACTTAGCGTGTCAGATATTTTTGTTAAGTGACTTCCAAGGGATTGATTAACCTGTGTTAGTCGTGAAAGACGGTGCCATAATTGTCTATTCTCGGATGCCACCATTTTGATTTGCTCTGACAGTTGCGTCTTTTGACGAGTTAATTCCTCTACTTGTTCTCTCAGTTTTTCCACCTCACTTTGTTCGTTGGAACCACTTCCACCACTTAGGTTCTCACTAACACTTAGGCACTTGTCACCGAAAGATTTCTGTCGTCGTAGTCTATGATTCTCTTCTTCTACCAACTGCAGTTGATACTGGAGTCTTTGACATCTTTCTTTCATCGTTTGCAACGCCACCTGCAGGGCAAAATGAGCGCCAATCGCTTCCTCAATATCTCGAGGTTGATTCAGAACACCAACTTTCTTTTCGTCATCCATTTCTCCTAAACCACAACGAACTCTGAAAATAACATATATTCTTTTTAAAGTTAATAAACAAAACTAAAATATATATATATATAAAAAAATATATCACCTTGCATTCAGTAAATTAGAAATTAATGCAAACTGTTCCAGTATTCGCTGATATCTTTCTCAAGAGTTTTGAATGTTATATACGCGGGCCCTGCCTTCTAGTAGACTTTTGAGAAGGAACAAAAATAAATGAAATCTTCAACATTTCAAAACTGTGCTGGATTTGGCTTGTAGAAAAATCTATTATCAAATTGGTGTGTATTTTCACTGTTTGGAGGTTTATGTTCTTTCTGTACGTAAAAAGAAAGAAAAAATTATCCAGGGTGACTGTACCATTAAATGACTACTGTAAATATCTAGTGTCCATAATAAGGGTTATGAAGTAAACCAATACGAAATGAGCTTCCATATATCTATAGTGCAGGGATGCAAATAAGCAACAAAATTTTACTCACCCAAGAATAAAGCTACTAGCCCACGTTCTACAATAGAAATCATTTACTTACCTTCGATATGATATTAAATACTCGCCCGCATCGATGAACCACTCGCTCCGGGCGACTGGTTATTTGCATCCCTGCTATAGTGTCTTATTTCGTTCCTAGACTATAAGGTTTGTCGATGACACGTGACAAACAACTCACGATGGTAACTTAGATTGCTCCCGTGTAACTGCAACGAAAGACGCACTGCAAGAGACAGACACACTTACACTGGTAATATGGCAAGAATACCTTACACGGTTGCTATTTTGTAAAAAAGCCACTACTGCAAGGAAACGTTGCATGTACAGAATGGTTGCATTAACACGGCTGAAGAATAATGTAGCAAAAATACGTAGGGTCTTTGTTCTGCATGCCGCTCAAATAACGCAGAAGGTCGTGGTTATTTACTAATTACAAATATGTTCACGTCACTAGTAAATGAGACTGTGGAACTGTGTCACTCACTGGTGTTAAGACTTCTTTGAGGTTTGAGAAATTCCAAGCTGCTGAATGGGACATCTAGCGCTGAAATCCGGAACCTATTTCAAGTCGCGATTTTTTTTTTCGCTGTTGTCAAGTTCACCATTAAAAAACAGGGACCTTTCTTTCCGTTTCACTTTCTCATGTAACTGCTTTACTGCTGTACTGTGTATATCCATATGGAACATGTTTAAGAACCTATTTCTTCAGAAACGATAGTGACAATTTTTCAGTCTGATTTTTTAAAGGATATTACCTTCAATAACTTTTTTTTTTTTTTTTTTTTTTTTTTTTTTGCCACTTCCAGTGGCGGATTCAGGTGAGGATACTTCTGTTCCTAATCCACTGAATCGGTCGCTATAAACCTCAAATTGCGAGTGTATGATTTATTCCTTGTACGAACAACCGCACAAAGGAGGATAATATGACAAATTCTTCAAGTAAAGTTATATTTTATCCTTGTCATAGATAAGGTTATAGAAATGAGATGCTGGGCCGGAAACATAAAATGTGTAATTTCTTTCACTCTGGTTAACAATAGAAAAGAAACGAAGAAAAAACGGTATTAAAATTTTCAGCACTCTTTCCTGAGGGAACACATTACCGAATCCGAGACTTCTGGGTTAATTGATTGAGTTGTATTTACTTTCTTTGTCAACAACAAGGTTATACAAGACAAGACCTACAATTTAATATATAAAAGCTACCAATAGATCATATATGTATATTGGTGTTCTAAAAATGGCGCCCACAAACAACAGAGGGATACGGACAAAACCTCGCGGCCGAAACATCGCCGCCCAATACCTCGCGGGCCAAAATCTCGCCGGACCAAAACCTCGCGTGGCCAAAACCTCGCCGCCCAAAACCTCGCGGGACAACATCTCGCCGGACCAAAACCTCGCGGGACAAAATCTCGCCGGACCAAAACCTCTGTATATATATATCCCACTTCCCCTCCCTTTTATTGTGCCGACAAAGTGAAATTATAAAAGACATCCTAGGCTCGAACCTCATCTATGTTGAAAATTTGATTGAGATCGGTAGTATGGCTCAAGAGGTATAATGTAACAAACATAGTCATTTAATTTATATATATATATATATATATATATAGATAGATAGATAGATAGATTAGATTTCCAAAGCATGCATTAGAATTTTTCTTGTCATTATTTTAATGTAATTATGTGTTATTACTAAATATATACATATCGTAATATATAGAACATTCTACATTGAAGAAATCGTCATGAAGAAGTTTTATCGTGACGACATTTCTTCCCAGGCGACACTACGTCTCGCTTAATTTAGACCAGGCGAGATTCTGTGTCGCAAGATCATTACAACGAGGTTTTGGTCAGGCGAGTTTTTGGGTATGGCGATATTTTGGGGCGCGAGGTTTTGGCCCCGCGAGATTTTGGCCCTGCGACGTTTTGGGTGGCGAGGTTTTGGCCAGGCGAGATTTTGTCCCGCGAGGTTTTGGGCGGCGAGGTTTTGGCCAGGCGACGTTTTGGTCCGCGAGGTTTTGTACCCAAACCAACAACATAGCACTATTCCTCAGGTCAAAATACAGCGAAAATCCTGTATAATGACATACCCTGCAGGGCCTCCTTCAGCCACTATAGGGAATCAATATTTCAGTATGTGGAAACGTCGCAGATTAATTTCGAACAAATAGCATTGCTCTACGAATCCTTGAAGCAGTTACATCAATTGTTAAGCTTATAAGTAATGCTAGTGTTCGCCACTAGAATTCAATTTTGGTCTACTTTGCTATGCTACAAAGCACATATACCCCTCCTCTTTGGTACAGGTTACACTCCTAAATTTACTCTTCTCCCAAAATAGCTGCTTTGGCCGGTGGCATTGTCCTAAAATCCAACTCTCTTGAAGGTAAGATAATGTGATGGAAAACTGCCTATACTGTGAGAGTTAATCTTGCACATGGTTTGCACACTCCAAACTGCACCGCATTTAATTTGATGTCCTGGTTTGAAATTCATGTTAATACTGTACTAGGTTCCATCCTTCATAACCAGGACGTTGGATAAAGACGTAAAACACGGAATCTAAAAAAAATAAATAAATAAAATAAAACTCAGAGATTGTTTCCAAGCTAATTCAATGGTTCGTACTTCTATGTACTCCCTTCTCAAACTTTGAATAAAGTGTTCGTGTATTAATTACATGTACTTTTTAAAATATATTTTTAAGGTTTCTCATAAATTTCAATTACGTTGCTTCCGAAAGAAACCGTAAAATTTCAATAAGGTATTGTGGGTTATAACTCATTCATCTCTGTGCATAGCCCTGCTACAAACCTAAATATTCGATAAAACGCGGCAGTATTCACTACCCATTCGTACTGCTTCTACGGTATTCTTGGCATAGACGCGATAGTAGCCTCAGAAGAACTTTTAGAGCTTATGCTGTTTAGAGCTAGTGCCACACCCTACTAAAGGATAAAGGGATAAGAAAATTCCACACTTCAAGAAAAAAATACGTAAAGAACCCTCTTACACACATTCTGACAATACTTCAGTGCCTGATGAAAGACTAACTAGTTCATCTGTCGAAGGTCATCAAACACAAAAGATACTGAGACGATGAATGCTAAAACTGCCTGTAGTTCTGCTGGTCTTGAACGCAGCAGCACATTCCAGATTATTGAAAAAACTCATTTATAGGTGTCCGAAGTACGTCGTAACTAAAAGAAATGGAAAGAACATCATAATCTGGAAGCTCATGAAAACAAAAGGAGCAGAAAAAAATATGAAATGAAATCTTGTAGAGTTTTACGACTCACAGTTATGCACTGTAGTCTAAAAGAGACGACGATGAAGGTGAGAATAAATGGAACGGTGGAATAACGCATTGAATACACATTTCAATTTTGGAGTGTGCAAACCATGTGCAAGTGTTACAAGCAGGGTTGGCAAAAACTGTGGTTTCTATTGAAAAACCAAAACATCCGTGCTTTTTTTTTTTTTTTTTTTTTTTTTTTTTTGTTTGTTTGTTTGTTTGCTTAAACCCGGTTTTTGGGTTTAAATAATTTGCTCTATGTGTTTATATTACATATGGACAGAAGTAAGTTTTTCGCCATGGTAAAAGCGTAATCAAAACCGCTTCTCGGCTTACATCCGAAGAGAAATTTTTCTCCATTTGGACTCGAAATTGGGACTAATTGGCCACAAATGCGATGAGTCTGCCGACTCACTCACGGACTCCTGAGAAAAACACGTTGTACTGACTTTTACATACTTGTTAATATAATTGTCAGGAGCCATTTCAGAAGGACAAAAAGATAAACAGTTGCACAAATGAAATCATTATACAAAATTATACATAAACGGGAAATTCTCCCCTTGGCCATTGGGAAAATCCTGTTATTACTTTAAATACAAAGCAATAACGGAAAAATCCCGTTATTGCTTGGCATATAAAATTTTATGGTCAACGTATCATAATCAGTACGCTAAAACTGAAGAATTAAATTACAAATTTAGTATCTAGATATCATTCAATAAAGTTAAAACTGAAAGTCCAATCCAAGCTAATGCTGGAAGCTACATAGACAGTCGATAAATTTTGCCAATTTCAATCAAAACATTTAAGCAATCTTGGCTTCTTTATAAAACAACAGGCATTCAGGAATACAATTTGGCTTCGTTCCGTATGTTTAAGCTTAACATCCTTATGTACTGCCGAGGTAAGAAGACTTTCGTTTAACCCTTTTATGGTATATGGATTTATGGTATATTTTTATACCATGGCGTAGTATCGTCTTTGACCACTTAACTTAGGTTCTATAACAGGTATTTAAGCTATTTTTTATTGGTCAAGTCAAGAATGGACCAAAGAACACCCTAGATGCATTTTGGAACCGGATGTTCAAATTGGCGGCGCCAAGTACGGGCGGAGGGGCGTGAATTTTATTTTTCCTTAAGGCAAATTTCTTTTTTAAAAAATCACGCCTTTAGTTTTCAAGATATCAGATTGAAGTTTTGCATACGGATTGTGTGTACCTTTGGGTATTTCTCGAATTTTTTTGAGATCCCTACATGAAACTGGGGCTGGGCCCGACGGGCGCAGGTGATTTTTCAGAAAAATATCCGGTTTTTCCCGATTTTTCCCGTTCAGGTGTATGATACGGACATGTGAGCGGTACCGTTGGAAAGGGCTCGCTATGCTGAAGAAAAATGAATACTTTGTATGAAAAGATATATTAATAAGGAACATATTTCTGCAGGTGATAAAATTTTATACAAAGTAATATAGCTGTATTTCAGGTTTAAAACTGTAGAGTTAATAGTGTAAAATCATTACAAGTGCTTAACGGTGGATAAAATAAGTGAGTGCATATGAATGATGACTCTATTAGATGTTATTTTCCGCCGGCGGTGTATTTCAGCACAGTGTACAGAAGTTGTACTTTACAAGTGGAACATTACTAGTGTACAGCCATGACATGTGCTATTGAAACTCACATATTTGCCAAAATCCACTTCTTTTTCACTGTTCTCGCTTACGCGCATATCCATCATCGCGGCAAGGTAGAAGAAAGGGCACTTTCCCGTCTAGTTGTAATAAAGACAGAAAATAACGGCCTTGCGGGGTTCTAACCCGCCATAACTCCCTCACGCACGCTCGGCAACACAATGTGTTTTTTTAAATATTATACTTTGGTACAGAAAGGAACCAACCTACCTACTAACCTACATGGGGGAACCTGTGTTCTAGAACCTCCCCCCCCCCCCCGTTGCTGATGCGCCTACTGACTCCAAACGTATCCCCGGGCTGCCACGCGGGTCCACCAGCTTCGCTCTACGCTGATTCGATTAGACAGCATTCGTACTTTTTAGTGACAGATTGATTTGTGCTTTTGCACTGTAGTTCTAATGTGGTACATCCGGAAAACATATTTATACGCAAATCGAAAAAGAATTGTAATTTTTCAACGGCTTGTGTATAGCTCGCTCCCCTCAGTTCTTTGTCACCGGAACTGGAAGAGTCACTACTACTACTGCTGCTACTACTACTACTACTACTACTTATATCGAGAGCAGAACCCAACCAACCCTTGCGGGGCTTCTAACCCGTTCCTACTACTACTACTACTACTACTACTACTAGTATAGCTACTACTACTACTACTTATACTAAAACCTCTTTACCACAAGATTTACATCTTAAATCTTTATAACATGCGATTTCGATTCATTATGAACTAATATGAATCGTTAGAATCATTATGATTCGTTAAAAATCACTGGGGGGAGCGGGCTATACTCAATCCTTTTCAACAATTACCTCTGTGGAATCCTTGAATTTTATCTATGCCAAGTAAGATATTTTGTCATCCAGCACAAGGACAATCTTTTAGGAGACAATAAGAAGTAAGTCAGTGAAAGAATTACAATATTGCAAAAATTATTTCTAGTGGTGTGCCAAAACTACATCTGCACGCTTTATAATATATGTCTTTTCACACAAAGTATTGAACTTTAACTATAAATCCTCCAAAATGTGACGTGCCAAAAGTAAACAAGGACCGAATTTTGTGTAAACTTTCTAATGATTAAACACTTCTTATAAATAAACTACGTGTGTTTGTTTGTTTGTTTGCTTGTTTTCCATTATATTAATCTTAGTAATGGCCTGTTAAATTTGAACATGTAAATTCGATCATAAACAAAGAGAAAAAAAAAATCATAACACGACAAATACTTACTTTTTCAATATATTTGTTATATAGAAATAAAGTCATATATTCTATATCATATCGCAGAATAAACATAAACACAGAAAATTACAATTCGTACATATTGTAATAGTATTACATCACTTTCTCTTTAGAAAAATATTTTCCTCCTATAGCCTACCAAATCAGCTGTAAGGGACTACTTCCACCAGAATACTTACTGCAGAGCTGCCAACCAATTAGGTAGATATTATTGTGTGAAAGTATTTTGCGGAATATTTTGGTAAGCTCCAACATTCCGAGGTGACAGTAATTATATCTCTTCCTCTCTATTTATCAGTGTCTTGTCTTTTCATCACCATTATCGGTGTTATTTAAAAGGAGTATCACCTTATATTTATTTTATTATTTTTTTTATCAGTGAAAAGCTACTTATTCCCGAGCACTGTTAGTTCTTTTCTTGCTACAGTAGGATGAAGGATTTCTTGTACGTATTGATACAGTATCTGAAGTCTGAACGAAGTACACTCATGTCCAAAATGAATGTCGCATAACTATTTTTTTGTAAGAATATGAAAGGAATGTTAAACTCCAGTTAAAACACGCACATACTTTACTTTGGAGAAAGAAAACATTGTGTAAGATTAGCATTTAAAACAAAAAATGAATAGCTCTCTCTACATGTGCTACAAAAATATAACACCCTCCAAGTTTCTTAGAACTCCATCATATTATTATTGTTTCTATTTAGGTCTATATTTGACGTGTCTACTTCATTCATATTTTTATCAGTCTATAATGCATAAAAAAAAAAGTGATTTAAAAATTGAAATACAATTAAATGCAATAGTCTCATTGTGTCGTTCTCAGGCCCGAAACCAGCAACAGAGGTTTAGGTGGGGAGGGAAGTCATTAAAAATTATCTTTAAAATACCTAAATTGTGTTTTTCGCATTAATAAAGCATTTTGTATTGATGTTTGGAGGGGCCATGAAAAGTTTAGGGGGCCAGACCCCCTAGCCCCCTTCTGGTTGCTGGCCTGGTTATCCTTTCCGTTCCGAATTTTATTGCGGGGGAAAAAGCAAGTAGGAATAAACATATGGTACTCTCATTTGGAAATAGCGGTCTGAAAACAAAATCGCCCCAGTTATTTGCTTCTGAAGTGCAACAAAGTTGTCCCTTTAGCAAACAGGGAAATAAAATCCACTCAGAGAAGGTATATGGTTTAACTTCGAAAAGGAAAGTGATACCAGTATCATATTTATAGGTCTATATTTTACGTGAAATCCATATTCGACCAATTTTCCATATTCGACCAATGTTTAAGAGGAAAAAAGACAGTCACATTTCCTGCATTATTGTACTTTTGTGTACAATAATGAAAATAGACCTTGAAATTATAGCATACTAGCATACTATAATTATGGCATGGTTGGCAGCTCTGTTGACTTGTTCACTGCTGTGTTAGTCTTTATCCTTTTTTCACCTTCTTCTTCTTTCTTTTGTAAAATTTGTACACTTATGGCTACATTCCATAGCAGCTTGCATTAACGCGACTCCAAATCTGCGTAGTGTTTAACAATAGTCATAGCACATAATACGGAATAGGTCGTTCTTGGCAATTACAAACTATTAAACGGACTCATCCTGTAACGCTGGTAGGAAAATTTGCGAATGGAATCGCAACAGAAAGAATGCAGCCGACTATCGCAAATTAAACAACAAATTTCGCATTGCGTTGACGCAAATCGATATTTAATAAGACCTACGGAGTGATAACTTAAAGTACAGCCAACAAGATTTGAAATTAAAGACCTATTTCCACTGATCGATTTGTAGAGGGGGGGGGGGGGTGCCTGGGATTTACCTCCTCTGGAAAAATTATCTCGGCTTCTGAGTTTAGCTAATGTTGTCCCAACCATAGTGGTTTTTCCGTCTTTGTACATAGTTCCTTTATTATGGAAAATATTTAAAATCACCTCTTAGAGTATTCTGTTTTATAAGTTTGGATGACGCTCTTCTGTCTCACTTCCCTTTTCTTCTTTCTCGTACATGAGGCTATATTTGTTTGTGCTAGCTGCTCGCATAAAAATACCGTTTGGGGGAGTTTTAAACGAATCTTGCAATAAAACAAAACCAAAGATGTGTGTTGTTTCAAGGTCTGTAGTATATTTGCAAAGTCCCCTTCCTCTTTGTCAGCAAAGAGGAAGGGGAAGATTTGATATTTAAGCTTACCATTGAAACTCGGAGCACCGGACTTCAATATACCAATAATGCGTTTCTTCTTCCGCCGACAAGAAAAGAAACAATTGAGGTATTAGCAAAAGCACAAGTGGACCAGAGTTTTCCCTCTTTCCCTGTGCATCACATTACAGAAGGAAGAAATGTTTATTGCTCTTGCGGTCAACATATGTTTGAAATTTTGGACCCTACATCCTCCCCAACCAAAACCAAGAATGAATACAAGTCTGTGTCGTCATCTACAGTAGTCTTTTTTAAAATATATATTATAAAATTGAAACTGACTATGTTTGTGACTCTTAATCTCTTGAACCCCCCGACCAATCTCGATCAAATTTTCAACGTAGATGCGGTTCGGTAATAGTTTCTCTGTTGTCGAGAGATGTTTCGGTAGTAGTTTCACTTGTATGGGGGGACACTAGGGGGCCAAGAATTAGAGCAAGGGGACCTGCCCCCAGGCCCTCCCTTGGCTCCGACAATGGGAACGCTTACGTATCGACAATGCGTTTATAGACGGTGTTTCTGCAACTATTCCCAAGAAACTTAATGACCTAATTTGTGATCATGGAAGATGCAAGTCCCACCTCAAGTGCATAGAAATAATGGATAATCGAAAGAAACAGGATAATGCAACTCCCAAATTAAGAAAAAATTAGAACAGCAGCAGCACTCATGCGTACTGCATATATGATTGCTAAAGAAAATCTATCTTTCTTGACATTCTTCTTTGATAGAACTTCAGAGATTAAATGGGGTTTCCGTGAGAAATATGTTATACTCCGATCATGCCTTGATAATGTTTATTGCCGAGGAGATGAAAAAAAAATCTTGCTAAGTTTATTGTGGAGTCAGGAGAAAATTTTAGTATTTTAATTGATGAGAGCGCGACATCTAACAAATCTTGTATGATAATTTATTTTCGTTTAGCTTTTGAAAGTGTTGCGTGTAATTACTTTTCTGAAATTGTCAAACTTGACAACATTACAGCAGAAGCTATATTAGGAAGCTTGTTAGAGACTATCTAACCATGGCATAAAGGAAAACGTTCAGAAGAATCACCTTGTTGGCTTAGCAGCAGATGGTGCGGCAGTGATGCAGGGTTGTTACAATGGAGCTGCAACAAGATTACGTGAACTGTTGAACAACGACTTAGTTCACTGTATGAATCATAAACTTGAGCTTACAGTTCAAGATGTTATTAAATCTGTCTCTGAAGTGTATCATATGCAAGCATTTATGGATGCTTTATATTAAGTGTTTCCTCATAGCCCAAGAAACCAGAGACACCTTAAACAATTATCAGACGAACTGTCAACAAATATTCTGAAATTTGGTCGTGTGTTTGGAGTACGTTGGATTGCATCTTCATTCAATTCTGTGAGGTCACGGTTGGAAAGTTACATTGCATTGTACAGTCTTTGCGCGTAGTAAAGATACGTCCCGCCCGGTGCGTGAGAGATCGAAATTCGAGGGTTTAGTAAAGAAGCTAACCCACTGGTTATTTATCAGGAAATTTATATTAATCTATGATGTTCTTGAAATTTTGAAAGGTCCTTCGCTTTTTTTTGCAGAACAGAAGTGCATCTGCAGTTGAAGCCAAACGAAAAATCGATTTGGTATATCAATCAATTTGCGCGTTAAAGACTGTTGATTCTCCGAGATCAAGAAATGCTCTTAATGAATTAGAGCAAAGAAACACATTCAAAGGAGTGTCCATCACTAAGCGTACTGCTAGTGATAAAACAAAATATGACACTTTCCGATTGAAATTCCTTCAATCCCTCTTATTCCCCTTCCAGCCTTAGAAAAATGTAGATGTAAACAAACTCACCTGACTACTAGTGGGTCAATGACTAGTGATTAGTTCTTGGTCTCACTGCACTAGTATCCTACCGCAATATAATCCCTGCTAAAATAATAATTTCAAATAAAGATATCTGATTTATCCTGCATTTTGTGATAATAAACACAATATATATGATATTTAACAACAGATATGGTTGTTTATTTCAACCTCACCCGTATTTACATATAGTATTTACTGCGCATGCGTATGCGTTCTCACGCCTACCTTACTCATTTAAGATTATTGAAGAATGCAGAGTTTCATGACAATAATCCATTTTCGTCTAATGTTATGAAACAAAAAAAAGGACAACAGGAGCAGCGGTAATCTCGTTTATATAAGAATTTAAGAAAATACATATTTCCAACATAGGAGTAGTTACTAGTCAGTGTCAGTGCGTTAATTATTTACCAACTAACTGTAGCCTTACACTTTGGAAATTATGCTACGACAGTAAGTAAGCAGACGATCTTGCTGTTCACGTCTCTAGCTGCCGAAGCAAGTGTGAGCCGCGCAGTAATACATTTTGCTTTATTTACGTCTACTTTGTTCTAAGGTTGGAAAGACTTTAGACAATATAAACTCCCATTTTCCAAATAAAGACTTTTTCGTTGATTTGGATTCAATGTTAAACCCTGGTTCTTGGCCTGTTGATCAAAATGAACTAGTATTCTTCGGAGACGATGCCATTCCTCGATTATCCAAATTGTTGAAACAGTCAATGAACGGTGTTTCCTTCGTAGTGAAAGAATTTTGTTTGTACAGGAACAATCCTTCTTATATGCCTCCACCTCTTCAGGAACTTAAGAAAGCTGTAGAAGTAATACCGATATCAACGGCAGAATGTGAACGTGCGTTCTATGAATCAAACATTGAATGATCTGAGGAATCGTATGTAGATTGTAACACTTAGCAAGCTCCTTTTTGTATCTATAAATGGTCCACCTTTGCGTTTCTTTAATGCGGAAAATTATGCAACAATATGGATAGAATTGAAGCGTCACAGTGCTACAGACAATCCTACCGGGAAAGCAAGAAATGTCGAAGAATGTTCACATGCATGCATCTCCGCCTTTTCAACTAAAACGTAAGTCATGTTTTTCTTTAATAAAATGATAAGGAAATATTCCGTAACTATTAAACAGTATGAACTGTTAATGAGTCTCCAACTGCAGTATTGTGTACGATAGAAATAATGTAAGAACTGAAGGCAATAAGCAGTACTATGGTGGACTTTCCACCAGAATATGTTGTATATAGTGTAAATATATAGATTCCTATCATCGCGTTCAAGAAGTTATATAAGGTAAAGTAGAAGGAAATGATACCGCTTTCAGCATAAACTACCGTCAACGGTATCTAGTTACCGTATTATCGTATTTTTATAGTACAATTGTGCTGTTTAGTATTACTGACAATTCTTGTGTTACCCCAAGCTAGAAAATAGACCGGAAATACTCAGTCATGCTCTAAAGTGTAACTATGTAATTGTGAAAGTAACATAGCGAAGTTAGTAACATTCAGTGACCTGATGTCAAGAGTGATGAGAACACTGATTCATATCCAGTGGGAAGAGGGTACGACGAAGATAACAACTGAATGATTCTTTAGAAGGAGTAACGAAGGACTACCAAAGAACTGGAAGAGGAGGTAAACGTAATATCTAATACAGTATTAAATTTTGAACATGTGGTGATGGTGAATTTAAACAAAGTAGAGCCAGAAATAATTAAATTTATTAATATATAAAATTTTATTTATAAGCTTTCAGTAATGAACGTTTGACTTCAATAGATTATCAAATTTAATCTTAGTATGTAGTGATCATTATGTGTGATTGTTTTATTATTGTCCCGTTCGGAAAAATAAAATAAATACATGCTTCAACAAATATGACGTTTACGAAATTCATGTTCCTGTTTTTGTCCAGTCAAGTCCATGGTTTTCTTACAGATATCAACGAACTATTTTGTGCTTGGTATGTCATATCCACGGTAGCATATGGGACATCTACGGAGTAAGAGAATGAAAAATACTTGAACTCACGTGATAAATAATTTACATAAAGTTCAGGGAGATAATTAACTATATTCTTTAAAGTTACTAGACAGCATTGCTAGTCCCAAATATTTAAGGAGCAGACAGATTTTTATTCCTTTTTCTTAATTTGCCTATCTGCTTTATGATCCCTTAACAATTTTGGATTATTAAAAAAAAAAAAAAGAAATTGTCTTGCAAATTAACATAATTAATGCCCTTTCCAAGGCCCTCCACAATTTTGAGATGCCAAGTGTAGGAGCCTTTCACAATTTTTAACGCCCCCAGTGAGGGGTCTTTCACAATTTTTGCCACCCAGCGGTAGAGTAGCTTGCATCATCATGATCATATGTTACAATCTATCTTTGTGAACATTTAGCACAAGATTTAAAAATCGCGCTTCATGCAAATTCAATTTTCCCGCCAAAAGTATATGCTCGAGTCCTAGAGAACATTTACAAGTATATACTTTTTGACATGAGCCCCAAATTTAAGAGGTGGGCTCATGTACCCTTCCCAAATTTTAAAAAGAAAGCAACAAAGTACCCAAATAATATGAAAGATAACTGACTTCTCCTACATAAGCATATAATGCTCTAAAACTTCATCAAAGAAGATATAATAGGTCAAAACCTCCAAATTTGTAATTTCTGACTTTTTTTATTCATAAACTGAGATAAGCAATATCAATCAAATTTACAGAACTAATAAATACTCGGGTCTCAGAAAACATCAGCAATTTTGTTTTTCAGAAATCCCAAATTTAAGAGCTGGACCAATGTACCCCTTCCAAAATTTACCAGGAGCGCATCAATGTACCTATGTTGTTTGAAAGGAAATTGACTCCTGTGCTCAATTATATAACCATATGTTTAAGAAGAGCCTTATCTTAGAAGATATATGAGCTCACTAACAAATCACATGGTAGTATGATTTTTTTTAACCTATAGAAGAGAGCAAGATTGACCACCCAAAATTACGAAGTAATACATTTAAGTCCAGATTTTGTTTTTTAACAATTCTCAAATTTAGTTGTGAAAAGCCGGATTCCTGTGTTCTCCTCTCCAATTTTGAGAAGGGAGAATGAATGTACCCATGACGTATGCAAGGAAATGAACCATTTCCTCAACTATTTAACGTGTTAAATCTCACGAAAGAAGGTAAATTAGGCAATACCTGACCATGTGGTGAAGACGTGGTGATACTAATTTTTTGTATTTTTTTACCCACAGAAAGGGATAAGGAGAGCCCCACGAACATACAGGGATATATATTTGGGTCCTAGATGAAGCTAATTTTTTTGACAATTCCCAAATTTAAGGAGTGGGTCAATGTATCTTGCCAAAAACTTAACCCATTAGTGCCCAGAATTCCCCAGTGGTATTTTGAAAAGTTTCTTTTCGCCTATTTGGTCTTAATAGTACTCTAAAATAGAAATTAGAATATTTTTGAAAAATATTTATTTTTTCTTGTTTTTTAGGCCGGCAACTTAAGTTGCCAAATGGCACATACATATTCAGAAAAGGGAAAATTTTGGATAGTTACAATTTTGAGGGAGAAAATACACTGCGAAAACATAACTATTAAAATCAAGTTAATCCTTCCTTTACAGACCTTCAATCCTTCCTTCTGGAGTCTTTGAAATCAATCCAGTTGAGTTTTTCTCCTCAAAACACATTGTAGCCAAAAACAATGCTAACCTTACGTCAATATATCATACAAAGGAAATGCAACGATGCTATGACGAAACAGACTCCAAAGTAACTTCATGGTTAAAACCTGCAACGTCAATCCATGAATTTCTGCGCTATAACGAAAAATTGCCGTGGCAACTTAAGTTGCCAAGGGGCAGTAATGGGTTAATGAAGTACATCAATCTATCCATGTCTCATAAAAGAGAATGGACTCTATACTCCACTATATAACCATATAACGTGATAAACCCTCATTAAAGGAGATAAATTAGATCAAAAACCTCCAAAGTTAGAATTTTTAATAATTTTATATATGTAAAAAGGAACAAGTTGCATAATCTAAATTCACAGTGATATATATTTCGGTCCAAGTGAACATTTACTTTTTTTTTACGATTCCCAAATTTAATTTTGACAATCCCCATGCGCCGTGTGGACTTTGTGGTGGACAAACACCGTGCTCGTGGGTTTTCTCGGGGTTCTCCCGTTTCCTCCCACTTCCTTCCTTCCACCATTTCATTCATTTCTCATCATCACCGTCTTCTTTAGCCTAACCGGCATAACCGTGGGACGAAAAACTCAAAGATTTCATTTAATTTTCTTCATGTCTTTGGTGTGATGTAGAATGTGCATTGTCTTTTAACTGCCATCTAGTGTCTGAAATTGTCATTAAGTGAATGAGATCACGGTCGACTCGATGTTCCCTCTTGGGGTCCCGGGTTCGATCCCAGCTCCCGCCAAGTGAACTTTGTGGTGGACAAACACCGTGTGCGTGGGTTTTCTCGGGGTTCTCCCGTTTCCTCCCACTTCCTTCCTTCCACCATTTCATTCATTACTCATCATCACCGTCTCCTTTAGTCTAACCGGCATAACAGTGGGACGTGAAACTCAAAGATTTCATTTCATTTTTTTCGATGTTCCCTTCCTTTGCTGTTCTTAGGGAAGGACGGAAACACATCGAGTCGGCCGTGATGAGATCTAACGAAAAGTTTTAAATAATCTCGCCAGATGGCATAAGCGTTCAGTACTTCCGCTAGAAACTTGCTGTTCGTTTCTCCCATCTAGTGTCGAATTTAGAAACTACATTCTTGAATGCATTGGGTTTCCAAATTGCGTTCATTCTCTAGTAACCTTGCGTTCATTCGGTAAAGATCCTGCCCAAATAAATTACAGGCAGAATCTTACTACTGGTATTCAGATAATCTTGACAAAATTGAGTCATAGGGACAGGGAGATACTGTATTTCATAGTGTTCTACAATACTATTATTATTTACACTCGCAACACTGTGCATCATTGAAGTGAGTGATCCTACGCTAAGCCTGTCATACGTTTCGTAAAATACGGGACAGTCCCGATTTTGGACCCGAGTGTTCCGGGTCCCCGTACATTTAGTCGGGACAGGCAAATTTCCCGTATTTTAATCTCGTCCCATTTCTACTCTCAATATTAGCCTATCGAAAACCGAAAAATCCCAAATTTTGACATCGGCTGGAAACCGTGTTAGTAATGAATGAATAATAAACTGTGATATGTAACAGCTTGGGGCAAGTTATCACACTACACTCTCTGGTTTCATAGCAAACAGGTCAATCAGTGATGCCAATTGAAGGGAAATTTCCCTTGGCGCAGGGAAATTTTGAATAAATTTTAGAGAAAAGGGAAAAAGGGAAATTGCTTCTAATCTCTCAATATTGCAGGGAAATTTGAACTCTCTTCAATCATTTATGGACTGAATGTATTTACGTATCTGATTAAACTCATTAAAATTCAGTATAAATTCAACATCCTATTTGTTCCAAACAATCCGTTGCACATATTTCACATAAATTCTCACAAGTTATCTTGCTTTGCATTCTTTAATATTCTTTGCATTCTTTATTTATCAACATTACACATCGATCAACAACATATTTTAAAATCTTTTATCAAAATTAATCTTCGCATTGTTGAATTAAATGCAACGCAATAAGATGAAATATTCCTGAATTAAATTATCATTCCAACTATTACACCTGTATAACGGTTTGGTTTGGATTCGTGTCCGGGACTTGTTGTGTTAATGCGTTTGCAGTATAGTCCGTAGCTCTGGCTTACGTTTCTTGCAATTGTTAAATCGATCTGAAGCAGGGGTGGACTGGCTATGTAAAAAGAGCGCGGTCACATACTCTGGGAGGGCGCCGTCAATCCGAGGCTTTCGCTTGTATGGAATACCCCCTCCTAATAAAAGAAAGTGCCGGGGGGCTTCCCCTGGAAAAATAGTACACAAAAAAACAACAAAAGATTAAGTAGCTATTGCAGTTAATCACGATAGAATTATACAAATTCAATATGTTCATAAACAAACAAAGAGACTTTGAGTACTAAATACGAGGCATGTTTTTTAAGTAAGGTCAGTTTTGTTGTAGACTCTAGTAGTTCGCGCGCATACCGCAACTAGCGTGTGCGTCGTGTACCGGCAAGCCTCGGGAACAACTGTGCTCAGTTTCAACTCTGTAGCTGACCTGTACGGTTGTGTTCTGTGCTTTCACAACGTTTAAGACTATCAAGTCGCCCACCGCGTGTGAGGTTCGCTCAGTGATACGGTTTTTGTCAGCAAGTAACCTGTCTGCTGCAGAAATTCATCGACAGATTTGCGAAGTGTACGGTGATACTGTTATGAGTGCAAGCAAAGTGCGAAAGTGGGTAGGAGAATTCAAAAATGGCCGTGACAACGTCCATGATGAAGACCGCTCCGGTCGCCCTTCTTCGATTACAGACGATTTGGTGGCTTCAGTTGAAGCGAGGGTTCGTGAGAACAGGCGCTTCACAATAACGGGTCTCTCAAACGAATTTCCTGACGTGTCGAGATCAGTGCTTTACAAAAATTGTTTCTGAACACCTAAAGTTTAGGAAACTGTGCTCCCGTTGGGTCCCGAAACTCCTAAAGAGGACCACAAAAACCAAAGATTTGAGTGTGCCATGAAGTTCTTGACTCGTTATCACGAAGAAGGTGACGGCTTCTTGAATCAGATCGTAACTGGAGACGAAACATGGGTTTCGCATATCACGCCCGAATCGAAGCAACAGAGTATGGAATGGAGACACATACACTCGCCTGTAAAGGTGAAGGCCAAACAGACTCTCTCCCAGCGCAAAATTATGGCGTCGGTGTTTTGGGATAGGCATGGTGTTTTGTTGGTCGGCTTCATGCAATGAGGAACCACTATCAATGCAGAAGCATACTGCCAAACCCTGTAAAAGCTACGCAGAGCGATTCAAAACAAACGACGCGGCATGCTGACAAAGGGCATTGTCCTTCTCCATGACAATGCAAGACCTCACACTGCAGGCCAGCCCCGCGATTTGTTGGACAGTTTTGGCTGGGAAGTTTTAGATCACCCACCCTATAGTACTGATCTTGGCCGAGCGATTACCATCTGTTCCTCGACCTCAAACAACGCCTCAGTGGCAACCGTTACAATGTTGATGACGATGTGAAAACGGCAGTAAACTCTTGGTTATCGGAGCAGGCGGCAAGTTTTTATGAAGAGGGTATTTTGAAATTGGTTGAGAGGTATGATAAGTGTTTGAACAAACTTGGCAACTATGTCGAAAAATAGAGTAAAGTATATACCTTCTGAAAATACATTTACTTTTTTGAAATAACCTTTTGTTGTTTACTTATGTTCAAACGCCCTTACTTAAAAAACACGCCTCGTATATTAGGCCTATATAAATCTGCACACTTTAACTGAGACTAAAAAAACCACACCAGTTGTTTAAATTCTTCGGCTACATTTGTTAACAGCCTAATTATAACTGAAGATTTGAGTTAAGTTTGTTGCTTATGCTATTTTTCATACTTCTGTCCTTTCAAAGCTATGTTCATCATAACATTAACTTATTTTTCATCTATTTTTAAAACCGTTAATAAAAGGTATACATGAAACATTTACTACAAATTAAGAAAAGTAAATTTAGAATTATATACCTACCTAGCGAAAAAAAGAAATTCAAAAACAAAACTGGAAAATGAAAGTAAAGTCACTGCTTTATGCTTGAAGGAGCCTTCGCATCTCCTTGCTTTTTTTCACACATTTTGTCAATAATAAGATTGTTGTCTATTTTGGTCAGAATGTCTCTTTCTGAGTTCATCAAGAACAATGATTCCAGATGTTCATCTGTAAGTCTTAAACGGAGTCTTGTTTTTATGTAACGCCACTAGCGCCTCTAACGAAGGGAGCGGGAGGGAGAGACATGTAAAAATGATCCAAAATGACCGAGATTAGAGTCAAATCAATATATTTCGAAGTCACTGAGATCATTAATGGTACCATCAAAGCCTACAACAGAAAGGGCAAGGCCGTAGGCCTAGTAAAGACGAGATCTTGGGGTGGGAGGGTTGATATATAAAAATCATCCAAAATGACCGATAATAGAGTCAAATCTATAAATTTCAGGGTCCCTAAGATCATTATAATGACATTCCCAAAGCCAAAAACAGAAAGAGCGAGGCCGCAGGCCGAGCAAATACTGAGATTTGGGGCGGAGCGTGAGGTTGGTAAGAGTGATATGTAAAAATCGTCCAAAATGACCGATATTAGAGTCAAATCTATACATTTAGGGGTAAATCTAATATCATTAATAGCATTCCCACTCCTAAAACAGAAAGAGTGAGGCCGCAGGCCAAGCAAATACCGGGGTCTGGGGTGGAGCCCTAGCTGGCCAAAGGCTAGCGAATTTATAAAATAATTATGTAGCTTTGTTTAAAAAAAATGTGTTCAGAGAGGAAACTGTGCGCCTTCCCAAGGCTGAGACGGGTCTTAGCCCCTCCCGAGGAAAGCGCAAAGGCACTGATGTGAGGAGGGCGCAGCGACCATCGGGCCGGTACTTGATTATGGCCAGTCCACCCCTGATCTGAAGTGTTATATCACCAGCATACCATACTCTTAAGTGGTAACAAAATGGAAGACGGCAGTCGTTCGCGTGAATCTGCAGGAACTCCAGTAAAAAAACGGGCAGAAAGAAATAAACTTTCCGCGGAGGAGAAAGTTCCTAGTGAGCAGTTTTAAAAATTTAGACCTGAATTGATGCGAGACCCGCGATTTCAAAATTGGCTGCAGCCAGCGAGGGATTGTGAGTTTACAATTTTCTGGTGACTGTGCGCACAGAATTATAAATACTTAAGAATTCCGCCATCTCTAAACTTTGATTTAGTTTGTATTGTGCTTACGAACATTCCTCGTGTACAGCCAAAGACAGTAGCAGCTAGAGTTTTCTTTGTAACTGTTCGTATTCGTTTCAGTAAATATGGAAGTGCTGTTCTTAAGTAAGTACGTACCAAATATATACTTAATATTTTCTTTGTACCTTAGGTTACATTACTATTAAAATCTATCATGATATCTAGGATAAAAATTAAATTTACATAATAATTATTTTATATTTTTATGAATTATTTAGGTTTTCCGTCCTGACCGAGGTATTTATAGGGATTTTCCTCAGTCACACCAGGTAAATGCAGAGATTGCACCTTTAACATAGGTCCTGACCTGCACCTTTCCATATCCTTTCCCCTCCTCTATCGCGACGCCTTAGATACCTAAACAACAAATCAAGTTCAAATTCTGCGTAAGCTAAAAGGAAGGCTGTCAGGTATCTGCTTGTATGTGGTTATAAGATTGGGGTGAGGGGGTGGAAGCGAAAACGATTGAAAATGCGTTTACTAAATACAGTACTTGAACGGTTTGGATGAAGGGAAATTTTGTCCGGAAAAGGGAAATTCTGAAGCTTGTGAAGGGAAAACGGCTCTGAAGGAATTGGCATCACTGAGGTCAATAGACTCGCAGCGGAGAGAGTTGCAGTCCGTCGGCAGTCAAGGGAATCTGGAATCTTTGATAAAGTGCTCGAGCTGAGCTATTGTTGATAACAGCCTACATTACAAGCACAGTGTTCCAATTTTGTGTCAACGAGAATGCCTAAATCGAGTGCACATTTCCTTACAATTTTGTATCAACGAGAATGCCTAAATCGAAGTGCACATTTCCTTCCAATTTTGTATCAACGAGAATGCCTAAATCGAAGTGCACATTTCCTTCCAATTTTGTATCAACGAGAATGCCTAAATCGAAGTGCACATTTCCTTCAAATTTTGTATCAACGAGATTGCCTAAATCGAAGTGCACATTTCCTTCCAATTTTGTATCAACGAGAATGCCTAAATCGAAGTGCACATTTCCTTCCAATTTCGTATCAACGAGAATGCCTAAATCGAAGTGCACATTTCCTTCCAATTTCGTATCAACGAGAATGCCTAAATCGAAGTGCACATTTCCTTCCAATTTTGTATCAACGAGAATGCCTAAATCGAAGTGCACATTTCCTTCCAATATTGTATCAACGAGAATGCCTAAATTGAAGTGCAAATTTCCTTCCAATTTGAAGGAGAAGTGCCCTTTTCTGAAAGCAACGAAGTTGAACTAGCATGTTGACTGACAATTTTCCATCCTACTTTTTTTCCATTGTACATTGTGGAAACTTGTATGGACACTCTTCAACATCAGAAAACAAGCCAACATAAGATGGTTTCGAGTTCTTCTACAGCTACAAGCACAAGGAAGATGAATGACTTTTTCTCCAGCAACACATTAGGTAAGCTAAGAGAAATTGTAAATAATAGACTAGGGGCGCAGGATTGTGCTTTAGTTTAGGGCTTGGACATGTGTAAATTCGGTCCTGACAACCACACACGACGCAAGCAGAAAAATCAGCTACTTTTTCATCAGATTAAACTGACAAACGCAATTTTAGCAAATACAGCCACGCAAATGAATATTGCTAAACGCGCGAAGAATGTTGAAGGTAGATAGTATCACTGATTTAAATGAAACGAGATTATTTGCATATTGTTTCCCCGTAAAGCATTTTTATAAGACGCCGTCTTCAGTTTTTAAGGCGATTCTTTTGTAGGCCTAGTTGCATTATAAATACCTTCAATCCGTACAAAGAATCGCAGGGACCCAAGAGATGAAAGTAGCTGCAGCTGAGCGAACTTCCATTTATCATACTGTTGTTCATAACCAGAGCTCCTACAGTTCATTTAATTATGTTGGAAAGTTGGGGGGGGGGGATTGGGATGGAAGATGTCCCTATTCTCTCGAAAAAAATATGGCAGGTTTATCCTACGCTTAAGTTTATAATGTACAACAAAACACACTGTAAGGTTTATAAAACCCTGCGTTTTTAACCAACAACAAAGGGCAGATTTATCGGATAATTTGCTGTGTGTATGTAATCCTATGTATCGAAAAGAAATCTTTGAGTTTTACGTCCCACGGTTATGCCGGTTACGCTAAAGGAGACGGTAATGATGAGAAATGAGTGAAATGGTACGAGTGAAGAAAGTGGGAGGAAACGGGAGAACCCGGAGAAAACCCATGCACGCGGTGTTTGTCTAGCCCTATGTATCGAGAACCGCTCGTCATATTTTGATATGATTATCACTAACTAGCAGCGTTCACCCCGCTTCGCTGCGGTCACCCCGGAACGCAATAAACTTTGTTACTTAGATAATTTTTACTTTTTCGCTTTCAAGTGATATGATAAAAACCATAGAAGATTGCAGTAAATGTTAACATTATATCGCCTGTCATTTATGTTAACCCGCCCCGCTTCGCTGCGGTCACCCCCGAACGCAATAAACTTTGTTACTTAGATAATTTTTACTTTTTCGCTTTCAAGTGATATGATAAAAACCATTATAACGCCTGTCATTTATGTTAACCCGCCGATACTTATTCCCAAGAAAGAATCTTACGCATAA